>NC_140961.1:109908022-109940522 GCF_056783735.1 Eptatretus burgeri | reverse complement strand
ACAGAACAATGGAAGTTATAATTACATTTTTTTTTCCTCTGCAACGCCCCTTTATGGAATATTGAGTTACATTTTCTCATTAACAAAGGGCAAGAACAAACACAAAAGTTCAATCATTGGATTGAAGCCTGAACATACATTCTCGACTCAGGTTGTTCCTGCAATTCAGGAAATTGTTCTCGTTTGGCATCTCAATTGGCCCTAATTGATTCTTCAATTTGATGTCAACTCTATAGCACAATAATATATGGTGGTAATAGGTTATGAGCTGGACGTTTGGTCTAGTGGTTAAAAACTTGCTTTTTCTCCACTGGCTCTGATGGTTTGATTCCCACGACGGTTTACTCTTGCCAACTTGCACGCGATAAGCATTCTGAGCATGTCAAATGCCTCTCAACAAGAATTGAGTCAGGCCTTTGTCCTGCAGTGGAAATGAAATAGGCTGAATTGAGTTAAGATAATATATATTGTCAACAAACAACATGTGGAGTATATTTTTAGAAAATAAATGTATCATGCAAAGGCAGTGTTGCATTAACATCCTATAAATTTTATAAAATTACCATCACATGTTATTATTTCTTTAATCGATAAAAGATGTGCGACTTGTAAATTGTAAAAGGTCCTGAAAACCAGCTGAGCAGCGAATATTCCATCACACCTTTTACCTGATCTCTCAAGATGGTAGCATGCTCAGTTAGAGTCAGGAGGTGAGCCACAACATTATTGTCATGGAGTGCCAAGCCTCTGTCTTGCCTTTGTAGCCGTGGTTTTGATGTGGCAAGTCCAGATGAGCTTCAGATCAGTGGTGACATGCTGGATGTTAACAATTGTCAGACTCTGGGATGGTGTTGCTCTTGAAAATCAGAGTGTGTCTGACCGTTGCACTGCCTCAAGGCCGAATCTTGTCTAAAATTTATCCTCTTTTTTTTCAATAGGAGCAGATAGGTGGGGTAATAGATTTTCACCTTCAACAATTAGTTTCCTCTTTGAGGCCTGACTGCCTGCAAAACACTGAGACAATAAAAGTTTTTGGTCGAATCACTTATAATTTAACCAAAGCCAATTAACCAGCTATCTATTTCAATGGTGAGACAAGGGAAGATAATAATAATAATGATATGCTCCCTTGCAAGGAACTTCGATGAGGAGGCCATTTCACCCCATCAAAGTCTACACCTTTATTACCAACCTATGGTTGTTTGTCCATGCTCTATCCTTTTCAATGCTGAGCATCAAGCAAGGAAGCAGCACGTACCGTTTTAATGGTCTTTGATATGACTCGGCCAGGGTTTGAACCGCCAACGTTCGAACTGCCAACCTCCGAGACTCAGTGTGGATGCTCTAACCATTAAACCACATAAGATGGTTAACTCCCACCCAGAGTGCACCCAGACCCAGAGTCCAGTCCATGCAAGTGCTGAAAAGTGTGGGGGCCAGTCGACACCCCTGATGAACTCCAGTAACAACTGAAATAAGTCAGAGATGGTACCACCACATCTCACAGCACTCTCAATACCAGAGTAGAGCTCAGATATCAGATCGATCAGTTTTGGTGGCACCACACAAAGACCAAGAATCCTCCAGAGGACATCCCGATTTACTGAATCGAACGCTTTACAGAGATCAACATAGGCTGCAAGCAGCCCCTGCCGAAACTCTCGTCTGCGTTCGGTGAGGACACGAAGAGCAAGGATACGGTCAATCGTTGACCTCTTTGGTGTAAAGCCTGACTGCTCTGGGTTAAGACACTGTGGGATCTCTAACATCTACTAACAAATGACAGCAGATGGGATGCCCAGTTTAACACCCATCTAAGGGATGGTACACACATTTATAAATCATCCTGCCTGTGAAACAACATTATGACAGTTTATAGCTGGACCGAGATTTGAACCCTGGCTAGGCAGCTTAGAAGCGAGTGTGCATACCTCTTGACAATCCTCTCAGCCCTATCTTCCCCTTCAATTGGTGGGACTTTGTCTTTCTTTCTTGCATATTTTGTTTTCACATCAATTCTGGACAAAGCTCTATTTTATGGGAAAAAAATTTCCAACTATATCATGCAGATAATTGGAATATTATCCATTATATATTGCAATCCATGGGGTTTGTCCATGTATTCGGCTATCTCCAGTTTCTGGCGGCCGCTTCCCGCACTGAATTCAAAGCCCAGCATTCAATCAGTAGAAGATCTTAATTCCAAACGAGATACATTTTAAACATATCAATACCACATGGAATCGGTTTGTTTGTGTCACACACAGTGTGTTAAGATATGACCAAAGGTTTATCACAAAGTTGAACAAACCATGTAAGCATTGTTGGATTGCCAACAAGGAATTGACAAGGTCAGGTCTGGTCAGGCATGGGATTATGCACCAGAGCAGCACATCGCTGCGTCCACTTTCCGCCGGTTCTTCAGGGGCATCCATCTGGCCATCCCCCAGGCAGATGCCTGACACATCCCCACCTCCTTGAGATGCCGATCAATCTGCTGCAACCATGAGGAACGTGGTCGGCCGATTGGCCTCCTCCACTCATGAGGGTTCCTCGCTGAGAGAATCTGGTGAGCAGGAACAGCATCAGGAAAATGAGCCACATGTCCATACAGTCAGAGCTGATGCTCACGCACTATGCAGGTAACAAATCTCATTTGAGTCTCTCTCAGCAACTGCTCGTTAGAAAAAAAGTCCAACCAGTGATAGCCAAGGATTCTCCAAAGAAACCGGGTACCAAAGGAATTAAGTCTATGTCTCAGATCTCTGGTCAGAGTCCAAGTCTCGCATCTGTAGAGCAAGACTGGAGGAACCAATGACCTGAAGACTCAGACTTTCGTCCTTCTGCATAGGTACCGGCAGCACCACACCTCATGATCCAGTGAATACATAACTCCCCAGGCCTGTCCCAGACATCAAATATCCTCTGGCTCACAGCCAACAGAGACATGAATATCACTGCCAAGGTAAATGAATCGCTCTATGACCTCAACATCCTCACCACAAACAGGTACAGTACAGACAAGATAGCAGCATCCAAGATGTCATCGAAAGCCTGCATCTTAGTTTGGAACCAGGAAACCCATGATCCCAGTGGCTCTCACTCCTCATTCAGCACCATGAGCGCCCCCAAAAGGAAATCTAGAGTCTCCGCAAAGATGACGGCATCATCTGCAAAATAAAGGACAGAGATCTTGACATTCACAAATTCTGCACACAGCTAGGTCTCTCCCACATCCTCAAGATAATCCAAGCCAGACAAGCGGTGAAAAGTATGGCAGGCAGCAAACACCCCTGAGGAACTCCAGTAATAACTGGAAATAAGTCAGTATCACCACATCCCACAGCACTCTCAGTGCAAGAGTAGATTTCAGACATCAAAATGATCAGTTTTGGTGGGACCCCACGAAGACAAAAATTCCTCCAGAGGGCATCCTAATTCACTAAATCTAACATTTTGCAGAGATCAACATAGGCTGCAAGAAGCCCCTGCTGAATCTCTCATCTGCATTCGGTGAAGACCCGGATAGAAAGAATACAGTCAATCATTGACCTCTTTGATGTAAAGTCTGACTACTCTGGACACTGGAGCTGAAGCAGATGGTAGTTATTCACAAACAGATCACCCCTCGGTAGTTGTTGCAGTCCTGGCGATCACCCTTCCCTTTCCAGAGAGGGACAACAAGGCCCCTCTTCCAGTCAGTTGGGATGATGCCTGTGTTCCAGGAAGAGCACAGAACTGCATGCAACTACATGAGTACAGCATCTCCACCAGCATTGAGAAGTTCAGCATGGATGCCACAGATCCCTGGAGCTTTACCCCATTTCAACCGGTTCACCACAGCCTGTGTTCCAAGAAATGAATGTGGATCACAGCTGAGTAGAGGTATAGCAAGAGGGAGAGTAACACCCCTGACATCCAATTCGATGGTTGGTGGATGAGCCTGGTACAGCCACTCAACATAACCAGTCCAGCAGGCCTTCACTTTGGAGTCCTCTGTCAAGAGACCACCACCCTCCGCTCCGACTGCAGTATACCGAGGGATGGGCTTGGAGGAACGCAATGCGTGAATTCCCCTGTAAGCAGGACGAGAATCACTTGACCACAGGTGATGCTCTACCCCCTCACATGTAGGCATCCTTTTCCACCCTTAGCGCATGTACAGTTTTATGCCTCAGCTCCATGAAGAGCTCAACTCTGCCATTCAGCCTGGCCCTGCCACTCTGGTCAATGGTATCCAGTGTCCCTTGGGAGACAAAATTTTTCTTCCCCCTCTGGTGAGTTCCATGACATCCACAGGCAACATCAAGGATGGTGGTCTTGAAGGCACTCCACACTCCACAACTCTCGCTGTGGAAACCAAGGCATTTAGGATCATTGGCATCTCCCGCGATGAGACCGAGTCTTTGGGCCTCTCACTCTCTCACTGCAGCCAGGTCGCTGGTCTTTCTCTCTTCCACCATCTCCTCTCTGTTCTCGCCCCCCCCCCCTTGCTCTGTCTGTGATTTGTCCCCACCATATTTGTGCAGGGCACAGAAGTTCTGCCAACAATCCACTTCTGGTAAAACTACCTCAATCACGAATCACTGCTCACCTTCACTCTTTCATTCCTCTTTTTTACCGCCTTTGGAACAAACTCCCTCACTCTGTTCCATGCCAATCTTCCCTCCAGGCCTTCAAAACAGCTGTTCACCACCACCTCTTATCATCCCCCATCCAAATCCTCGATCTTTTACATACCTGTTAATCCACCCACTTCAAGCCCACCTCCTTCAAATTCCCTGCTTTCCTTCCTGAAAGTCCCAGTGGTGTCCATCTTGTATACCCCATGTTCCCCGCACCATCCCTCTCCCTTCCACAGATCTCCTAATGTGTCTGTTCCCCACTGTTTTGTCCTTCACACTCCCAGCCCTTTTATCTCATGCTCCCATCCCTTGCTGTGCCTTGTGTGTTAGCTCTCATGAGAGCCTAGACAAGGTATACAAAAAAACTATTCAGGATTCCCCAAAGCACCCAGCCCCCCCCCAAATCCCCACTCAGCCTGTTCGCAAACTCCCAGCTACCCTCTCATCCTTGACCTTGCCAACATCCAGCCTAGGCTAGGATAGTTCCATTCTCCAAGATTTAAGATGCAACTTCAGAGTTGCTACAACAAGCCTGTAGTCGGTATTGAGGAACTGAGCACTCTAGCAAACCCTGCAGTTCTGGATCATCCTCCAGCAACCATCAACGAGGACATGGTGAATCTCCTTTACCGCACCACCAGCATTGGAATACCAAGTCCAGCGATGAGCCTGTGGGTGCTGAAAACATGAACCAGCCACCATAAGTCCATGACTTCTTGCAGAGTCAAGGAACTTAGTGCTATTTTGGTTCAAATTTCCAGACCCATGGGGACAAACACATGTCTCATAACCATCCCTATCAGTTCCAGTCGATGCATTGAAATCCCCCAAGACTAGAAGAGTATCTCGCCTGGGGCACTGCTCAACCACAGACTCGAGTGCAGCATAGAATGCATCCTTCACGGTGATATCACTCATCTCAGTCGGAGCATATACAGAGTGCAGAGAAATGACACCCAAGGAGTGACAAATCCTTAGTCTCATAATACGCTCGTTGACCAGTGCTACTTCAATTATCATTGAAGTCAGCTTATTGGACACAGCTGCAGCAACTCCTGAGGTATGGTAACCATCAGAGCGACCAGACCAATAGTAGGTGTAACTACCCACCATGATCTCACCATTATCCGGTCTGAACCTCAGAGAGTGCTCTCATACCTATGTTCAAATGCTTGAGCTCAGATGATAACAGAGACAGGTGATCACCCTCTCTTAGAGATGGGACATTCCAGGCACCCACCCGAAGGGACCGCTTCAGGTCAACCCAAGGAGACCTCCGTCTGGTGGACGACACCTCAGCACCACTCCGCCACACACCACCACAATCTGACCCTGGATGTTTACCCTCTAATTTTCCTCCTGTCATCAAGGAATGGGAGTCCCGAAGGCTTTGCCCCAATCCTGTCATCAGGTGAGCTGCCCTGCATAGGGCAGCAACACAGGAGGGAGTGCCACGGAGTGGATTTTCAGATTTAATATTTTTGGGTTTTGTGTAATGAAGGGTTTTATAGTGGCCGGAGTACAAGTCTTGCCACAAACCTCCTAAAAAAAGTAACCCAACTGCAGGAGGATGCCTGGTGACACAGTTTAGCACTATAAATGGGTGGCCATTGGCTCACAAGGAGCCAATTGTCTTGACCATTACCTCACAAGATCTCCCTCCACCCTTTGACAGGTTTTGGGTTTAGTCCTGCTGGGTGTCCATATCTATACACACTCGTCACCAGAAAACCTGGTGGGGGAGATGGTTTAGTCTCCAACAACCCAACCATGGAACAGGTTAGTGGAGTTTTACATGTTAACTGTAGCGAGCCACAGATCTAATTTGGCTTGACCTGACAGGAAGACAACAAATGATGGTTACACATCTGTGCATCATTTTGTTTCACGATGTGATCAAATATGGCTGACTGGCAGCCATTTTAATTTTTAAAAATCCTGGTGTCGAACATATCCTCAACCATTCCCCGGATGTGCATTTACTGATCGTGTTTAAACTTGGAACACAGATAACGAATGATGGCTTACATATGCATGTCATTGTTTTTTACGAGATCAAATCCAAGATGGCAGACTGGCGGCTATTTTGTTTCTTAAATGTGTCCCCAATCATTTCAGACATTAATGGTCTGATTTTGTTCAAACTTGGCACAAGCACAGTACAAGATGGCAGACATGTGCACCTCACTTTTGCTTGCAATCTGATCAAATATGCTTGACTGGTAGAATGGCAGCCATTTCAGTTGCAAGAAAAAAAACCCAATGTTGAACACATCCTCAAGCATTTCTCTGACATGCATTTACCAATGATGTTCAAACTTCTTAAAAAGATAAGAAATGATGGCTTATATATTCATGTCATTTTTTTTGAGATCAGATCCAAGAATGGCCGACTTTTCCATAGGGACCGACTCAATCTGTCAACTTCCCTACCCAAATCTCAGCCAACGGTCCTCCATGTCTTCTAGATTTGGTATTGACCAATTTCCCAGAAAAAGTCTGCCATTCTTCGTCCTCTACAATCGGTTCTTCTGACCATATGCTTGTTAAAATGGTCTTCTCTCTGGCTGTTATTAGAGAACCACCTCAGTACCGATGAGTCTGGCACTTCACTCAGGCCGACTGGCAGGGTCTTCAAGCAGCCATCAAACTTCGAGAGTGGTCTCCCAGTTCTACTTTCTCTGACATCAACTAAACCTGGAAATTTTTTCAAACAAATTTGCTCTCATGCACAGATTTATCCCATCTTGTCTTCAGTGTCCTACACTTCCTCCCACCCATGGTACACTGAAGCTTGTGATGAGGCAGTTGTCCGAAAACATCTTGCCCAAGCCTCATGAAAGGCAAATCCTACTGAAGGCAATCTCAGTTAATTCAACAAAGCTCAGAAAAAGTGTGTGTCTACCCTGAGGAGAGCCAGGAAACAATATATTTCTCATCTCAAGTCTGAACACTCAAATCTGTCTCCCTCCTCCAAAAAGTCAGTTTCCGGTGTATGTTCTCCCACCATCCCTCCTTTACCTCAAATGGCTGCACAGCTAACACTGCACATGAAAAAGTTGAATGCCTCAACTCTGTGTTTGCTTCTAAATCCTGTGTCTCAAACCCATTACTTTCTGAACCCACCCTACCCAGTCGCACCCAGCTATTCCTGGACTCTGTCCTTTTCTCCTGACAAGGTGGAGGGCTTGCTATCAAACCTCGAATCAGTTTCTGCAAATGGCAACAGCCCATGCGTTCGAAAAACCTGCTCTGCTGCTCTTGCTCACCCTCTCTCTGTTATATTCACCCTCTCATTTTCTTAAAATCATCTGTCATGTGCTTGGAAATCAGGAAGCATTACCGCTCTGCATCAAAAAAGGTGGAAAACTGATCCCTTCAAATGCAGACCAAGCAGCCTGCAACAAATCATCAGCAAGGTCATGGAATCCATCATCGCTTCTGACATCAAATCCTTCCTCTTCTCCAAATGGCTTGATTTCCAACAATCAATTTGGATTCAGACCATATCACTCTGCACTGGACATGCTGCTTCTGCTTTCCCAACAATGTATGACGGCCCTAAGTGTCAAACATGAGATTAGAGCCATCGCCTGAGACATATCGTGAGCTTTTGATGTGGTCTGGCATTCCACACTGCTCACCAAACTCTCTTTTTATGCTATCCAAGGGAATCTCCACTCATGGCCCAAGGATTTCCTCTCCTATCACAGTCAACGCGTGGCTCTTAATGGAATTCTCTCATCTCCTCTTCCTGTCCAGACTGGAGTTCTTCAAGGCAGTGTTCTAGGCCCTGTACATTTTCTTGTTCTCATCAATGATCTCAAAGATTCCCTTGAAAATCCTCTTCATCTCTTTGCTGATGACTCCACCCACTGCCATACTATCTCTCATCCCTCTGATCAGCAGGCAGCAGCCTCTTCACTATGCAGACCTGAATAAAATCACAAACACTTGCATTATGTCTTTCAATCCAAACAAATCTTACACCCTCACCATGTCTCTCTGAAAGGACCAGCTGGAACCCTCCCCCCCCCCCAAATCTACTTTCTCAACAATCCCATTGAAGAAGTCCTTTCATTCAAGCTTTTGGGTCTCACTATCTGCCATGATCTTTACTGGGAAGGCCACGTCTCCAAGCTGCCCCTCAAAGCCAGTCGCGGACTGGGGATCCTACATCGTATAAAGTCCTTCCTTGGCATACCTGAGCTTCTAACCGTTGACAAAGCTTTCATTCACAGTCTGATGGAGTACTGCTCCCACTCTGGGGTGGTGCTCCTGCCTCACATCTAGCTCGACTTAACGCTGTGTAATCCAAGGCTTTTAAGATCATTGGTATCTCCCGCAATGAAGCTGTGTCTTTGGGTCTCTCACTCTCTCACAAGAGGCAGGTCGGTGGCCTTTTATCTTCTACGGTCTCCTCTCCAGCCTTGCCTCCCCCCCCACCCCATAGCTCTGTCTGTCATCTGTCCCCCATATATTTATTCAGGGCACTCAAGGTCCACCACAAACCCCCTTCTGGTGACACTGCCAAAATCAAGAATCACTGCTCACCTTCACTCTTTCATTCCTCCATTTTACCACCTCTGTAACAAACTCCCACACTCTCTTCAATCCCATTCCTCCCTCCAGGTCTTCAAAACAGCTGTTCACCACCATCTCATATCTTCCTCCATCCAAAATCTTGATCTTTTCTACCCCCGTTAATCCAACCCAACCCCACCTCCTTCAAATTCCCTGCTTTCCTTCCTGAAGGTTCCTATAATGGCCATCGTGTTTACCCCGTGTACCCCGCCCCATCCCTCTCCCTTCCAAAGATATTCTATTGTCTTTGTTCCCCATTATTTTGTGATTCCCTCTCCTTCCCTTGTTGTCTCCTGCCTTGTAATATGTTTCTGTGTATTAGCTCTGACATAAACCTCAACTTGATCTTCAAAAAATAATAATAATAAAATTAAAACCCCATGTTGAACACATCTTTCACCATTTCTCGGACATGCATTTACCTATGTTGTTCAACTTGGCACACAGATAATGAATGATGGCTTACATATGCACGTCATGTGTTTTTTCGAGAACAGATCCAAGATGGCTGACTGGCGACCATTTTTGTTGTAACAACCCAATGAACACATCCTTAACCTTTTCTCAGCCATGCATTTACCGATGTTGTTCAAAATTCGCAAATAGATAAGGATTGACATTACATGGGCACATCATTATTTTTCAACATCAGATCCAAGATGGCTGACTGGTGGCCATTTTAGTTGGAAAAACCCGATGCTGAACACATCCTCAACCATTTCTTGGACATGCATTTACAGATGCTGTTCAAACTTGGCACACAGATAACAAATGATGGCTTACATATCAGATGCATAATGTACCTCATTTATTGGAGGGATAAGATCCAAGATGGCCGACTGGCAACCATTTTGTTACTTAAATGTGTCCCCAACCATTTCTCAGACATGCATGGTTGATTTTGTTCAAACTTGGCACAAGTACAGCACATGATGGCATACACATGCACCTCACTTTATTTTGCGATCTGATCAAAGATCTGACTGGTAGACTGGTGGCAATTTTAGTTGTACATAAATATGGGTTTGCCCTTCAACCCCATACAGCAAAATTACTAAAACAATGCGAGCTATGACATTTTATATATTATTATTTTTTTTAATTATTATGACTTCAATCGCATATCATTAGTGTTCACTGATCGACTCTCCACTCATAAAGAAGAATTGGAATACAATAATTTTTTGAGCAAAGCGTGAAGACTGAGAAGAGGCTATTTTTGTATTGTTTCCACCTCCCCTCCCCCCCAACCCCTCCTCCCTTCTCTCCCCTCACCTCCACCCATTCCTTTCACTTTGGTTTTCAAAGAAGCATTCATCAAATAAAATTGAGATGCAGCGACAAAAGCAGAATCCGACTTTGTTGTTAATACAAGTAAAGTAGATAAAAAGTAATAGGAATGGGATACAGTAATAATCCAGGACATGCAAAATAAGTATGATGCAAATGTATCATATTATCTTGTTAATTCATCCTTTCCTGATCTACCAGTTTAACGGCCCCAATTGGAAGTCAGCAGGGGAACATTTTCATCTCAAGTCTTTCTCGAACCTGCTGGCCAGGCTTAACATTAATCATAAGGTGTCAGGAATTTTGAACCTGTTCAGGATGCCAGAGATACATCATATGAACTCCTTTACAATTGCAACTTCAATACAAGATGAGACAGAGACTATACAGCATATGGCTCATCAAGTCTGCACAATTGTTGCTAACCAACAGTTGTTTGTTCATGCCTTATCATTTTAAATGCTGAGCGTCAAGCAAAGAAGCAACAAATACCATATTAAGTCTTTGGTATCACTCAGCCAGGGTTCTAACTACAAACTTCCCAGACTCAGAGGGGACACCCTAACCATTAAGCCACTGAGTCTAGTTGTGGCCATTAACACCATGGAATATTTTACATCCGTCAAAGCTTGTGCTGGCTAATGAGTGATGGGTCCTCTAAGTCAACATCCTTCCAATGAATGGCACACATGATGATGCATTACCATGCATGTAAACTACCAGGATGACAGTTTACAGCTGGGCCGAGAGTCTAGCCCAGGCTGGGCAGCTCAAAGTTGAGTGTGGATACCTCTAGGAAATCCTGATACTGTACTTCGTTGCTGAAAATCAAAAACAACGTTGGTGTGTTTTGTAAATGGTAAATTCAGTACAGTATGTTGTTAATTGAACCTTTTGATCACCCCTCCTATCCAGAGTTAACATGGGAGAAGCAACTTGGAGTCGAGAGGTTAGTTCATTTTGTATGGAATGTTTAACATGAATTGATGAGTCTGGGTTTTATTCCATGGAAGAGGAGGAAGAGTGGACAGGGGAGGTGCGGTGTTAGTGCAGCAGTTAAAGGAAGATGTTCCACTCAGATGAGAAACCCAAAATACATGTGCCTTAACCCTCGCCCTCGAAAAATAAATAGGCTCAAGTGGGACAGACGCTTGTCGTGGTGAAAGGGTTTAAAAAGGACCAAAAGGGTCATAGAAGGATTAAAAAGGTCTAAATGTAAGATACGCGGATTCTGAATTAATGAAAACCATTCCATTAGTTTTTTTTCCAGTGAAAAAACACTTAAAACCTTTAAAGTTTAGACCTTAAATGGTCTAAAGGGTCTAATAGGTGTCAGCGTTGTCAGAGTCTAATGTGTTGAAAGGATCTTAAAAGGAACAAAAGGGTCATAAAAAGATTAAAAAGGTCTAAAGGGGTCTAAAGGGTCTAAAGCATGTAAAAGTCTCAAAGGTCTTTAGGGTAAAGGATCATAATGGGCCTAAAGGGTACATTCCAATAGTAGTTATCATCTAAATGGTCTATGGAATCTAAAGGAATTAAGGGTCTAAAATGTTGAAAGTGCCAAAAGGGTCTGAAAATGTCGACAGCAGTCTATAGAGTCTAAACTCTCAACAGTCTAAAGGTCAAAAGAGTTTTTTAGTCCAGTCAAAGGACCCTTAAACCTAAAAAACCTGAAGGACCCTGAAAGGACCTTTAAATCGGATTACATCTGGCCTTTATTTTTACTCGCACATCTATATTTGCACACCTTGGTTGTATTGGCGCTGTTGCACTCGTGCACACAACCGTAGTGCGGTAATCTTCATCCTGATGAAGCAGCACTTATATGGAAGGAAGGAAGGGTCTACAGGTGTAATGGGTAATTAGGGGTTTAAAGGGTCATAAGGGGTCTCAAGGTCGAATGGGTCTCAAGGGTATGTTCAAAATGTAGTTAGGGTCTAAAGGGTTTCAAGGGTCGAATGATTCTAAAAGGGTCTAAAGGATATTAATATCTGAAGGGTCTTAGAAGGTCTGAAAAGGGTCTTAAAAGTTCTAAGGGGTCTGGAGGGTTTAAAGTGTTGAAGGGGTGTCAAGGGGTCTAATTGTCGAAAGGGTCAATGGGGTCCCAATGTCCAAATGCACATTCCAATTGTGTAGTTGGGGTCCAAAGGTCGAAAGGGTCGATAGAGTTGTAAGGGGTCTATTGCATCTTAAGTGGTCTAAAGGGTGTAAAGTGTAGAAAGGTTCTTAAAAGGACTAAAAGGGTAAAATAACTAAAAAGGACTGAAAAGGGCTGTCCCCTCTCTGCCATCCCCCCATCCCCATCCCAATTCTGTTCCCCCCACCCCCCCTTTCTTTTTCGTTCTTCAAAGCAAGAGGATCTTGATGACATGAAGAGGTTAACATTTAATCCAGAGAGTAAATGAAATTATGATGAACACAAAATTAAATTAAGAGGTTACTTTCAGAGGTTGAAATGAAATGAACGATTAAACATCGTTTTTTTTAATTATTTATTTATTTATTGAAATCACAATCTTGTAAGATTGTTATCTCAATCTCACAAGATGTGATGGACAAACAAACATAGATTACATTTTGACTTAATTAGCTAATTATCCCACCACCTGGACAGAAATATTTTTAAAGGGCTCCATGAGTTTTTGCGCATCGACGTCATGCATCATCCTTCCGAGTTTCAAAACGATCCGTCGAGTCACCTCGGATGAGTAGGATGAAACAAAAAAATGTTAATGGCCCCACTGACTGTCTGACCGCCTGACCACCTGATGGACATCGTCATGGCTTTGACAGTTCATTTCGAGTTTGTCGTACACAAGCAAAAAAGTGACAACATAGAATATCAATAGAACACCTTACATAAAATAGAACAATAGAACAATAGATAACATAGAACACCTACATTGAGCTGAATAATTTTATATGATTGATTAGACCAATAATTCTTTGTTCACAGTAAATGAAATTAAGATGGTGGGAAAATGAAGGTTTATTTTTTTTTTTAAGAAAGTATAATATTGATCTCGGCCTTTTTGTGCTGGTATGATAGCTTAGATGAATGTGCACATGGTTTAAAGTTGTCTAGCCTCGATTTGAACCTTCACCCAGCTACAAACTATCACCCTGGTGTTTCGCATTCAGGGTGATGCATTGATCTTTGTGTCGTCCATCAGAAGTAAGTTAGTTGAGCCGAAGGACTCGTCTACGAGTACTGGTCACTCGTAGATGTAAAGGATTCCAGGGTATCTTTGCGAAGAGTCGGCGAGTTATCGCCAACACCCTGGACAAATTTCAAATTCCTACCATCTACAGTCGAACATCAGAACTGGTCAGCCAGTTCGTGAAATATTTGGGCAATAAACATTCTCCAACCGATCCAACAAGAAGGTGGGAATAATTGGGACTATTGTCACAGTGCACGCTGTGATCCGCAGTTCCAGCAGTGTGGATCTAGGATATGCCTGGTGCACTAGCTCCCCCTTACCCAGCACCTGCCCAGTTCAACATGGCATGGGGGACATTGGAGGAAACAATATTACTCCATCAACTCTAAAACTGACACTGCTCATTCCCCAGGCATGCCATATGCCAGACACCTACCTATCCACACACATGTCCTTAAAAAAAAGCAAAAAAATAAAAGTCCTATAAACGAGGAAAATACACATATACAATACACATAATCATAATACAATGCACATAAAACCTTAAATTGTTACTACAGATCCCCCACCCAACCTCCACTCTCCTCCCCATAAACGAAGCAACTTTTAAATGACCCTGACAATGAGTTGTGAATGGAGGTACAGCAATCCAAGGCATAATCCATAGTATATGCGGACACGCTAAATGCTGCTGATATTGGTGTCTAAAGGGAAAAATGTTGACATCACATTTCCACTGAGAATAATGTATGTGGCATTTTTAAGTAACCATTCCTATCAAAGTAACTGTTAAAGAATAAGGGCACTATCACTTCTTATTTGGTTTCTGCACATGAAATGAAACATGCAACAAACGTTGTACTTTCCTCTGTAGGTCGCTACCAGTTTTATGTCTGTGTCATCAAAGGTTCATATAATAAATAAATGTGGTCATGGCATTTCATCTGGTACACCATGTAGTAAGGTCATCCAGAAAGGGCAGGTTTCGTTTTTGTTTTTGCTTTATTTAGTCACTGAGCCTTACCTTTTTGGGCAGCATTGCCAGTTAATAACAATAATACCATTCCTTTCACATGGTAAAGGCACATTGGTCTTCCGAGGCAGTTTCATTGGCAAGGAGAACAGTCCTGGAAGAGTCGCCAACTCCGACACAGGTTACCCCCAAATGGTTATTACCCCATAACACTGGTACTCATTTCACCGACTTTGGAAGGATGACAGGCCGTCAACCCCACCTGTTGTTAATTCAACGGCGACAGGGGCTCGAACTCAGAACCCTAAGTTCCCAAGCTAGCCACATTAAAAATGAAGCCAACACCTAGCTTAGCCTTGCTCGTTGGTGGTGCTTTAATTTTGGGATATGAATATTCCCAACTCGAACCATCCTTTTTAGTACATTAGCAATAATTCCAAGGTCATTTTGTCCATCGTGACCAGTTACAAAAACAAATTCCATGAGAAAGAAAGCATCAAAATCCATCCATCCATCCATCCATCCATCCATCGGGATCATACTCTGTACAGAGCGTTGGTGCTGCCTTAACAGTCTCCTTGGCTATTGGACACAATCCTGGACAGGTCACTACTCCGACACAAGATACCAGAAATCTGGCACTCATTTTACCAACCTCAGAAGGATGACAGGCAGTCAACCCCACCTGGTTTAGTTTAACAGCCGAGTGGGATTTGAACTCAGGATCCTGGGATCCCAAGCCCACCACCCTAACCATTAAACCAACACCAGGCATATTCAAAATCCAAAGCCTTATTTTAAATCTGTAAAGCAAATAAACGTTTATTTGTTTTGGAACAGACTCCATTATTGACACAAGAAAGCAAAATACCGAGAGTAATTTCCATCAAAAAGGTGATAGGAGCCAATTAATAAATAAGCTAATCCATAGCACAGGCTGTGAGGGAAGCCAAATCCAACAATGAAACTATATTCCACACCTGAGATCGAATATTTATTGTCAAGAAAAAAACGACACACAAACAAGAACAGACAATTAAGAGGATTGTTTCACAAATTATTTACAACTGACTGTTTTGCAGTGTATTTGTTCAGTGTGGTGTGAACGGTCACGACTAGCCTGTCTCCGCATAGCTTGAGGTGGAGTTTTGCAATCACGTGTGTGTGTGTGTGTGTGTGTGTGTGTGTGTGTGTGTGTGTGTGTGTGTGTGTGTGTGTGTGTGTGTGTGTGTGTGTGTGTGTGTGTGTGTGTGTGTGTGTGTGTGTGTGTGTGTGTGTGTGTGTGTGTGTGTGTGTGTGTCCAGGCTGCAACTTTTTTTTTTACCATTTGAGTTTTTGTCATCAAAATTTCAATAAACCCTTATTTTGAGAATTTGGAGATCAACAATTAATAATTGGGTCAAAATCCGAAAGGGCAAAGTCATGGAAACTAAAATCCCTGAGTAACAACACCATAGAACAGCTGCATGAGACTGTGGGGTTTTTTCCACCTTGGAGACGAGTTGTGGGAATGTGGTTGCCAGGAGGAAAGCCTATAACATGGAGGCCCCTTACAGGAAACTGTATATTTCTCAGCAGGGAAAATGTTCAAAAGTGATCAGGGCTTCTTCAGAAAATGCAGTGACAATGATAATAGTGATAATGAAAACGGTAATGATAATGGTACATAATAATCATGACAATAACAATAATGATAACAGCACATAATGATAATGATAAAAATGATAATCATAATTATAATAATAATGAGAAAAATGATAATGATAATAGTACATGATGATAATGATAATAGTACATGATGATAATGATATGAAATGATAGTGATAATGATAATGGTACATAATGCCTAAAACTCACAGAATGATAATGGTACATGATGATAATGATAATGACAATAACAATGATAATAATAATGATAATAATGGTACGTAATGAGCATGACTGTCTGTCTGTCTGTCTGTCTATCCAGGCCATAACATTTTTAGCATTTGACCTTTTGTCATCAAATTTTCAACAAGCCCTTATGATGAGAAGATAATAACCATTCCTTTCATGCCGTGAGTCACATAAAGCTGCTGAGGCAGTTTCATTGGTTAAGGAGTACAATACGTCTGGACGGGTCACCACTCTGACGCAGGATACTCGAATGGCTTATTACCCCAGTAATCTGGTACTCATTTCGCTGACCTTTTAAGACTCACAGGCTGATTTAACTCACCTGGTGTTATTTCAATGGAACGACAGAGGTTCAAACTCAAGACCCTAAGATTGTAAACCAGCCACCTTATTTGTTAAGCTACCACCAGGCTATTATGAGAATATGGAGAAGCCTAAATGATAATGGATGAAAATGTCAAAGTGAAACGGCATCGTAAATTATACAAATAGGCCTTATCAATTATCTGCAGCACGTCAAGCATGAGACTCCCAGTTTTTTTTAATCGCTTCCATGTTTATTTATTTATTTACCATTGCGCTTCAGTGTGTCTGTCCAGATCCAAAACATTTTTCCATTTGAGCTCTTGTCATCAAATCTTCAACAAACCGTTATTATGAGAATATGGAAAACATGTAGCAGCATCATATTGCCTTGGATTTTATAAGATGTAAATATGTTTGAGCTCTGGTTTATTGAGGGCATTTCCAGTACCGGGTGTCCTCGAAGGAGTACGGAGAGGTTGGACAGTGGTGGTATAAATAAAGGGAACTGGCTTTGAATCCGAACATCTCGGATATCTTTTCTTTCACGCTAAAGACACAAACAAATAAAATGTACAATTTTTGTTTGAACTGTTGCTTTCTTCAAGTTTAGTATGAGTACAAAGTGGATGTGGATGGGCTTTGCATTTTGAGACGCTTCCAAGTTCAATATGAAATTGTTTGTTTGGGTGAGTGTGTTGTTTATTCGAAAAGCTGAGCTTGCAAATGTTCTTTCTACCAGTACATAATATGGTAAAGTGGAGTGAGGGGTTAAAATGGTGAGAATAACACCAAATCGTCAGGTTTTTTTTTTACTCTATGTAATACAGTGCCGGAATGCTGTGTTTATCACTTGTGCTTTACCTTCAAAATAAACTCAAATTTGGATTATAATCACCTACTTGTTGGACATCCATCAATTCAACATCCTTTGGGGTTTGTGACGGGTAGAAACCAAAATGTATCGAAGAAAATTGTCAATTCACATGCAGTACAAACCCGAGGTGAGATGAATCTTCTCCAGCGCATTACGTTCGGACAAAGCTTCGTGAAGGAGGAAGTTTAAAAGAATAAGGAAAAACAAGCACGCCAATTAGATCAATGAATACTCTTAAAATATGCCCATTTCAGATGAATTACCCTCAAATTTATACACTTGAGCACCTTATGATTATAATGTGTGCAAGTCATGTATGTTTAATCTGTACCATAAGAGAACCATCTGTGTGTGTGTGTGTGTGTGTGTGTGTGTGTGTGTGTGTGTGTGTGTGTGTGTGTGTGTGTGTGTGTGTGTGTGTGTGTGTGTGTGTGTGTGTGTGTGTGTGTGTGTGTGTGTGTGTGTGTCATCATTTTTCTCAGAGATGGCCAAACGGATCTTCGTCAAACTTTCACAGGTTTGTGAGTGCCTGGGAGTGTTTTAGGCAAAAAATAAATTGAATTTTTTTGTGGGGGATTTTGTTTTTTAACTGCTCGATAGTGTCTAAGCCTTTGTAGGTATGTGAAAGGTGATATTAAATGATCCCCAACCCCATTCCTCAGTGGGTGTAGGGAAGTGTTTCAGGCACCCATAAGAAAATAGAAAAAAAACTGTTTCTTCAAAACCCACCAGGGAACGCCGGGTACCCGTTAGTTACAGATATGGAATACCACTCCCCATTCCCCCCCCCAACCCCACCTCCCTCTCACACAGTCGTTTATCCTTTCTTTGCTCCTTCATCCTCTTCCTTTCCTTTTCTCACTTTTTATTTGTTCACCATTTATTCCAACCCCACCCACCACCCCCGCAGACCATGCCTTTTATTTCCCCACTTACTAGTACATACATAATACATAAATGGCCACCAAATGCTATTCAGCAAGCTGGAATAATAGAATAAATACCAATATAATGACCAAACTCGTATGCTTTCCTTGCCGTCCTGCAGATACCGACATCACATGATTTACTTTCATGTATGAGTTAAAACTGCACACCTGAACTGAGGTTCAGATCAACAAACAAAATATTTATATTTTACTATTTTGTGAAACTTTTTTTAAAAGTACGAACCTTGAAAGCATCCGACCAGGCACTCCCATTGAAATTTCAGATTTAAATTTTATTTGTTCATGTTCTGGAACAGCATGATCCACCTGCATATACATGGCTGTTGGATTCTGTAAGATCTCCTGATGATTGAAGATGAAAATGTATTCATAATTAGCTGTTATGTCTTTCAATACTCCCTTCTTCCATTTTATCAATATTACCCATTGAACTACTACTATTACTATTACGTTAAGGGCTCAATTATTCCCACATTGTGGGGTTGGCTGGGGAAGGTTTTTGGCTCAAGCCTTTCATGAACCAGGTGGCCAGGCCTGCCTTTTAACTGAAGGGGGCTGGAATTTGGCATTCTTTTTTTTGTTTCCAAAGTCAAGGCTCATGGAGGAGCTAGAAAACAGAATGGATCAGGATGCAACAGAACAAAAGGAACAACACAAAGAGAGTTCAGGAACAGCATCAGCAGGGCTGAGGGACAAAATATAGAAAGACAGGCAAATAACGGATGCGGGTAAGAGTGAGGGGTATGGGAGGACACAGAGGGGAGACAAGATGGATACAGAAGCAATCTCTCAGCAAGGAAAAACTGGAAATGGGTGAGGGTGGGGGATATGGTATAATGGGGGTAGAAAAAAATCATGGTTTTGGATGGGAGGGGGGTGGTGTGATGGTGAAATGGTGGTGAACGGCCGTCTTGAAGACCGAGAGGGAAATTGAAGACCTACAGTATCATCGAGAAAGACACTGTGGGATGTTTAACGTCCACCAACAAACAGTGCTGGCAGATGGGTCCCCCTGCTTAATGTCCTTCCAAGAGATGGCAAACACATTGATGAATTGTCCTGCATGCAAAATACCAGGCTGACGGTTTATAACTGGGTTTGGGGAACTTAGCTTAGATTAACTGGAAGGATCAAACTGCCGATCAGATGTCCACATGCGGAAACCCCCCAAACTGGAAAGTGTCAAGATTTAAAACCAAGCCACAGCTCAATTACGAGTGCACATGCCTTCAGGTTATCCTGCCAGCCCCTAATTTCCTCAAAGAAACATCTTTTGAAAATGTAAAACAAACAAACAACCCTCCAACAGTATCCAATTGTATTATTGTTGGGCAACAACATTTCTTTCGACACCTTAGGTGGTGAAGGTTTGTTGACAACCTCAAGGACCAAGTTCTGAGTATACTATTTTTAGATCCTCGTGGAGGATCTCTAAGTCTTACTCACGTTGTTGTTCTTCATCTTCTTCTTGTGGACTTTTTTGTTTCACAGCCTACAGTTTTCATCGAAACTTCCTGAAACTTGGCATATATATGTAGAAATAACCTGCGCAGACAGTAACCATCTCCGATTTTGAAAATTCCTCCGAGAAAAAAAAATTATGACGTCAAAATATCTCCGCTAATGGAAATCGCCTAAAAAATTATCTCCGAAACTAGGCAAGCTTTTTGAATTCTGTTTGCGAGAATCGAACAGGGCATTGGCAGAGATGAATTACCGCACATATTAATCATCACTATGATGTCATATCAATTTTTATGACATCATTTCTATTTTTTGACATTTTTTGTTTCACAACCCAGAGTTTTCATCGGATCTTCGTGAAACTTGCCATGCATATGCAGAAAGCCCACGCACAGGCAATAACCATCTCCGATTTTGGAAATTCTTCCTAGAAAAAAGTTTATGTCATAATATCGCCGCTAATGGAAATCGCCTATACCATTATCTCCGAAACTAGGCAAACTGTTTGAATTTTGTTTCCGGGAATCAAGCCGGGCATTAGCACAGATAATAATTCATTGCAAACCTGATACATCACAATGACATCATATTCGTTTTTATGACGTCATCATTAAGAGGACGAGGATCTTTGCTCATTTGAGCTTGTTTCTTTATATTTTTTTAAACAACTTCTATGATCCTCGTGGAATTTTCTTAGATTATCCACCCTGTGGCCACTGGTGGAAATTAAATTCGGTAATGAGGGCATGTCAGGGTCAGACGTGATGTGGTGCAAAAGGTTTAAGTACACCATTGCTCGTTAAAAGTACCGTTAAAAAGAGAGAATTAATGGAGTTTCTCATCATGATTGAATTTTCCACTTTAGGTGTTCCTCTTGTACAGAAATGATCTATTAAGCAGGAAAAGCAATTTCAATCAATCATCCAAATATTAACTGGAGGGAGACATATCTGCACATGAATTGCCATCAAATGTTTGCGCTACATGATTGCTTATTGTTCAATTTCACTTTGCAATAATCACATTTTGAGTTGGCCTCAAATTAAAATAATAACAATAATAAAAATAAATTGAATAACTCATTAAACGAGATGTAAAACACTTTAGCTTTTCATAACAAAGGATCATATTTCTCACCATTAGGAGCTTGACTTTTCACAATTTTCAATTGTCATTTTTGTTTGCTGAACTGTCACGTTGAGACTTTTTCCTGTTAATTTAAAGGAATAGAAAACAAGGAGCTGATGCTCATGGTCAGGGGTTCTTAACTGGGGGTATCCATACCCCTTGGGGGTATGGGAACTAAATGCTGGGGGTATGGGACTCGATCTCTGAATATTTGTACATATTTGATTTATTAATTTATAGTTGGTTAGAATGTTAGATTATAACTCGCACTGTTATTCAATATTCACTGTTATTCAATGTTTGTATATTTGTAATTTCTCGGTTGTTTTTTTATTTATTTATTTATTTGTAAATATATATGATAAATGCTTATGATTGCATTTCATGTTCTATTCCTAGCTATCCATATGTAAAATAAATTCAAGTTATTGACATCTTTGGAATCCATACTTTAAACAAATAGGACTGGTGATGATGATGATTTTGACAGTCAAGCGAAGGGGATATGGGATCATGTTGGGCAATCCATTGGGGGACTGGAATCATCAAAAGGATAAGAACCCCTGCTCTAGGTGGTATGAGAAATTGATCTGCACAATATGAAAGTGGTTTTTGAAATTACAGAGTTTTGAAGTTTTTCCAATTTATAAAAATAATAAAACATTTCAGGGTTTCAACGAATATAAAGAGAGAAGAGAAAAATTACGATCAGGCTGAACGTGATGTAAATTCAATTGTGTTATCTATATTTTTGAGAGCTGTGTATTTCAGCAAAATTCGGTGGAAACTTCAAAAATTCAAGACTTTTTTTTACACACTTTTCCCATTTTCGGAATTTATTTGGCTTCAGTCAAATTAGCCAAAATACTTCATCCTTGAATCATTTGTTTGACTAAATTATTCACTAATGCCAATATGTCCATCTCGTCTGTGCGATCTTTCATGGGATGGCAGATCAGAGCGTTGTTCAGTATTTGTTGGCTCATGGCTGACCTCAGGTAGTGTTTCACTATTCTTAGGACTAAATGACTTCACTCGGATGTTGCCGAGGTGACTGACACTGTGTAGTACAGTTTGACAATTATGTGGACTTCTGTAAAGAGCTTCTTACTGACTGGATCCAGTGGATCCATAGATGTGACCAGGCAAATGTCTCCATGCTTGTTACATGGACAACGCTGCTCTCTGATCTTGCAAGATCGAGTAACATTTGCAGATGGAGTCTTAGTCGTTCTACATTGATGCCATTTTTATCTCACCTGGACGTTAATCCATTGAGCTTATGTGGTCCGAGCAGTATCCGTAGGTGGGTGAGTGAGTCAGTCAGTCCATAAACAATTTAGTCATTATCGCTTGAACCAAACACATAATTTTAAAGAAACTTGGCTACAAGCTTCATATCTGAAGGTCGAACTAAGGTCTATTGACCGTATCAAAATCTGCGCTCATTAAGGGTATCAGGGGAGGGAGTAGGGGTGTGTGTGAAGTTTGACCACATAAAAGAGGTATTTGCTCTCTATCTTCTCGGAAACTGCACACACAATTTAGATGAAACTTGACCATAACCTTCATCACTTGTGATGTACCAAAGTTTGTTCATGGCATTAAAAAATAAAATCACAGTCGAAAGGAGTCTGCGGCTGGGGGTGGGGGGGGGGGGTTGAGTGACTGTTGCTTGTGATCCAGGTGAGCTTCAGGATGCGCCGTCCAATTATTGTGCTGGTTTTCAATGGATTTGAGTATTCTGGAATACTCCCCATTGGCAGCTTCGAGAAGGTTTTCCAGATTCTGGAGAAGATGTATGCCTTATTATGCATGCCCTCCAACACAAAAACAACAAAAACAATAAAACAAACAAACAAAATATATATTTCATTAATTAAAAACTTTTTTCCCCATTTTCTTCCTTGGATCTTGTGTTGATAAATTAGTATGATGTTCATGCAGGCATGATGGGCTGAATGGCCTCCACCTGTGTTAGATTTCCTTGTACTTTGCTCAAATCTTCTGTCAAGTCTTGATTCAGAATGTACAGGACATCATAAAACTTCTGTCGGAAATACTCTTCTCCGGAGGAGAATTTGTGTGTGTGTGTCCCTTCATCAATTCTTCTTGGTGGACCTGTCCTCCAAGGTAATACTGGCCTTTCTGCTAAGCCCTCCGATTCCTCTACGACATGATTGCAGAACTTGTTGAACTCCTCCTCGTTTCATTATTGTTGGTAGGTGTTTAACAAGGAGATGTCCTTCATTGCACTCTGGACGGATGTATCCTTACCTTGTATATTGATTGACACCTGTTCTTCCCGAGAGAAGAGGTGATATTCCAGCTTCAAGCTGAAGAATGTACTGAACCTCTCCACTAACTTATCACACCAAGTGAACTTATCACAGGTGACCTACTTTCAAATAATGAAAACACTGTATTCACTAATCTCAGCACAAAATTAGCAAATCTATGTGGGCGTGGAGGTCAAATCAAGTAAGAACTAAAATACGTTAAACGGCGATCGATTCACTGTAAATGAAAGAGAACCTGACGTTTCGGGTCTTACCCTTTCATCAGAACAAAACACCAGCTCGGACTTTCTTTTTTGTCTTGTTATTCTGTCCCAATCTCTTTTGCATTTCCCTCTTGTGTTTTGTTGTATGAAATTGAGAGGTGTCATTTTCAAGTTTTGCTTAAGATTTAGAATAACCCCTCCAATATGGTGATTGATGGTAATACGAATATTGTTTTGTCTTTGTATGACTATTTAACTACCTGGTGTTGGCTTAGCAGTTTGGGTGGTGGCTTAGGATCCTAGGATCCTGGGTTCAAGCACCGTTTTTCCGCTGAATTAATAACAGGGGGTTGACTTAGCCTGTCATCCTTCGGAGGTCGGCGAAATGAGTACCAGTGTAGCAGCCAAAAGGCTGCGGGAAGGGGTATTGATGGATTTATTGAAATATAGGCTTGGTGTGGTGCAGGCATGATGGGCTGAATGGCCTCCTTCTGTGCAAAAATTTCCTTGTATCATATCAAATTGTTAATTGGATGGAAATAAATATCAACCAATCAACCGATTTTTCCATTCATGGTGGATGAATTTCCATTAAAAAATATTTCACTTATTATTTATTTCCACCTTGTTTAAAACCTCGAAAATTCAATTTATGTTTCCTACAATAAATTAAAAAATATATTTAAAGTGCCAGGAAGATGTAAATCGTAAAAGTTCCAATCGATGCTGCCTGCAGGCTGGCAGGTGGCTTAGAGGTACACACACTCGTCTTTGAGTTGTCTAGCCTGGGTTTGAACCCAGATCCAGCTATAAACTTCCATCCTGGTGTTTCACAGGCAGGGTGATTCATCAGTGTGTGTGCCATCACTTGGATGGGCGTCAAACCGGAGTATCGTGCTCTCGTCTGCCGGCATTAATTGGTGGACGTGAAACATCCACAAAGCAGGTCACCCCATAATGGGAACAAACATTTGAGAATGCATCCCCACAATATGTGTGTATATATATATATATATATATATATATATATATATATATATATATATATATATATATATATATATATATATATATATATATATATATATATATATATATTTATACATATACATACATACATACATACATACATACAAGCAAATACAACCCGTCGCTTCGCTAAAAGTGGGGTGAAGAAAGAGAAAGGGAGAAAGAGGGGGGAGTTGAGGCAGAGATGATGGAAGGGAGGGGCGGGGGAGAAGACCGAGGAAGGGGGTGGAGGTGGGGAGAGCACCGCCTCCCGAAACGTTGCTATACACTGCGGGAGGGAGGGGTGCGAGAGAGAGGGAGAGAGAGAGACAGACAGACAGACAGACATAAACAGAGGTGTGGGAGGAGAGTGCTGCATTTTATTTGGACAGCGGAGTGAGAAGGGGGCAGAGACAGAGAGAGTGAGGGGGGTGAGGAGGGGGAGGAGAAAAAAAAAAAAGAAAAAGGTGAGGTGGCGTTACAAAGAGAGTGATATGTTATACCCGAACACAAATAAAATCTCATGTAAGAATATCTGTACACATAACACAACAGAGTTTGTAATGTTAACCACTGGCACATCTGCAAAAGCTTTGATATCTCAGTTCCATAAAATTTCTCGGAAAATGAACCAAAAAGCATGGACTGAAAACATGGAAGTACAACCTAATATTAGGCTCATGTACAACCTAATAATCTCATCGAGTGTGAACATCGAAAACAAAGCGTTGCGACCAGACATCATACTTGGGTGCAGAAAAGAGAGAAGAAGGCATTACTAAGTAAGCTGTTAATACCAGTGATTTTGGACAAAACAATGCATAAATCAAGAAACTGACCAAATACCAAGACCTCAACCATGAAGTAAGAAGATCCTGGAAACTGACGAATGCCAAATTGAACCAGTGAGAGCTGGAGCTACAGGAATGATGACATAGAACCTCACACAGATATTAAAAACCAAACCTGGGAATATCACTTCAAATGAACTACATTTGGAAGCTGTCCAGGGCTCAGTGACGATCCTGAAAGCCCTGTGCACAAACTTTGAGAACAGAAAACTTCACAGCTTGGTCCATGAATCATGACCCCTTAGCGAAATAAATGTGGGTACTTTGAGCTCACCCTGGGAAGACTCCATTCCACATTTTGAAACCCACATAATATGTAGATACCAATCAACAAAACACACACACAGACACACACACTTGGAGATGTGGTAGGTCTATGTTTCACCTCCTGAAACTCACCCACATGTGGAGCTCACATGCAACAGCAACTTGCACTGACATACGCATGCACAATTACACAAACACGCACTCATACAGAGGTGGATACTTCGAGACCTGGATGGGCTTCGTTCCACTTTTTCTGAAACCCTTGTGTGGAGATACCAACCAATGACACACACACACACACACACACACACACACACACACACACACACACACACACACACACACACACACACACACACACACACACACACACACACACACACACACACACACACACACACACACACGTGCCAAATACAGTTTATATAAATACACAAACGTGCAAATGTACACACACATCAAGTAAATAAAAATGACAAATACAAATATTTACCTTGAAACAGCATTCTTTGAAAGAGAGTTTAAAGTGGGTAATTAGTGAAATTCAATCAAAAAATGTATCAAACCAGAGAACACAAAATATCTATCTATATTCTATGTCTTCAAAGCTAAAACAAACATGGTGAATACATAGTCAGATGGACCTTATTGTTTTTATATATATATATATATATATATATATATATATATATATATATATATATATATATATATATATATATATATATATATATATATATGTATCGATGTCTAAGTAAGAGGTGGATTGCAAATTAGGATCGCACAAAAATGTTAAGCAAAGCGATGTCCTGTAAAAATAAAATTGCACATTTTCAATGGATGAGATACCTCCAGAGGAACCCACCGCACAGCACCATGGGACCCAACAAAGGTGGAAACGTACGTCTAATCGATGTGAGATCGAAATCACGAGTACTTTTTCACGAAACGAACAATGAGGCAGCTTGGAGAGTGCTCACTAAGCAGCTTAAGCATTCAAGAAAACACTCCACCGAAACGGTCGATATGAAAAGGCTCCCTTTGCACGCAATTGGCAAACACAAAACCATCATATTCAACAAACACCTCCCAGAGACGCACAAAATGTCACGTATGTCCGAATTGGACAAATGAACACTTTTCTCGGAGTCGGAACTGCTTGAAAGTTCGATTCTGGAGCTTAAATTTTGTAATTCTTCTTAATTTAAGAGATACTTTTGGCGATCGCATGTGTGGAAATGAAATAAAACAATGAATGCTGATGTCTCCGGATGTTTATAAGCATTACAATGTACCCACCGATTCGTAGCTATGATGAACAGCTTGTTCCAAGTCAAGGTAGGGTGAGGTTGAGCAGGTCAAAAAACATGGTGGCTTCAGACCCCAGCAAGGCCACCCAGGAAATGCCTTAAAACCCCAGACAGCGAGGTGGCCAAGGATCGCCTGATGAAGGATATAATTAAATATGGCCATTAATTATCTTCAAAAGGGATGTTTTAATGAACAAAAACATCCAATTTTCACTCTTGCTCTTCCTTGGAGTTTTCTTCGTGTGCGTGCAAAGTTTCAGGCTGCTAGATTTTATAGTTTTGGAGTTGTGGAGGACACACACACGCATGCTGCCTTTTATTAGTGTAAGATTAGGATTTTGATGAAGATCTGATCACATTTTAGGTTAAATTTACACAGAAACACAGAAAATTCTGAAGGGTTCACACATTGGCGTACTCAGGGGTGTGCAGGTGGGGGCAGTCCCCCCGGGTAACAGCCCGGGGGGGGTAGGGGGGTTGCCGAGGATCACCTGATGAAGGACATAATTAAATAAGGCAGTTAATTATCCTCAAAAGGAGGTGTTCTGATTAACCGAAACACCCAATTTTCACTTTTCGACTTTCTTGCTGTGTTCTTAGTATGCATGCAAAGTTTCAGGCTGTGAGGTTTTATAGTTTTGGAGTTATGGAGGAGACACACACAAGCACATGCACACACATTGACACACACACACACTGACACACAATTTTATTATCAGTAGAGCACCGTGAATTTTTATTATTAGACTTTTATTAGTAGAGATATATGTGTGTTTCGGTAAAACTGCATGCCTCCAAGACAATGGCACACAGCATACAGAGATCCCAAGGTAGTTATTTCAATAGTACGTGTCGAGTTAGCCCATTCCATATGTCCAGTGGCTAAATGGGAAAGATGCGTTGCATCGGGCTCTTTTAGTTAGGTGCTTAATCTTCAATCTTTGCACTTCTTCCACTCCTTTGTCTCTCCCACACAAAACATGCAAACAAGCATGCACACAAACCAATAACGATGGAAGGAACCAAGCAAGGCACACGCGTGTGATTTGCATCTGCACGCCGTATTCCATTCAAAACTGCATGCCAATTCTCAACTGTGGATTCACATCAGACATTTATTCTGCTCACCATACTGTACTATGCTCACCACAACCACTTCACACGATCACCAAAAATACCCACAACAACTTTGGTTTACATTTTCATGATATGACGGTTAGGGACAAACCTCTCCCTCCCCGATGGGAGAATATCATTACAAGGAATTTCCACCTCTTTGCCACAACACCACATTACAACCTTTTCACTGCAAATTTCACAACATACTCCGACTTCTCTCCAACTCCAGCAACTGCCACTTATTCATTTGACTTCCGGTTCTGGGTTTGGAGCGTCGACAGGTCTCCTTCGGAGCTCTCTGTTGATGATCTCAAAGTTAAGTTTCCGGTCGTTATCTGTCCCATTTTAACTGTTTATTTTCTCACCTACATGTTACTGTGTGTTCCTAGTTCGGTTTTGTTTCAAAAATCGTGCTATTTTGTGAGATTTGGTCGACCTTGTCTTACCGGGTGCTTGAGGCCTACCCTTGAGGCTTGAGGCCTACCGGTTCCCCTCGGTGTACAGTCATGTTTATTTGTTTTTTTTCCCCATTACCTTCAATTTCTATATTCCCCACTTTCCGAACATCCCCCATCTCTCCCAACTAATCACTCTATTTCTTATCTTAAATCAAAAAACAAACAAAGAAACAAAATAAACCAATGTCACCCACAGGGTGACCCGTATCTTGCCAAAAGGTGACCACGTGTGACTTCTTTAAGGTCACACTGAGGTGAACAGAGCTGCTATCCACCAGGAGCGACTCCTTGAGGAATATCTGCCTACGAGAGATTCCGATGAGAATCGTTCTACATTGTAACCATGAAAAATATGTGTTTGCCTCATAACGTCACCAAATGACGTCATAATGTCTCAAGCTTGACATTTCTAGAAAGCACTCATCGAGGTGTTCAATTTGAGGTACTACACGATATGGTTCCTAAAACTTGAAAATTTGACCTTGGGGTCAAATATGTTTGCCCTCAGGCACTAACCATGAAGGTCAAGGCCAATCGCTACGAAAAACTAATCAGCTGAGCGCCAGACCATATACTACATTCCCATAAAGTTTGCAGACGATTCGATTAAAATTACTCAAAAAATACGGGTTTCGTCGACTCCCCTGATTTGCGACAAAGTGACCTTGACCTTTGACCTTGACCTTCAAAATTTTATGCGCTGAAAGGGACCTCTATAGGCTTCTGATAGGCGAAGTTACAAAAATTTCCAATGATAACTGTGCTCTGCAGAGTGATTTATACGTGATTACACACAAAAAAAAATGATAATAAAAAAAACAAAAAAAACAGATGAAAGTCAAGGCCAATCGCCACCAAAAATTAATGAGCTGAGCGCCAGACCATGAACTATATTTCCATGAAGTTTGAAGATGATCCGATCAAAATTACTCAAAAATAAGGGTTTCGTCGACTCCCCTGATTTGCGACAAAGTGACCTTGACCTTCAAAATTCTATGCGTTGAAAGGGACCTCTATAGGCCTCTGATATGCGAAGTTACAAAAATTTCCAATGATAACTGTGCTCTGCAGAATTTTTTATACGTGATTACAGACAAAAAAAAAATATATATATATATATACAAGCTGACTAACATATCTTGCAGAAACTTCGTTTTGGCAAGATAAAAATGCTACCTTTCTCCTTGCACACTCACAAGTCTCGATTCTTCTTCCTCTTCTTCTTCTTCTTCTTCCTTCTCTTCTTCTTCTTCTTCCTTGATTTCTTCCACAACACTTCCATGACCTCACGTTGGACAAAGCCCTGGAAGTAAGTCGGGCACATGAGGCCTCTATCACTCACATGCAGCAGTTCACCCGGACCCAACAAGCAACCAATTTTGCCCACGCCATTGGGTACCACCCAAAAGGCTGCCGCCTCTGTGGAAGGCAACATCCACCCCAGCCCCGGCACTGATGCCCAGCATGGGGATCGACATGCGAGGTATTCGGAAAGCAAAACCACTGGAAGGCCGTTTGTCTCTTGAGATCGAGGCAAGAAAAAGGACCGCAGACACCCTGCCCAGAGACGAAAGGACGCGAATCCTTTAACTGAAAGCCCATCCACACCCTGGGGAGAGATGAAGAACTCGACAAGGGCTATGATGCGTTGAGCTTCACCCCCATTAAAATATACAGCCAGACCATCAATTCTTGGCGAGAGATTTTCACAGACTTGGCCGTTTCACGACCTGGCAGAGCTGGTATTCACTCCCTGAGGATCAAGGTCGACACTGGGGCAGAGAACCAATACCTTGCCCCTTTGGATATACAGGCAAATGTATCCCCAAATGTGAACTCATCTGGGCTGTCGCTACCTGGCTGTGTTCAAGAGAAACCCCATAGAATATTAACAGCCTACAACGGTTTGCAAATTCGGCAATTTGGCACCCAGTGGGTCGATGCTGAGTTTTGCATAGTCAAGGCCACTGGCCCTGCAATCCTTGGCCTACCCACCTGTGGGGACCTTCAACCTCTCACTCTCCACTGCTTGCTTAAGAAGAACTGTGCATCTCACAAGCCAGTCAACATGTTGGACGTCTTCCTGGCCGCTTACCTGTACCAATTTGATAATATCGGCAATTTTCCAGGTCAGTATCACATCATAGTAGACCCCAGGGTGCTCCCCATAATACATGCAGCACGTCGATGCCCCATCTAGTTGATACACAAAGTAAAATCAGAACTTGACAGAATGCTGAGACAGGGCATCATGCGGAATGTCTACAAGCCTACAGACTGGGTCAGCAGTCTCACCTACGTGTGGAAAGCAAACAGCAAACCTAGACTCTGCCTGGACTCAAAAGACTTTAACTGCTCCATCAAGAGGTGCCACCACCATACTCCCACACTCGAAGAGCTGACGCATAAGTTTGCAGGCTCAATGGTTTTCTCCAAGCTTAATGCCAAAAATGGGTACTCGTCAATCGAGCTTGATCATTCCTCTTAGCTACTCATGATATTCAACTCACCATATGGTCGTTACTGGTTCCAGTAAATGCCATTTGGACTTGTGATGTCCCAGGATGTCTTCCAGGCTCAGATGGACCAAATTATCGAGCAATGTCAAGGTGTCATCAGAATTGCAGATGTTGTTGCTGTCTATGGAAAATGGGGGCAAGAACATGACCATAACCTTCACCACCTCATGAGAACAGCTGCCAGATTCGGCCTGCAGTTCAACAGTGACAAGTGCAGTATCAAAAAACCCACAGATTCAGTTTTTTGGTCTCATCTTTGACCAATACGGTGCCCACCCAGACCCAGGGAAAGTGGACGTGATCCAGAGCTTACCACACCCGAAAAACCTCTGTGAGCTTCGCAAGGTACTTGGTATCATCATGTATATGGGACCCTTTATACCAAAGCTGTCTGACCTCACAGCTCGCCTTTGTGAACTGGTAAAATCAGAACAATGAGAATGGACAGCCAGCCACACAGCCAGGCTTTCCAAAAGGTCAAGGATGCCATCTGCCATGAGACCTGCCAAACCTACTTCGACCCACAAAAATGCAAAAAATGACAGGTCGATGCCTCCACAAAAGGCCTCGGGGCTTGCTTAATTCAAGACAACAAGCCCATCGCCTTCGCATCAAAAAGCCTGTTTGAGGTGGAGCAACGGTATGCCAACATTGAGCGTGAAATGCTGGCCGTCATGTTCGGGTGTGAACGCTTCCACACTTACCTATATGATCGCCCCTTCTTTGTCGAGAGTGACCACAAGCCACTGGAAATGATCAACTTGTCAATTCTGACTGGAAATGATCACCCCACCCCGACTGCAACAGATGCTCCTATGGCTCCAAGGGTATGACACTTGCATCAAGTACAAAGCTGGAAAAGACATGCTCCTAGCGAGAGACTGTCTCACTTGCTTATGCCAATGCAAGCAGCATCCACTTCCAGCTCGATGTGAAAGTAGAGCACATCCAAATTGGTCATCAGAAGACGCTGCACGTGCAGCAAGCCGCAGATGTGGATGTCCTCCGAACCACGCTCAGGAAAGTTATCATGATCGGATGGCCGGAAAGGCGTCAAGATCTGCCCAGTGAACTGAGTCCATACTGGAATTATCGTGATGAGCTGAGTGTCGAAGATGGTGTCATGTGAAAGGGGGGCCAACTCCTGGTACCTGCCAATTTACAATGTGAGATCCTCACAAAGCTACATGAGGGCCACATTGGCATCCTAA
>NC_140961.1:109804155-109887522 GCF_056783735.1 Eptatretus burgeri | reverse complement strand
TGTCCAGGCTTGGGTTACTCAAGGCAGTGTTCTTGTCCCTGTCCTTTTTCTGCTTTTCATTAATGATCTCTCTGACTCGCTGGAAAATCCTCATTATCACTTTGCTGATGACTCCACCCTCTGCTGTGCCATCTCTCATCACTCTGATTGGTGGGCTGCAGCCTCTTCACTCTCTGCAGACCTGGATAAAATCACAAGCTGGTCAAAAACTTGGAACATGCCTCAAATCCTGACAAATCTCAAACTCTCATGATGTCTTTCCAAAAGGATCGTTTGCAGAACCCCCCTCCCCACTTTCATCTACTTTTTCAACAATCCCCTTGAATAAGTCCTTTCATTCAAGCTTTTGGGCCTCACTATCTGCCATGATATTTCCTGGGAAAGCCACTTTTCCAAGCTGGCCTCCAAAGCCAGTTACTGACCAGGCATCCTTCGTCATGCAAAGTCCTTCATTGGCACACACGAGCTTCTAACCACTTACCAAGCTTTCATCCACAGTGTGAGGGAGTTCTGCTCCACCATCTGGGGTGGTGCTCCTCTCTCAAACCCCGCTCGACTTCACGCAGTGGAAGCCAAGGCTTTTAGGATCATTGGTATCTCCCATGATGAAGTTGAGTTTGTTGGTCTCTCAGTCTCTCACCAGAGGCAGGTCAGTGGTCTTTCTGTCTTCTACCGTCTCCTCTACAGCTTCGCCCCCCCCCCCGCGACCCCCTGCTCTGTCTGTGCTCTGTCCCCTATATTTCCCTAGGCTTTCTGGTGAAACTGCCAAATCAAGAATCACTGCTCACCTCCACTCTTTCATTCCTCCATTTTACCACCTCTGGAACAAACTCCCACACTTTCTTCAATCCCACTCCTCCCTCCAGGTCTTCAAAACAGCTGTTCACAACCATCTCATATCTTCCTCCATCCAAAATCTTTATCTGTACTACCCCCGTTAATCCACCCCAAATCCACCTACTTCAAATTCCCTGCTTTCCTTCCTGAAAGTACCTGTAGTGTCCATCCGGTTTACCCAGTGTACTCCGCCCCATTCCTCTCCCTTCCACAGATCTCCTATTGTTTTTTCCCCACTATTTTGTGCTTCCTTCTCCTGCCCCTCTTGTCTCCTCCCTTGTTATATGTTCTTTGTATTCGCTCTTACATGAGCCTCGACATGGTATATATATATATATATATACATATATTAATATATATATATGTATATATATATATATATATATATATATATATATATATGTATATATATATATATATATATATATATATATATATATATATATATATATATATATATATATCTTCTTTCCTTCGGCTGCTCCCGTTAGGGTCGCCACAGCGGATCATCCGTGTGATCCGCATAGTGATTTGGCACATGTTTTACGCCGGATGCCCTTCCTGACACAACCCTGGTCGCCTCTTACGACACAGGGATATGGTACACCTATTTTAACCGGGGTATACACCGGCCCAGTACACTGGTACTCACTGGTATATATACATACATACATATAAATATATATATACATATACATATATGTATATATATATATTTATATATATATATATATATATATATATATATATATATATATATATATACATATATTTCGTATATGTATGTATGTATACAAGTCTGCAGGATAGAGTCAGCACAAGTATGTAAGATCGAGTCAGTAAAAGTCTGCAGGATAAAGTCAGCGCAAGTGTGTAAGATCGAGTCAGTAAAAGTCCACAAGATAGAGTCAGCACAAGTGTACAAGATAGAGTCAGTACAAGTCTGCAGGATAGAGTCAGCACAAGTGTTTAAGATCGAGTCAGTAAAAGTCTGCAGGATAAAGCCAGCACAAGTGTGCAAGATAGAGTCAGTACAAGTCTGCGGGATAGTCAGCACAAGTGTGCAAGATAGAGTCAGCACACGTGTGTAAGATAGAGTCAGTACAAGTCTGCGGGATAGAGTCAGCACAAGTATGTAAGATCGAGTCAGTAAAAGTCTGCAGGATAAAGCCAGCACAAGTGTGCAAGATAGAGTCAGTGCAAGTCTGCAGGATAAAGTCAGCAGAAGTGTGTAAGATCGAGTCAGTAAAAGTCCACAAGATAGAGTCAGCACAAGTGTGCAGTATAGGGTCAGCACAAGTGTGCAAGATGGAGTCAGCACAAGTCTGCAAGACAGATCAGCACGAGTCTGCAAGATCGAGTCAGCATGAGTCTGCAAGACAGAGTCAGCACGAGTCTGCAAGACAGAGTCAGCACAAGTGTGCAAGATCGATTGAAAATAAGGCAACAAGTCGCCATCAACTGCCGCAGCTCTGAACCATACGGTGGAGCGAGTTGAGAATGTAATGAACATCACGATGACGATTTGTTACTGTCAGGCAAGTTCTGAAGCAACTCCAGAGCTGAAGACACAATGATAATTAATCTAACCATACATACAAATTTGTCTGCACACAATATTAGAGTTAAATAATACAACAAAGGTTAAGATACAAAGCCATTACTGATGTTCGACGATTTGAGAAACACTATTTTATCAAGATGAACGAGATTAATTCAGCCTTGCTGTGATTAAGAATGTTTATTGCTGTTCACCATGAACTTGAGTCAACCGGCAATGTTTATTTCATGAGCTTGCTGGACCTGCTTTTCATGCAAAGCCTGTTGCTTTTTCAAAGCTAATAATACCAACAGAATCCTGTGGGCATTTGGACATCCATTGGACGTGCAATGATAAAGATTGCTCATCAGAGAAAAGTTCGTTAAAAACAATAATAATAATAATAATAAAAGAATGGTGGTCGTTGGGAGGATCCATGTCAAGAATTGAAGGCACCACCTACGATAGCACAACTGCTCAGTAGACAAAGGTCAAGCCTGAATTTTGGACCACCAATCGGTACCACCAAGACCATGCAGGCATCGTGTGCCAAATGTCAAGTATCTTCCGAAGGAGGGGAAAGAGAAAAAAGTGGTCACGATCATGTGAAAACAATAACCAGATTGTGAGATCGTTTTCATCACCGTCTTCATCAGAGATGCTTTGGCAGTGCAGGGTAGGTAATAATGAAACCGACATCGTGCCACCATTTGATTATTGCAGTCACGTGTCATGATCCCCCGTTTCCACTCCCCATCCCACCCCTGACACCACTTAACACCAACACAACGATAAAGGGCACTCGGTGGCCGAAATATTGGCACGGAGCCTGGCTTACTGGGTAGCTGTATTTTGCCCGAGCAAACAAACAAAATGTACAATCATTCCTTAGATTGATATCGGTTGACCTCATCTCGATGTCGAGTTATAATTTTTTTCTTTCTGATGATATCTTTGAACACACAGCAGATATTATTTTATGTTTTGAGTGCAGTGAATCCCATTCCTGTGGCCACCACAGTTCAGCTTGATGAGTTCACTTTGAACAATCTGTTGTTGTCTTTTTGCCAATTATTGTATGATCAATTAGCATAGAGAGAGAGATCTTTGGTGGTGAATGAGTAATAAGGGCTTATTCATCCATTACGGCCTATGACAGTATTGTTCTGATTCAAAAGGTTTGTTTTCTCAAGAGGATCTGTGTGTGTGTGTCTGTGTGAGTGTGTGTGTGTTTTATTTAAAAAAAAATTTTAACGACAAAGATGTGTTTTATATATTAATTGCAGCTAAATTGAGCGAGTATGATGGCTGAGAGGTATGCACAACCAGCCGTTCGAATCCTGACCCAGCTCAAAACTCTAAGCTGTCTCGCCGGGGTTCGAATCCCGACCCAGCTATAAACTGTCATCCTGGTATTTCACAGGCAAGGTGATTTATCAACGTGTGTGCTGGACGTTAAACTGGGCGTCCCATTTGCTAACATTAGTTGGTGGACGTTAGAGATCCCATGGTGTCCTCCTTGCAGAGTCGGCGAGCTATCGCCGACACTGAACTAATTACAAATTCCTGCAATGACTTAATGTGAGTTGGAGTGGTGACCAGTTCAGGATTATAACCCCAGTTGGAGAAACTGCTTCGGCAGAACCGACGCTCTGCGTAGAGAATGGTCCATTTCATGAATGAGGGTGGAATCGTACGTTGAATGATCAGAGTCCTTGTCCTCCTATGGATGTGGAAAATTAACATAGGGGTGATTTTTTCAGTTAAAAATGGGAAAAATATGTTCTGTTGTAAATATGCATTTTTTAATTGTATTTTTCTGAAAAGAAGTGTGAAAAATCGTTTGGGGTTCATTGATGTAATTTGTACACAACAATGGGGAAAAGAGGGGGAGTAGAAGTCCTGTGTTTGGCCACTCGATCAAGTGTCTATCTGTTTTTTGTATGTTCCACCCACAAACGATGGTGGTATGCAGACGGTGGGTGGGGGGATAGGGCGAGACTAGATTCAGATCTGGTTGGAGAGAAGGCATAGTGATCTGGCCATGGAAGTGATGTTGCTCACAGAGCTTACATGTGCGTTGACAGTCAGCTGGATTGACGTGAAGCTGCCGCATTAGTTTTCAGTAATCAGGCTTCATTCCAATCAGAGTACTGGAAAATTTATAAGAAATGGCAAGTGTAGAGGAGCCTGGATAAGACAATGTTCAGCACCTGTATAATTGAGGATCTTTGGACCGAGCATCTTGAGGAGGTGGGTCATGCTGTATCAAAGAGTTCTGGTGGAACATGCATCCACCATTCATGTTGAACATCCACCATTTACCTGAGAGCTCTGAAAGTGGGTCCTTGGTCCATTCAAGGATATTTATGTTGGAGTGATCAAGTCCAAATGTGTGCAAGTTCCGATCAAACTCAGTTCAAAGCCAAATTCCCAATGGCAATGCACATGTGCAGGCACAGTTGCAAAGGAAGTTGCAAAGGAAGGCACCACAACAACAATGTTGGAACTGCCTCTTATATCTTCCTACAGCGTAATGAACACTCACTCACTGAACTACAAACGAAACCTGGAAGGGACACAGTATAGCAGTGTGATAAGGACACTATTCCTAATAAGCATATTAAAGCCCCAGCAAAGTACCCAAAGGAGGAAAGCAGACTATGTTGTGCAGGTACGGCAGACACTTGTAACTGAGACCAAGTGGAATAAAACCGACGAGATTAATGTCGTCTTGGTCCTCCACGTCACTCCCTGAGCCACTCATTGCTTCACTGCCATGTCAGATGGCAGCATGAATGCCACAAATGCCTCAATGGTGGAGAGGCAGGCTCCTTCTGACTGTCTGGTTCAGCATCCAAGATCCCACTAGTGTGTGTATCTGGTGGTCTGACAATAGCTTCTGGTGGTGTGGGCAACATAACCAAATCCGATATGGCAGGGCACACTGTCTCCCATAAGACCTTCAGTTGTGACATGGACTCTGGCATGGGAACAGCAAAGCCTGGCATGTCCTGTGAGAGGTGGTGAGGTGAGGTTGCCTCGGAATCCGCAGCTACTTCTCAGCCTCGAACAGGGCTGCAGAGCTTCTGACCCACTGATGTCAACACAACGGGATAGCAGTCTCATATTCAAATGTCATAGGCTTTGTTACGAAGCTGAGAACTGGTAAACTTTCTGTGTCGGCACCATCCATTGTCAGGAGAAATCCACATCACCATATACTTGTCATGGGCTGTCATGAATTCCAGCAACCTCATCCCGCAGGTATGCTGGAGTATGGCCGCGCTAAGCCAGGGATGCAGACCATAATCGCAAAATCTGCTGACCAGCAGGCTCCACCTGAACTTGACATCACGAAGTATGGGTGGGAAATAACAGATGGCACCCCAGTACCAGCAACCTCCGATCAGCCCCCAGGACCCCAAGATCTCATGGATGTAGTGCGGTGCGGCTGTAAGGCACTGAACGTTGCAGCTGTCACCATGGAAAGATATCATGCACTGTGTACTGTGCTTGTGTTTGTAGTGACGCCTGCTTCAACCCGTTCAAGACAGGAAACGAAGACCAAGATGAAGTGGAAGAGGAAGGAGAAGCAGATGTGGAAGATGACGAGGAAGCTGAACATCTTGAACTGATGATGAATGGGAGTGATTGCCATTAATGAATAAATGATCTCAGTAAATGAGTAAATGATCTCAGTAAATGGTCTCAGTAAATGAGAAGTTAATGAATAAATAAAAAATGATAAATAAATAATGATCGCCGTGGCTTGACCACTATCGCTCTGAAAATTTCATTATTATTATATTATTTCATTTTTGGCCGAAAATGACCTTGAACTTGACCTTTGACCCTGAATTTGAACCAGAATCATAAAATTGACCTCAGAAATCGATTCCTCAGGTCAAAATTATACGGAAAAGAGGTATCACGCGTGATCGTAAGTTAATTGGTTGAAAAGTTCTATTCCACCCCGTCCGCGGTGGCCATCTTGGATTTATGCAAATTAGCGGAGTTCCCCAAGGTTTCCGCTCCGGCAACCAAGCCAAATTTTCTCTATAGACCCATGTGAGTACGAAACCATCAAAAAACAATACACTTCTCATTACAACAAGGTTGAGTACAGAACATATACGGGTGGCAAATGCACTATACCTGCATATTATATCTGCAGCATACAACGACGGCAGTGAGTGATTCAGCAGATGACTGGGGATGTGGATGCAAAGGCAGAGACTATATTGACTGGCACTGGTGACATGGCGAGGAGTGTTTTGGTGGCCTTGTCAATACCTCAGGCAAAAAAGCACCTGTTGAAGGCATGCTTAATTTGGTGTCTTAATCGGTGGTTGAACCTGATTTGGTGTCTTAATGCAGTCAGCAGGCCATCAACCACTGAGCCAGGGATCCCACTCCATTCATGAAAGAGCTGGAACAATCTGCTAACAAGAGGGCTGAAACGACTGGTTGTCACTGATGACTAGGGGGCCATTGTTGACAGCCATAACTAACATGCCTGACAGCCATAACTACTCTGAGGTACCTCGTGATGACCCCCACTTTTGTAAACCTTTTATATGGGTGAGTACCTTGTGAGGAGAGAATGGGTGTATCCGAAATCAGTGCACTCCGGATAAGTAGTATGCTAGGCGGCGCAGCCCATACTAGCTGTGCTGTCAAGTACTTCACTTTTGGAGACATCACACACAAAAGGAGGCCTCCATTTATTCACTAAACTTGCACACTTCACCGCTTGTGTTGAGGCACACCTGAAGGTTGCAACTCCCAAAATTAGATGGCAAAGTGCAATGTCATCAATATCCCGAATCTGGACGTGGGAACGGCTGGCAGTGTAGAGGAATGAAGTCACTCTGGAACAGGCCGAGAAGTCGCCAAGCATAAGTCTGCTGTGGGGTTGGACACAGAGGTGACTGTCGGTCAACACTTTGGCACTGTGGTGAGAGTGGATGATGAAAAGTGTGAAGTGTCGAATGGCTGCCCCAACAAACAGCACCTCTACTTTGCGCAGCAGCCGTGTAAGCTGGAGTTTACGGAGTTTAGCATTGAAGAACCCAGATATGAGCAGGTCGCCATTCCTCTGTGCATACTTTGTAACTGCCATGTCCTTTTTCTTGACTGACCCATCAGTGATAATCCACAGTAAATTGTCAGCTCGAGGTATCCAGATAGTCTTTCAGAGCATTCTGGAGGCATGAAGTCACTCATCAGACCACACTATCTTCTCACTTGATGTTTTGCAATTATATTCGGTCTTGATGTGAGTGTGAGCTTGATTGTCCAAGTGTGGTTCCATCAAACACAGTGTCTGGCTCGGTGCTGGCAGGAGTTTGTAGCAATCCACTGGAGTTGAGGATTGCACAGTTGGAATGCTTTGGTGCATCTGACCGAGGGCACTTTACTGCGCCGACTACTAGCTGTATGAGGCATACTCAACAGAATCTGCACCTGCACTGATGGTTAACTCTTCAAGGGTCACAAAACAATGTTGTTGGTAACCAAAAATGGATGGCCAGCAAGCACTCCCACATCAAGTTGCTTGACAACTAAGGCATAAATTTGAAGTGATGGTTTAATCAAAAGACAGCATGTTGTACTTCACAAACATATTGCACATCTATCTGTGAGTGTCAATGAGGATGTAGGATGTAAAACACATGAAAAAGGATATTTTAACACTGAGTAGTTGTTGTCATGGCTGTGGTTGTTGTTGTTGTTGTTGTTGTTGTTGTTGTTGTTGTTGTTGTTGTTGTTGTTGTTGTTCCTTCTGTGTACTTTAATATTTTTTTGTTTCGCTTCGAGAAGTATTGCTACATTTCCTTTTGTTTGCTTCTTCCGTGTCCTTCTAAAAGGGTTCCTGCTGAAGTAGAATAATAAATGTTATAGTTAGAAAGGTTAATTAAGGCTCGTGGTCCCGCTTCTTCTTCTTCAATCACAGAAACTCTGGCCATGAACACAACAAAATTTGTGATTAAAGGAATGAATTTTTTTTGTTCCCGTCTATAAATTATTAGCTTTCTAACCAAGTAAATCGATTATTACCTGTCCAACGGTACCGTCCCATTTATATTATTCTACAACAGTATAAATTCTTAAATATAAAGTGTTACGGACGAAAAACTCAGCTCCTTTTATGTCCTTAATTGAATTCACAGACCGGTGTTTGTGTGTTTGTTTGTTTGTTTGTTTGTTTGTCGCGCTCCTCCTCCTACAGTTGTGGGCTGATTACATACAGACTTGTTACATAGGATCAGCATGACCGCAATTAATGTGTAGGGGTGTTTCTTATCTTTGCAGGTGGTTTTGGGAGGATGGGGGAGGGATGTAAATTCTATATGTAAATGTGTATTGTGTAGCGCCAACTACAGGTGGGGGAGGGTATTACAAGTCTCTACCACTTACAGCACAGTATTCCTGTCCCCACGTTTTCCAGTGCAGTGAGGTGTTTTGAATTAGATGTAGTAGCTATGTTTTTGCTTCATGCACCGAACCCGGGTTATTTGTTTTTTTTTATTTTGGGGAGCGATTGAGGCAGCTGTCAGTTGCCTATACACTGCCCAAATAAAGATACACTACGTGGCCAAAAGTATGTGGACACCTGCTCGTCAAAAATCTCATTCCAAATCATGGGTATTAATATGGAGTTGGTCCCCCCCCCCCCCTTGGCTGCTATAACAGCCACCACTCTTCTGGGCGATTATGTTTGGCTCGCATTCGGCGTTACAATTCATCCCAAAGGTGTTTGATGAGATTGCGGTCAGAGTTCTGTGCAGGCCAGTCAAGTTCTTCTACACCGATTTTGATAAACCATTTCTGTATGGACCTCACTTTGTACATGGAGGCATTGTCATGCTGAAACAGGAAAGGGCCTTCCCCAAATTGTTACCATGAAGTTTGAAGCACAGAATTGTCTATAATGCCATTGTATGCTGTAGCATTATGGTTTCCCTTTACTGGAACTAAGTTGCCAAAGCCCGAACCATAAAAAAACAGCCCCAGACCATTATTCTTCCTCCACCAAACTTTACAGTTGGCACTATGCATTCGGGCAGGTGGCATTCTCCTGGCATCTGCCAAATCCAGATTCATCCGTCGGACTGCCAGATGGTGAAGCGTGATTCATTACTCCAGAGAATGCGTTTCCACTGCTCCAGAGTACAATAGTGGTAAGCTTTGCTGTCAGGCAGTGTGCCGACGTTGCTTCCCGAGTTAGTTTGGAACTTGGTAGTGAGTGTTGCAACCGATGACAGACAATTTTTCCACACTACGTGCTTCGGCACTCGATGGTCCCGTTCTCTGAGCTTGTGTGGCCTACCACCTCGTGGCTGAGCTGTTGTTCCTCCGAGACGTTTCCACTTCACAATAACAGCACTTACAGTTGACTGGGGCATCTCTAGCAGGACAGAAATTTGATGAACCGACTTGTTGGAAAGGTGGCATACTATGACGGTGCTCACTGAAAGTCACTGAGCTCTTCAGTACGGCTCATTCTACTGCCAATACTTGTCTATGGAGATTGCATGGCTGTGTGCTTGATGTTATACACCTGTCAGCAATGGGTGTGGCTTAAATAGCCAAATCAACTAATTAGAAGGGGTGTCCACATACATTTAGCCATGTCGTGTATGTGTCAATAGAACTTGTTGCATACTTGAAACAACATCGCCTGTAGGGCAGGAACTCTGCTTGTAAAGATAATGCCGCACCAACCAGTAATTTCACTTCTTCTTTCATATGCAGCAAATGGCTGCAGGAAGCATCATTTACTGGGGGCACAGCGGTGCCACGAAATGCCGCTCCCATTAGGTTGGAGCAGGAATTTTGAATTTTGCCATTGTGCCAGCAAGAGCTCACCCAGTCTTCATGAAGGACACCATGGGATCATTAACACCCACCAGGTAGTGCTGGCAGGTGGAACACCCAGTTTAACATCCATCCACGGGATGGCACAGACATTGATGAATCACTTTACCTGCAAAACTCTTGGGTAACAGTTTGTCAGTTAGTCGAGATTCAAACCCAGGCGAGACAGTTCAGTGGCGTGTCTGCATACCTCCAGTCTATCCTGCCATCCCATATTTTTCAGTCATGACACATTTGTAGGGTACTTTTCATCGTTGCCAATTTGTTAGTACCTTTACATCATGAACATTGTTCCATTTACTTGTCCAACAAATGGCAGTAGTGGAGACACGGCTTTTTATCTGGTTTCAAACCAATCGTTTTTCCCCACATGACTATCGGGTTCTTGGACATCCTCCTTGGGGGATGTGCATGGAGAAAGGCTTGAACGGAAGTGTGATGACCCTACCCTGCTTGGCAGCTCGCATTTTACACTGTAGTGAATTTTACACTGGATTGAAACAAATGTTAACTGGAGTTCACTGGAGTTAAACTGTATTCACAGCCCCATCTTCAGCAATGCATATCCTCTTTTGACTCATGGAGCTCCGTACAATGTGCCGCACCGTGGCCATATAATATCTTCAGTGCGTTTTTCACTCCTTTCAACCGCGGGACTACTATCATCAAACCCCTTTTGGTGAGCAGCTTATTCCCACGGTCACTGGTCATTTATGACACCCGAGTCATCGAGCGAATCATATTATTTTGTGGACACGATGCCGAATTGGTCCCCTGGTGACATGCCATTTCTTGCTTCTTATTGAACCCGTGACTGCATTCACCCGCACTCAAGCTTGATAGCTTATGGGACACCGCTCAGAATGGACGAAGTCATCAACCTTTAGCAGTGACTCGAAGTCGATAACTCGATTTTCTCTACATTTATTAAAGCACCAGTTTTCACTTTTTGATGCAATTTAATGCTGATCCTTGTGATAACCCAGATTTGCGCTTTTTGGCTTTTAAGGGTTTAAAGTATTTCTATAATTTATTTTGGACATTTTGAAATCATTGATGTATTCCGCTCCAACATGAACGAAATCGTTTTTAGGACCTGCCTGACAGCCATAATCGTTGGTGTATGTTATCGTTGGTGGCTATCTTGGTAAAGGTTCTAACTTATTTCTCCGATGTTATCCTGTCTTGCCTTTCACCAAACAGATATGCTTTCTGGGCTCTGTGATCTGTGGATTTATGCATTTTCATTAATACTTGAAGCTGAATATTTGCAAAGGAATGAAAATCCAAAGCTCGTCCAACCAGATATGAATTCTTTCTGCTGTCTTAAATTGTATTATGTATTGTGTAGTTCCAAAGGTCGTATCAGAGCCGTCTACTTATTACGTACATCAAAAATGGTGGAATTGCGATGTGCCTATCCAACCGCTCGCCTACAAGTCAACCCCCATACACATTCTCTCCCTTTATTTTGCTCCCAACCACCTCTCCCATCTGTCCCTATATTATTTCCACACCATACAGTATTCTCCTTCCTCTTTCCAACGTTCCTCATTTGACTCCTTCCCCTCAAAGGTCCATCACGGCCTCTCTGTGTGGGGTCACTATGCATTTTGCCTCAATGCAACCAGTGTGTGTGTTTGTGTCTGTGTGTGTGTGATAGCTCCAATGTGAGTCTTCTCCTTCTCTTCTTGTGTATGGCAGCTATCATTTTATTGGGGCGCCGCTGTGACACTGATGCTGTGCCCCTATACCAGTCCACTGGTACTCATTACGCTGACGTCAGAAGGATGACATGCTGAGTCAACCCCACCTGGTGTTAATTCAGTGGCACACGGTTTTCAAACTCAGGGCCCTAAGATCCCAAGTCAACCACCCTGACCGCTTAACCAACACCAGGCAATATGACCCTTAGATCCTGCAAAACAAACAAACATGACCATCTGAAATGACCATGTAAATTGGCAATGACAACAGTCTTCAAAGTGATCACAGACAACTTGACATTTCCATAAAAGGCTGTAAAGCTGTCTTCAATTTATTCCTCATCTTCTTTTGTGTGCAGCACAAGGCTGAGGGGTAGCCTCATTGACTGAGGGATTGGCTGTGCCGCTTATGCAATGCCATCTGTCAGTTATGGCGGGAATTTGGAATTTGTTCAGGATGCCGACGATAGTTCACCGACTCTTTATAAAGGACACTGTGGGGTATATATGGTCCACCAACTAATGGCAGCATACGGGACGCCGAGTTTGGCATCCATCCGAGGGACGGAGCACACATTGATGAATCACCTTGCCTGTGAAACACCAGGATGACAGTATGTAGCTGGGTCGGGATTCGATCCCAGGCGAGACAAGGTTAGAGGCCATCCTGCCAGCATAAAAGGCTGAACTAACGTGTGATCCTCCCTCTATCCAAAAACAAGCTTACAAACCTATTGGCATTGAACAAATCTGATTGTCCAGCTCTCGCTGTGAATTTTGTACCATTCATTCTTCGACCAGAAATTCCAGGTGATAAAAAGACTATGGATGGGCAGCCTTTGCGACCACAAACAAGCCACCCGAGGATGTCCCAATGATGTTCAAATGTGTTCAGGTTCGTAGATCATGTCGGTCAGTGCATGGGAGTGATTTGGTGGTGCTGAAGTGCAATTTTGACATACTATGCATGGTGTGGGCAGGCTTTTTCATCTACATCGATAAATTGGGACCTTGCTGTTGACCTAAGGGCTTGACACAAGTCATAGAACACATTAGAATGACGAGATCAGTTTCCCCTGGCAATTTGAATACAAACTCACACCACCAAACCAAAAGTCATCATTCTACAAAATAGCACAATTACCAAATCGCTAACCACTTAATTTCCCAGATTTAGCACGTCCATTGCTGAAGTCAAAACATAAATTCGATGCATCGGTAAAACGAACTGTGAAATGGGGCAACATCAAGTCTTGATGTGTGCCCCCCTCCCCCCCAATTACATGCACTGTAAAAGTCACAACGTTAGTTGAGTGGGAAACAGTGGTCTTTGGACATTATATCTTTGGCATGAAGGTGGCGCTAATCTATTTTGATTGAAAATTGATGGTGGATTGCTCTTCCTGGTCATTTTGGAGATGTGCTCTTGAAAAGTCCTTTCTTCTGGAAAGGGTGCAAGAAATCCCTTGGACAACCCAAACGAGGTTTGTTCAGGATCTATCCAGTCTGACTGTATCTTGTCACTACCCGAGAAATGACACTGCAATGAACATTGTACTAGGCAACAATGTCAACCTAACTCACCCTTCCCTCCCCCCCCCTTTTACTCCTCCCTCACCCCCTTTCACTCCCCCTTCCCCCACTTTTACTCCCCCTCAGCCACCCTGACCCAAGCCTTCCTTTTATTCCCCCCTTGAACCATCGCAATGATCTAAGCCAACTCATTTAGTGTGAAGTAATTCTGAGCCATTACGAAGCTGACTTCGACCAAATGGGTGGCCAATTTATAGTGAATCAACATGATTGTCAGGTCAGATCACATCTGTGACTTGCTGCAAGTGTAACGCCACACTAACCTGTTTCATGATGGGGTTGTCGGTGACTAAACCATCTCCCCCATCAGGTTTCCTGGTATGGGGGGTGTATAGATGGACACCCAGCAGGATTAAAAAGAAAACCTGTCAAAGGGAGGAGAAGCTCCTTGTGAGCCAACGGCGATCCATATTTAGTACCCAACTGCATCTATGGACGTCCTCCTGCATTTGGGTAACTCTTTCGAAGAGGTTGGGAGCAAAATTTTCACTGCGGCCACCATGAAATACTTCATTCTACAAAAAAAAAAAAAACGCAAAGAACATTGAAAAACTGAAAGGCTTTACACCAAAGAGGTCATTGATTGACCGTATCCTTGCTATCCGGGTCCTCATCAAACGCAGATAAGAGTTTCGGCAGGGGCTGCTTGCAGCATATGTGATCTCTGCAAAGGGTTTGATTCAGTGAATCGGGATGCCCTCTGGAGGATTCATGGTCTTCATGGGGTGCCACCAACATTGATCAATCTGATGTCTGAACTATACACTGGTACTGAGAGTGCTGTAAGATGTGGTGATACTATCTCTGACTTATTTCCAGTTGTTACTTGAGTTTGTCAGGGGTTTGTGCTGGCCCCTCACTTTTCAGCGCTTTGGACTGGATTCTGGGGAGGATGTCAGAGAGATCAAGCTGCGGTGCATCATTTGGGAATGTCAAGATCCCGGACCTTCATTTTACAGATGATGCAGTCATCTTTGCAGAGACTCTAGATATCCTTTTGGGGGCCCTCGAGGTGCTGAATGAGGAGTCAGAGCCACTGGGATTATGGGTTTCTTGGGTCAAAACTAAGATCCAGGCTTTTGGTGACATCTTGGATGCTGCTGTCCTGTCTGTGTCTGTTTGTGGTGAGGATGTTGAGGTCGTGGAGAGATTCACTTACCTTGGCAGTGATATTCATGTCTCTGCTGGCTGTGAGTCAGAGGTCAATAGACGTCTGGGTCGGGCCTGGGGAGTCATGGATTCACTGGATCATGGGGTGTGGCACTGCCGGTACCTGTGCGGGAGGACGAAAGTCCGAGTCTTCAGGTCCTTAGTACTTCCAGTCTTGCTCTATGGATGCGAGACTTAGACTCTGACCAAGGATCTGAGATGGAGACTTAATTCCTTTGGTACCAGAGAATCCTTGGCTATCACTGGTCGGATTTTGTGTCTAACGAGCGGTTGCTGAGAGAGACTTCGATGAGATTTGTTACCTGCATAGTCCGTGAGTGTCAGTTGCGGTTGTATGGACATGTGGCTCATTTTCCTGACGCTGATCCTGCTCACCAGATTCTCTAAGCGGGGGAGTCTCGTGAGTGGAGGAGGCCAGTGGGCTGACCACGTGCCTCTTGGTTGCAGCAGGTTGACCATCATCTCAAGTTGATGGGGATGGGCCTGGCATCTGCCTGGGGGAAGGCCAGACGGAGGCCCCTGGAGTAGCGGCGGAAAGTGGACGCAGCGACGCGCTGTTCTGGCACATGGTCCCATCACTGACCTGACCTGGTTTGTGCTGTGGGGCCTCGCGTTGCAGACACACACACACACACACACACACACACACACACACACACACACACACACACACACACACACACACACACACACTGAAAACCCAATAAACTTCTCTCATTGCTCTTGTTTGACCACACCTACTGAGCCACACAATATTTTTCATAAGCCACGCCCACTTTTCATCAACGACATCCACATTCCCTAAGCTCCGCCCACTTTCCTAAGCCCCTCATAAAAAATGACGGTAAATAGACACCCTATTTTTGAAGGACTACCATTTGAAAAATAAAACCTCAATCAAAAATCGGCTCAAGTGAAATTTTCTAAATATCTCCAAGTGTTTAATTCCGAAGTCTCATTTGAAAAACTGAAGGACAAGTATTGAAAACACTGTACATGGTTTTTCGGCCGCTGCACAGCAACGGGTAGTTGCTAGGCAACAAAATTCAAACGTGCACATTCCCAGTATATATTCCACATGTTGGCAAAGTTTCATCGAAATCGGTTCGCTGGTTCATGCTGTGGAGCCTCGCGTTGCAGACACTCACACACACATACACACACACACACACACACACACACACACACACACACACACACACACACACACTCACGGAAAACCCGACAATAAGGGATATCTTGCATATATAGCGAATCCAATAATCACAGAATATACATTGTTTATGAGCTTCTGACTGTTTAATCCCACTCCATCACATGCAGGACAATTCTCAAATTTTCACATGGAGAATCAGGGAATTCAAGAAGCTCAAGATCCAGTGTACTATTCATATTTATAAAGTAAACTTTACTTCAAACAAAATTCATCTTTGGTATCATCTTCAGTACTTTCATTGGTGCTTTCACAATCATCTATAAAACTACATTCACAACTATCGTTTGAACACAAACTCACAGTATCATAACTGTCTTCTGTTCCAACAGAGATACGATCATCACTCTCATAATCTTCAACATCTTCACTTGAATAATGACTCATATTTAATTAGTAGAAAAAACATCACCATCTCTGTCCACAAACATTTTTTCAATAACAGATTCAACTACGACATTTTTTATATTGAAGGTAATTTTAAAATGATCCTTCACGACTACTGAACGAAATGTCATTTCACCTGATATATTAACATCCTTTATTCCATCAAGATTTACATCTTTAGGGTTGTTGAAAAAAATACAAATTTCTTCTTGCATATTACAGATGATCTTATCTTTTCTTTCTAAAGCTTCATCCATGAGGTTTTTCTTTTTTGATACTTTTTCTTGTTACATTGCTTTTTCTAGTTTTGAATATATTGCCGGAAGGAGAGGAGAAACTTTTGTTGGAGTGACTTTAATTGATATTCTTCCAGGTATACTAAAAGCCCTTCCACTGAAGGAAATTGAAGAACTCATATTATTCACCATCATTGTTTTCATCCAATAGTTGTTCTATTTATCTTTATTCAATTTTACATCCTCAAACTATTTCTCAGTATCTTTTACAAATGTAGAGATTGATTGAAACTTGTCTTTTGTGTCTTGATACATTGTGTTTATTAAGTGAAAAAGTGGGTGGGTAAAATGGTTTTAAGCACAGATTCACCTACAAATTAAACGCAATTTTCATCAAGAAAATTTCAGTTTAAGCAAAGTTTTGCTGTATACATATGGTGAATACAGCCTCCTGCTATGTTTGTAATCGTGAACATGAATGTTAAAAAAACACCCTCAAACCAACAAACACACACTCAATATTTTCAGAAGAATATCTCCATTTGAATGGGAAACAAAACATTGTGATGTCTGTTCTAAGGATGTCTTGAAAGAGAGTTATAAAAAAAACACCTTCAATCACATAAACACATAAACAACATTGAGAGAAACTTGAAGAGAAATAAGAAGAAAATTTGATTAGAGGGAGATGTCATTGAGCCAAAACCATGAGAAATAACATCTCTTCAAAGATGTTTTAAAGATTGGATCAAGATAAAACTTATAAGATTTAATATTAGTGTAAGATCCGTTTGGGAAGCGATTCATATCTTAAAGGATTCAATTATCAAGGTTGTGAGCAGAATGTTGAAAAATCATAAATCATTCAAAATATATCTTGGAGCCTCCTTTATCTTCTCAAGAGAAGATAATGTTGTTGAATAAAAATATATGAGAACGAATCCACTACACCTAATTACATCAATTGATAGCTTCCTTAAATCTCCTGTCTTTGAAGAGCTTATTAGATTTGAATTAGAAGAACAACAAGGTAGTGGGTTCAACATTGGGAATGTTTCATATGTCAATCTTCATATTCTTAAATCCACTCCGCTCAAGGCTTCCTCTTATATTGATTTACCTAAGGATATAAAGAATAAAATGGCAATAATTGATATTAAAAATTCTGATAATAAATGCTTTCTCTGGAGTACCTTAGCACATCTTTATCCACAGGAAAGGGACTGTGAAATAGTTTCAAAGTATATGAAATATGAGAATAAATGAGAAACTGGGGATCTAGGCATCCCTAGGGGAGAACCCATGAGCTTAAAAGATATAACAAAGTTTGAGAATATGAATAACCTATTAATAAATGTTTATGGTTTAACTGATAAAAACAAAGTTCAAATTCTAAGAGTGAGTAATACTATATCCAAGGAAAATTGGTCAAATGACGGGCATGTCATTCTCCTTTATTTCACTCATAAAGAAACCATTCATTATGCTTTTATCAAAAACTTTTCTCGATTGGTAAGTAGTCAAGTTAATAAATCAAAGCATAAATCATATCCTTGCAAAAGATGTTAAAATATCTTTCGATCTCAACAAAGACTTGATAAACATTTAAAGTATTGTTCTACTCATGAAGCAGCAGTTGTTGAGATGCCAGGACCAGGACAGAAAGTTCTGTTTAATGAAACAAATAAATAAATAAAACACCCATTTGTAATAGTAGAAGCACCCGCTCCCTACGGGAGCTGTCAAGGGGGCTATGTTATTATATTTATGCCTACTTTACTCCAAGGGGTCCCAGGATTACACACCAAAAAAATGGTTGCGAAAGGTTCAGCCGTTTTTGCGGTACCTGGGAACAGACAGATGGACAGACGGTGAATTATAATAAGATTTGTTGATTTTGAGATCATCTTGGCAAAGAATGATGTTATTAAAAAATATCAAAAGCATATCCCTTGTGGGTTTTGTTATAACATTAAATCAACTGTAGGAACTAAATATGATAAGTTGGAGTTGTATACCTGATGCTGCTGATGAATTTGTTAAAAGGATTGAGGATGATTTTATTAAGCTAACTAAAATTATGTCAAGAATAAATAAATGAGGATAAAGAATTTGAAGAAGCAAGGATTTGTCATATATGCTCAGAGGCTTTGTAAAAACTGATAAAAGGGTTAGAGATCATTGCCATATAACAGGAAATATAGAGGAGCAGCTCATAATAATTGTAATCTTAATTTTAGAATCCCTACATTCATACTTGTATTTCTTCATTATAATTGTCATTATGATACACATCTCTTTATAAAAGAACTAAGTAAGACTCCAGGAAAGATAATAGCAATTCCTAATACAGATCAAAATTAAATCTCATTCACAAAACAGATTTATACTCGTGAAATGGGTGTAAATACAAATATTAGATTTCTTGACTCTTATAAATTTATGACAAGCCCTCTAAGTTCTTTGGTTTCAAACATCTCCTCTTTTCCTATACTTTCTAGTCTTTTCCTATACCTCTCGAGGACTGAAGCCGATTTGGGTAAAGACATCTTTCTTCTTACTAAAAAAAGATCATTTACCCATATGTTTATATGGATTCCTTTGAAAGATTTAAAGAAACAAGACTTCCTCCTCAAAAGCTTTTTTTTATAACAAGTTAGGAAGATGTCATATTACGGGTGAAGAATATGAAAGAGCAAAACAAGTTTGGAAAGAGTTTGAGATGAAGAATATGGGTGAATATCATGACCTTTATTTAATAACTGATGTTTTATTACTCGCTGATGTGTTTGAGAAATTTAGAGAAGTTTGTTTTCATAAAGATTCCAATCGACTTGATCCTGTCCATTATTATACATCTCCTGGACTAGCTTGGAACGCTATGTTAAAAATGATGAAACAACCGCTTGATCTTCTAAGTGATGTAGATATGCTATTGATTATTGAGAAGGCTAAAAGAGGAGGAATTTCACAAGTTTGTTCAAAGAGATATACTCAGGCAAATATTAAATATCTTCCAGACTTCTCACCTTATAAGCCCACATCTTACTCAATGTACTTTGATGCTAATAACTTGTATGGCTGGGCAATGTCTGAATCTCAAACCTATGGTAATTTTAAATGGGTAAAAGAATATGAGTTCAAATCTATCTTAGATGATATAATCTCCACAAGTCAAGAAGATTTAGATAAATGGGGGTATGGGTATTATTTTGAAGTAGATTTAAACCAACCTAGAAAACTTCATAACAAACATAAAGACCTTCCTTATGGAGCTGAAAAAGAGATCCCCAATCAAGAGCTATTCGGTGGTTATCAACATTTCTTTATTTCTTCAAATGAGTTTAAATATATTCCGACAACTAAATTATTCACAACATTGTTTGATAAATTGAAGTATGTTTTACATCAAAGAAATCTAAAGCAATTTATATAAGCAGAATGACAAGTTAAAAAGGGACATCGGGTAATAAAGTTTAGTCAACGTCATTGGTTAGGTCAATACGTATATTGATAACAAGAAGCGAATACTTCGATATCGCGCGGCTGGGGGCAGTAAAAGGTTAAGAATGATGAAACAATTTTGCAGTTATAAAATTTAAATGTAGACACGGTGAATTAGCATGCATTATGGGAAGAGTTGTGATGTTGGACAAATTTCTGTTTATAGCCCTCAGATCAAAGGCACGTACACGGCCATAAGTGTGACAGAAGACGTCACAGAAGACAGGACAGAATAGCCAATTATATAACAGCGCGATGTCGCCGCGCTGTAATAATATGAGGATGAGAACAAAGGCTAAAATGATTTTGAGAAGGACTTTTACAAGTTGATGAATAATTCTGTATTTGGTAAAACAATGGAAATATAAGGAATCGACAAAATGTAAGACTTGCTACAACTTGGGAGCAGGTGGAGAAGTTGATAAAATAAACCAAGCTTTGAAAGAGTAGAAATATTTACAGATAATTTTTGTGCTGTTCATTTGAATAAAGAGAGTATCAAGATGGATAAACCGATTTATGTGGGAACATCTGTTTTAGATCTTTCAAAGTATTTAATGTTTGATTACTTTTATAAAAATCTAAAGAAAAGATATGGTGAGAATATTGTATTGCTATATTTGGATACGGATAGCTTCAAACTGTAGATAAATCTAGATGATGTTTATAAGGATATGAAAGAAGATGAAGATATTTATGATATAAGGAATTATTTTCCTAATAACCTGCTCTTTTCAAATAAGAATAAAAAGGTTTTTAAAAAATTTAAAGATAAATTAGGTGAGAAGATACTAAGTGAATTTGTCAGTGTTAGATCAAAGGTGTATGCTTATGCTTAATGAGAGGATTAAATGAATTCAAATGTGAAAAGAAACTTAAAGGTCTAAAGAAGAGTGTATTAAAAGAGACCATAAACTTTCAACATTACCTTCAATGTGTACGGAAGAGAAAGGATGTTTATAGAGAGATGAATCTTATTCGAAATTATAAACACGAAATATTCTTAGAGACTGTTAGTAAGAAAGCTCTAACAGCATTTTATGATAAAAGATATATCATGAGTGATGAAATAAACACGTTACCTTATGGGTTTAAAGTATAAGTATTAACAAAAAATGGGGTTGAGGGTTTTAACGGGCTATCACTGCATTATTTTAAATTGATGAATAAATTAAGTTATTCCTGAAAATAAAACATACTCTTATCTTCTTCTTCTCCTTTCGGCTGCTCCCGTTAGGGGTCGCCACAGCGGATCATCCGATCCGCATTGTGATTTGGCACATGTTTTACGCCGGATGCCCTTCCTGACGCAACCCTGGTCGCCTCTTACGACACAGGGATATGGTACACCTATTTTAACCGGGGTATACACCGGCCCAGTACACTGGTACTCATTTCGCCGACCTCGGAAGGATGACAGGCTGAGTCAACCCCCTGGTGTATTAATTCAGTGGCCTAACAGGGCTTGAACTCAGGACCTTTTGGATCCCAAGCCGCTGCCCTAACCACTGCGCCAACACACCAGGCTTTAAAACATACTCTTATGACTACTCAATTTAATTAAAGAAATGATCACATGAAAGGGGCGAAGCCCAGTCCCTGGCAGGGGGGAGTAGTGTCAAAGAGGAGCCCTATGACGAAGTAATGTGTACCATTTTGAAAAGGAGAAATATGAATGAGCATAAGCAAGCGAATATTGCGACTTTGAAAAAGGGTAGACATTACTGTGGCAAAGCCTCCTATTTGACAGTACTCATGTACCTGCCACAGCAGGTTCAGGAAGTGCACACTATGTGAAAATATGGGAGTTACTTTGAGGCAATCATAATTTACCATAAATAAGCTATCATTCTGTGCCAAAATAGAGATTTTTTTAACACAAGTTGAAGGGTCATGGAAGAGTGAGGTGACAGAGGGAATTAGAGTAGAGAACCGACAGGTAGGGCAACTGTTTGACACAATAAGTAAGGGCATGGATGAACAGGTAAAGAGGATAGAGAGGAGGGGATCAAATACAGTAACTTGCAAGTTAGAGGGTTCAGTTGGGTATGGTTCATTGGAGTAGAGAAGATCGTGGGTAAGGATTCAGTGATATGGTGTTGTGACTTTGAATACCTTTTTTAAGAACCCACTTTTGAAACTGATAATTTTGAATCAGGCACTTGGTGTCTCCACCATTAGAACCATAGCTTCAAATAGGTAGAAACAAACCAGAAATCATTGTCAAAGCTTCTCCAGGACATCGAGAACAGTTTCATTTCAAATCCGAATATTTTTTTTTCATTTTCTGGGAAGTAATAATTGCTTAGGAGAAATAATAAGCTCAAGTAGTCGTTTGTTCCACAGCTATATGAAAAGTTCTAATTTCCCATAGATAGATCAGAACATTTACAGATTAGGATGACAGCCTTCAAAATTATTCAAGTGAGAAAAAAACCATTCGATCTGTATGTTTTTCACTGCGAAATTTGTATAATTTTCATGAGAAAGATTTGCTGTGTGCAACTAAAACGACTTTATTAATGGTCCAAATTATTCCCACCTTCTTGTGGGTTTGCGTGGGAACGTTTTTGACGCAAGTATTTCACAAACCAGCTGGCTAACCATGAGGTTCGACTGAAGATGATTTGGGCAGGAATTTGTAATTTGTTCAGAGTGCCGGTGATGAAATGAGGATTGTTTGTTTGAACCAGGGGAAGCCAGACGCTGTGCTTTGAACCCGGGGGAAGTCAGAGGAACTCACCTACTCTTCAGAAGAAGACGCCGTGGGACCTTCAACGTCCATTGACAACCAGTGTTTGCAAACGGTTCCTTCAGCTTAACATTTCTCCAATGCGTGCCACATACATTGATTCCTCACCCTGCCTGCTGTTTTCGTATGCAGCCTGTAGCTGCTGGTTGCATCATTTTCTGGAAGTGTGGCTGTACCGCTGATGCAGTGCCCCTGTTACAGTGTGTGCCCCTGAATGCAGTGGAGGTCTGCCAAAATCAAGAAGCACTGCTCACCTTCAGTCTTTCATTCCTCTTTTTCCCCTCCTTTGGAACAAATTCCCACACTCTCTTCAATCCGACTCCTCCCTCCAGGTCTTCAAAACAGCTGTTCACCACCATCTTATGTCTTCCTCCATCCAAAACGATGATCTTTTCTACCCCCGTTAATCCACCCCAAACCCACCTCCTTCAAATTCGCTGCTTTCCCTCCTGAAAGTCCCTGTTGTGCCTTATTGTTTACCTCGTGTACCCCATCCCCATCCCTCTCCCTTCCACAAATATCCTATTGTCTTTGGTCCCCACTATTTTGTGCTTCCCTCTCCCACCACACTTGTTTCCTGCCTTGTTATATGTTCTGTGTGTTTGCTCTTACACGAGCCTCGACTTGGTAGACAAAAAACAACTCGTTTTTATAATTGTTCTTACTCTTTACAATGAAAAACGTTGCACCAATTGCTGAGTACATTGAAAGGATGAAATTGCTACATATACACTTCAGGAGGGACAAATATATGGCATGTTGAGGATAGAATGAAGAATATATCATTTGAAAATGCTCAGTAATGCCAATTTAAGCATCACTGATGTGGAGTAAACGAGATATTTGCCCAAACCCGAATTCAACAGGAGTTGCGCATCAAGATGGCTTGAAGTGTAAAGGAGACACTGCCAAGGATTGTCTCAAAATTATCTACTTCACAATTTCCCTAAGTGACTGGCGAGAAGGAGAGCATGTACCAGGACGAATAAATTTCTGCCCATGACTGCAGAAATGTTTCACGTTGATGTCACTTTATTTTGTTAACCTGTACGAGTGACTGTAATTTTGACGAATATTAAAGTTAATTTCATTCCTTATCGACAAAATGAATGATGAGATGAATGGCTTAATAAAGCTGTCGTGCATTTAAGAGAGTCGGTGTTAATAGCAACGTATGAGAAGCTGTGAATTTCAATCAATGGTCTCCACTTTGCCGGTCTTCGGTGGCGGAGGTTGTTTTAGATGTGCAACTGAAATCGAAAGTTGGGAGGGGACGGGTATCGGGGTTTGTGGGAAAAAATGCCTTGATAAGGCAATATCCACATCGTGCTTTTGAGTTCAGCAGACATGAAAAAGTGTATCAGCATGGTGAGGTTAAATCGATGAAAAATGTATCGAATATGTTTTTCCTCGTAATTGGGAAAATATTGTTGGAAAATTCATCTGAAGCTATGTTTGCATGTGTATATGAATATTTATCTCCGCTACCAAAGGTGGGCGGAGGTTATGTTTTCACCTCTGTATGTCTGTCCGTTTCTCCGTCTGTGAAAAGGATATCTCAAAACGTTATGGACAGATTCGGACGAAATTTGGTGGACAAGTTGTGCGTGAGATAACGATGAAATGATTCGATTTTGGTGAAGATCCGGATTAGACTACTAGAATTTTTAAAGTAATTCTTCACCATCGACAGATTGGGCCAAAAATGATTTGTAGCACTATATCTCAAAAAGTTGTGGATGGATTCGGACGAAACTTGGTGGACAGGCTGGGTTTTGACAAGGAAGAATCGATTCGATTTTGGTGAAGATCAGCGAATTTTTTGATTTTTTAAGTGATTCTTCACCATTGAGAGATGGGACCAAAAAAGACATATAGCATGATATTTCCAAAAGTTGTGGACGAGTTGTGACAAAACTGAGTGTATGAGTTGGTTAGGTGGCAAGAACAAGCCGATTCGACTTTGGTTCAGATCCGGATGCAGATGCGGCCTATCAGTGCGTTCCAAAACGTAAACTGTTCTGGCCAAGGTATGTGCTCAACCGATTACTGTAGTATTTTTATTTTTATTTTATAGTCTAATTTGTTGACGAGTCAGTAAGTGACCACTACATTCATTATGGGTGTGTGTCTGTCTGTCTGTCTGTCTGTCTGTCTGTCCTGAGCATAGCTCCGTGGGTTTTGATCCGATCCTGATCAAATTTGGGTAGGAGGTTAAAATCATGATCAATTTGTGTTTTCCGGAGAATGGGCATGCTGCACCCATTATGGGCGGAGCCACGCCCAAAAAACGTGTGTTTTTAGGGGCTAGCCGGTTTCATGATACATTTTCTCCAAGGGAGTTTGTCGAATCTGGCAGGGGTTTTGGTATTTGGTTAGCCCAATGGCACCTGCATAGCCTCATGGAGCTCGATTTTTCATTTTCGTCCCAAGGTCAAGGTCACAAGGTCACGAACTTAGAAAATGTCAAAAAAATCAATAAATTGGGCATCGAGCTCCTAGGGTTTTCAATTGTTTCGAATGAAAGTTGGTATGCAAGTGGTGCTCTTCGAGTACTACAACTTTCATCATTTACGTTTTTCCCGATTCCCGCCAGTTTGCCCGTGGTGTCCCCTCGAAGGTCAAAAAATAAAAAAGGCGAACCATGTACATTGCTTGTGAACCATCGCCGTCTCCAGACTTGTCACTTTTTTAAAATTTCTTTTCACACTTTTCTCTTGTTATTCTACTTTTACTATTTTATCCCTTTGTTTTGTTCAACTTTATACGTATCTTCTTCATTCATTCTTTTTTTTAATATCCTTACATTATTTATTGATAATTAATTGCCGTTCATTAACTATTTTCTAGTTGTATTTTACTTAATTTTACGATGTAATTCATGTTAAATTCGACGTACTGTTGCGATACATGGAATTGAATGAACAATTTTATTATTCTTATTGTTAAATGGAGGGGGGAGGGATCCATTGATAGATTGTGTTTAGAATAGTATGAATCATGTGTTTGAGTAGGAAAGATTTACTCCTGTATCAGGGATCTGTCAGAGGTAAGTTATACTGCAGCATGTGTGCTGAGGAGACAGAGTTCATCCATTATGGAGTAAAATAGGGCAAAGTTGTGTTCTGTGAAACCTCCTGTACAGGCAACACCAAGTGGAGGACTTGTGGCATGTAACATGAAAGGCATGTGGAAAGAGCTTCACACATTAAATTGGGAACAGCACGGGCTGTTTGAACAGAGGACTGCAACATCGCAACATTGCAGTGAGTTGTGGAGCCCAGGTTGAGGGAAGAACACCAATATGAGGGAGAGGGATGGTCCTGAAAATGGCACTGCCCTCAGGCAGTGGGTGGCCAATTGCGTGACTAGACATGTGCTCGAAAGGTGGTCCCAGAAGTGGTAAAGGCCATGCCCACACATGTGCATGACAGTTGGACTACGAATGACTTGGGCTCCTTCATGGAAACAACATCTCCATCGATCTCTATCTCCATCTCTATCTCTCTCTTTCTTTCTTCACAAGAAGGACCATTTTGAGAGTCACAAACACATTGTTTCATATCGCCATTCTCTCACCCCGAGCCGCACTTCACCCTGTTCCACACCAGCCTGCACGATCATGGTTGTGCTGCACGTTGGATCAGATGGTGCCTGTACAAGTTCACACCTGCTCCTAAGTATCTAGTTGAATGCAGTATTGTCAGCACCATTAGTAGGGGTTATTTCTTTTCTTGTATATAATTAAGTGTGCTTTCCTATTAGTTTGTCCTTTGACCGTCTGGTTTGTCCCGTTTATTTATGACCTGTAAATATAACCCATTGCTTTGCTGATGGGAATATTAAGGGAGGAGTAAGGAGGGGAGAAAGAGAGGAGGGATAGAGGAGGGAGGGGAAGGATGGAGGAGGGATGGAAGAAAGGGAGGAAGAGAGGATGGAGGGGAGGGGAGAGAGAGAGTGGAGGGAGAGGGGAGGGGAGACATGAAATAGGGGAGGGAGGAGGGACAGAGAGAGGGCGAGAAAGGAGGGCAGAGGAGTGGGAAACTAGCAGGGTCATCTAGGCAGGGGGGAAGAGTGAGGAAGGTAAGATGGGGAGAGCGACGCCTCACTAATAGGTCATGTGGAGGTGGGTCGGTTCGTTCAGTTTCGTTGTGCAGATCACCAATCTAAACGAAATTCACCCTGTACATTCATGAGAACATACCATTGAAATTCCTACTTGTTTCCATATGCACAAGTTGATACACCGACAGTTATTACCATTTGAAATTACCGCCGTGAAGTGGGCGTGGCATGCTTCTAATCGCGGAGGAAACGACCAGGAAACAACAAATCAAGATGGCGGCCCATGGTTGTCTGGTGATTTTGAGTAATTTTTGGTCTTTCAACAACCAAATATGCGTTGTTTCACACTTGGGCGGGGAGCAAGATGAGAAAGTGACGCAATTCACGGATAAGAGCTGGCGTAAGGTATGCGAGTGTTCGAAGGTTTGGTGCGATGCCACAGATAGTGAAACTATCAACAAATGCCGTTTGCTGGCTGATCAAATTATGAAACTGCTGCCAATGACATCCTCCTGCAGATGCCGGTCATCACCAGTTCTGCTATGCGTCGTTTTGTAACAAGGATCATATAAAACGCGCTGAAGGCAGGAAAAGGAAATCAGAAGCCAACACTACTGCAGTTTCTCCTAGAGCCAGTGAGGTGGTGGGCGGACGAGAAGAAGAGGGGCACTCGTACCACAAAATACGTAGAAAATCCCTCAGAACCTCTGTAGAAAGGGTGGCTGGCAAATCAGCTGGTGTGCTGCCAATAATTTGTGTGATATGCCAGAAAAAAGACAAATTCAGCAGTGTTAAAGGAAAATCTCAACGTGATCAGTTGTCCCTGGCAGAAACACAAGATGGACGAAAGCTGAGGGAACCTGCTGAGCAGAGGAGAGATGAACGTGATGTGAGAATAATGACAACTATAAAGGATAAAGTCTGTGTGGCGCTGGCAGTTTGTTATCACCATAAATGTTATTATGAGTATGTGAATGACACATACCACAGACAGAGTCAAAGTAAACTCCAAACTCAGAAAGTGAACTATGACTCAACATTTGACATTTTCTGTGATAAAGTAATCCAGGTAAGACTCTTTGATGGAAAGCAATCTATACATATGAAGAAGATGTGTGAGATGTTCAATGACCTACTCAGAGTATGCAAAGGTCAGGGTAAGGCCAACTACCAGGCAACAAGACTGAAGAAAAGACTGCAGGAACGGTACCCAGACATGATTTTCTATCGTCCACCAAAAATGTCTGAGAGCGAAGTGGTGTACATGAAGGACATTGATATTGGTTCCACTGCTCAGGCTGCTGTTGTAGACAGTAGCTCCACAACAGAAACAGAGTCAACTACAGAGGATGAACCAGCCAGGGTCCAGAGCAGGGTGACTCAGACCTCAATTTACATGTTCTATACTCGGGAGCACTCATGGTGAGGGATGACCTGAACAAACACCAAAGTGTGGATATTACATGGCCCTACTTGGAAATGGTGGAGCTAGCACTAGAGCTTATACGGGCAACTCGTACTTCGAACTGGCCGAAACACCTTGTGATCACGAGAGCATCAATGCCCTTGTACTTTGCGTACGATCACCTGAAGTATGCAAGGTACTTACCCGTTTACTGGCTGAAAATGGCCGGGCAAGAGCACTCCCACCCAGACACCTATCAAGCGTTCATGGATGGCAAATGGACTGCCCAACGGCATAGTCGTTATGGATTTAGTAGTGTTGCATGTGATCAGATTATCAATTGGGCCAATTATCTCCTGAGCGGAGCCAACAAGGAGGCATTGATAGAGTTCATCGTCGAATCGTGGACGAGAAACATCTCTCCATCAAAACTGGGTGACATGCTGTTGTAAGTCAGTCATGCCGGCAAATGTGAGAAAATCGAGGCGTCGAATGGTGTCATGACTGTGTCGTGTCGTCAGTACCTGAACTTGAATGTGACGATGAGGAAGCTGACACGAAGCTCCTGCTACATGCCGCTCACGCGGGACAGAATGAAGAGTCGGTGCGCATAGAGAGTTTCGACACCGATGTGTTTCTGTTGGCATTGGCTCACTCGAAGTCGATTTGGGCGCGAAATTTCCATCTGGTTACAGGAAGTCCCAAGGACATTATCGTCGTTGACATTAGGAAGCTGAGTAATGCCCTGGAAAGTTCTGTCTGCGATGTGTTGATAGGTTTGCACAATTTAACGGGAAGTGAGACCACCAGTGCATTCCATGGTAAGGGCAAAACAAGGCCATTCGACAAGATGATGAAGGGTCCCCATCTCATCACCTGTTTCGGGAGCATTGGTCGAGAATTCACGCGAGATCAGAATATCATTCACGACCTGGAACAATTCGTCTGCGCCATGTACAATCAGCCGACCATGAAGAGTGTGGATGAGGCTCGCTACAAGCTATTCTGCAGCCAGTCGCTGGGAGAACAGAAGTTGCCACCTACAAGCGACGCTCTGATGCTGCATTGCAAAAGAGTGAACTATCAGTCTGCGATCCACCACCGCGCGACTGAGAGGTTTATAGAAGCCCCTTCTCCTACATTTCACGAATGGGTGGAACACAACGGAGCACTGACTGTTCACTGGCTGAACAAACCACCAGCGCAGAAGGAACTGTTAGAGACGACGAAATGTAATTGCAAGAAGACGAAATGCGAGATCAAGGAGTGTTCTTGCCGGTCAAAAGGACTGTCCTGCACAGAGTGCTGTGGGTGTCAAAACTGTGCCAACGATGAAATGGAACTTATGGATGATGAAAGCGGAACTGACGATGATTCTGACAACGAACTGTGAATGCAGGTGTCACACTGCTTTTGCTGTGGTGATCTACTACACAGTAGTATTCAGGTTGGTTAGCATGTAATAGTGGACTTGAGTTTTGTAATAACAGCAGTCAAGAGCCTAGTTCAGCAACCGCTTCAGAGCAAGAAATACTGGAGTTCTAATACAGTAATCTTCTTGTGGCGGTTCCACTTTTCATCAGGCTGTCGCGCAGTCTCTTTGTCTTTGATTTAATCCGTAATAGCCAATGTAACTGTCTTTAATAGTCAATGTAACTACCTTTAATAGCCAGTGTGGCTGCCTTTTAAGCAAAAAGTTGCCTTGGTAAACTCGAAGGCCTGTCTGGTCGGTCCAGACGTTTTCAGCCGGTAAAAATATGTAACCGCTTCGGTTTACGACCTTTGATTATAAACATCTTTAATAACAGTGAATATGGCTCTGTATAAACATATTGTATCATTTTAAGACCTCACAAGAGTTTTCTTTGACGAACATATCAGTCTAACCTTGATTATTCATTTCTGTGTCAAAATCGTGCTTTAATGTTCGGTGCATCTTTAATTGCCAAAAATGACCAATTGTGTCACATCCTCGATGTGGAAACAATTGGATTTGGACTCAGCGTCTAAAATTCTTTAAGTATGCCAAATTTCATCCAGATTGGTGATCTGCACAACGAAAATCATTTTCTGAAGGTAATAGCGAGTACCTCCACATGGTCTATAAAAATCGCTATACACTCCGGGAGGGTGGAGGGTTGGAAGTGAGGAGGGGAGGGGGAAGTAGATAGGGAGAGGGGTTTTGGAGGAGGTAAGCATGAGGGGAAGGGTTCTTGACTTTCATTTGGTAGTGGGGCTTGTGGATAAATTGGGGGGGTGGGCGGTGGGGGGTACAGGATTGAAAGAAACGGGGTTAAAACAGCACATTCATAGAGCAAGTCGAGACAGCCAGGAGATGGCCATGAGGGTGAAGAGGGGAGGGGGTTTGGGAGGAGGTAAGCATGGGGGGAGTTGGAGGGAAGGCAGCGTGGGGGCAAGGGAAGGTAAGGCAGTGTGAGGGCAAGGCATCATGAGGGGAAGGGAAGGAAAGGCAGTGCAAGGGAAGGGGAAGGGAAGGCAGCGTCAGGGGCAGGGAAGGGCAATGAAATGTGCCCAAGCAGCAACATTGTTTTTCACGCAAGGTTCTACATAAAACCAGGTGGGAGCATGTAAAACCCATGCTATCGACCTGGCAAAGGCCTGCCTGCATACACACATGCTCACACATGCAGCGATCTTTGCACCCCGCCAGTTGGCTCACTCCAAATCTGATTTGTACATGTGACAGTCCCCTCAACAGAGGAGGAAGGATGGAGGAGCAGGGGGAGGGGAGGGTAGGAGAGAGGGGGGAGAGGAAAGGGGGGGAGAGAGGGACAGGGTCGGAGAGAGGGAGAGGGGTGGTGGAGAGGGAGAGAGGTAGGATAGGGGTGACAGAGGCAGAGGGGTGAGAGAAGGAGAGGGGATGGGGGAGGGATTCTGGCAGATGTGACAGCCAGTTTAACGTCCATCCGAAAGACGGCACACACATTGATGAATCACCCTACCTGTGAAACACTGGGATGACAGTTTATAGCTGGGTCGGGATTCAAACCCAGGCTAAACAGCTTAGAGCGAGCATGCGTACCTCTTGGCTTGCCTGTCGTGATATTTACTCACTGTAATCATCTAATTTATTTTGCCTTCTTAACACCGGAGATGTCCACATGGGCAACCGCACCGCGGTTTCACAATTGAAGCTTCAAGAGATTGAAGCTTGAAGAGTGCTCTAGCAAGCACTCCAACGACATGGTTGAAGAAAAATGTAAAAACGAAATGTTTAATTTTTTAATATGTATTGATTTATGCCAAAGTGGCAGGTCATATAATAAAGGAGATCGTACAAAAAGGAGAAACACAGTGTAAAACTAGAGGGGGAGCACTCGGGAGAGTGCAAAACCTCTGCCAACAATACTGCTGGGTCACTCAAATGAACCTTATATCTTATTCATTAAATATGATATCAACAGTGCTGACAGAGTTATAGTTCTTTTCTCCAACATTTTGTTTTTTTTTGGGGGGGGGGGGGTTGGAAATCACTTAAAACATGTAAAAATGCAAAAAAAAAAGAAATCGAAATTTTGTTGAAAAAAAAGGTTGCAAAAAAATTTTTTTTCTCTAACAATTTTTTTTTGGGGGGGGGGGGTTGTAAATCACTTAAAACATATAGAAATGCAAAAAAAATTCAAATATTTTTTTAAATGGCCACCATAGCGGCCATATTGGATTTTGGACCAAGTCCAAAATTTAATGGCATGATCATTGGACCATACCTAATCCCCCACCAAGTTTCGTCGAAATCCGTCGAGGAGTTTTTTCCGTAATACTGTTCACAAACAAACAAACAAACAGAAAGGGGTGAAAACAGTAACCTCCGATCTTCGATGGCAGAGGTTAATAAAATTGCACATTTTCAGCAAGCAAGCTACCGTCCGACGCACAGCAGAACAACGCGAGGCCAACGCAGGCGAGTAGCCCCTGAAGTTTGTTCAAGTCCATTGAAATACAGTATTCAATGACAGTGTAAGTATTGTAGAGCACTTACCAAGCGGCTTAAACACACAGGGAAGCACTCCAATGAAACGGTTGATAAGGAATGGCTGGCTGGGCAAGCGATTAGCGATCACCAATCCATCAAACAATTCACCTCCTAGAGATGCCCAAAATGTGAAACTGTCCGAATTGGACAAATGAACACTTTTTTTAGCAGTGAGAACTGCTGCTAAGTTCAATTCTGGAGCTTAAATTTTGAAATTTGGTTTAGTTTAAGAGTTTCTAGAGATTATGGCACGTGTGGAAATTGAATAAAGCCATGAATGCTGGCGTCTCCAAGCATTTATAAGTACTACAATGTATCCAGTGAGTTGTTGGTATGATGATGAGGCATTCGATGATATAGGTGAGGAAAGTGAAAGAAAATGTTAATCATTAAGGAATCGTTGTGGCCTGTTCCAAGCCAAGGCATTGTTGAGCAGTCCAGAAAATAAATGGCGGCTTAAGACTCTTGCGAGCTGACAATGGGCTAACCAAAATAGCACACTGCCACCTTGGTCAGGCCATTTTGTTTTTTCTTGATGAACACCCCCTAAATTATCTTCAAAAGGGGTGTTTTAATTAACCCAAACACCCCATTTTCATTAATGGACAACCTTGGAGTTCCCTTTGTATGCTTGCAAAGTTTGGGGCCACTAGGTTTAATGGTTTAGGAGTTATCGAGGAGACAGACGGGCGGACGGATGCATGGACTAATTGACGGACACACACTGACAATTATTATTATAGATAAGCACATTGTCTCCCTTCCCCGTATTAGTTTAGTAATCATTTTAATAAGAAGAAACATCTTCCCACCTTTTGCTTTCCTGCATGCGAGCATTTGCCAGTCTCGGCTTCATTCGAATGATCCTTGGGGGACGTAATCTGTTCAATAGTTAATTCTGAACTCAGTGAATTCAAACATCGGTCATTCTTTAGTAGCGTCCCCGTTAGCTGGGCCATTGATTCGACATTATTGTGAAATCAGTACAATGTGGAATATCAGATATAGCAAACCCCAGTTACCCTAAGCTACAATGATAACATTGTGCATTAGCTATAAGGATCAACAATTCAGACATCAAGGTAAATGCAGCTTTGGTAAGTGTTGAACTTCACCTTTCAGGCAAACATCAAGCACTCCTCCGTTGAGTCCCTGGCAATTGACACCAAGTTTCCCAACTCGGGTAATGTTTCCAGCTTTTCTAATTACAGCAAAAAAAATATTAGCTTGGTTGTACAGCAGTACAGGCATGTTTGTCGACCATGCAATTACAGCATTGGGTGCCTGAAATCCTGTCATTTACCACCCTGAGCCAGTCTTACCTTTTGTTTGTACTTCATTGTTATATTATTATGTTATTTGCATTAACAAAAGGGGTTACTACCATTTTTGAGGGAAATACGATTGTTTTCTGATTAGGATAATTGCCAAGTGGTATAGTATGATAGCTCAGTGGCCACGTGCTGTCAGTGATTCATCTTGTGTGAGTCAATTCCCAACAAAATATTCAGACTGTTTTCCTTGTGCTCCATGGCCATCGTGGTAAATCATATAGAGTTAGACAGAATGCAAAGTTCATTCTGCTAGCACTACATTATTGTGATTAAACACTGTATTGCATGATATATTATAGAAAGGGTACTGTTCAGTCAATGTCATGGCTTGGGTTGGTCTACTTGGTGCTTTCATCTGAAAGATTGTGATCCCAAGCTTTAATCCCATATAATGTGTAGATTTGTCTCTTCACGACTAATTTCCTTCTAATTAATGGAAAAGTACAATTATGTCACCCAATGTCCTTTTTAGCTCGCCTGTTCGAAGAACAGAGAGCTATAACGATACCCCCAGCGTGAGCGTCAGCATCAGCGTGAGCATGAAAATGTTAAAGTTTTTGGTGCAAGTTATCTCCTTTCTAATGTTTTTATCGACCACACTATTTTTTACTGATTACAATATACAAATACATATATTGCTTTAAAATTATTTGGATCAGACTTCACTGCAATGCTTTATAAAAAATATTATTAGACTATTATTTTAAAAACGATAAATGTATAAACAGGCGAGCATTGGGTGGCTTTGACACCAACTTTCTGGTTCTACATGTGATAGATATACAACTTCTCCATGAGCCTTAAAAACTGTCGAAAAAATGGTCTCTTGGTCATAGCAGTAAGTATTATAACATTACAGCACAGGAATGGTGAAAGTGTTTCAAATTATTACACTCAGACATGATAGAATGACTTTGGCAAGGGGCTGACACTTCATGATTTGGAATTCACACTCAGATTTGAGATTCAACATAGGGGCAATGCCCCTGGACACTCACATGGTAGTGGCTGAATAAGAAAACCAGGCAACCACTGGTTGGCATCCCTCTCGGCTGTTTACTTTAATACCAGGTGGGGTTGACTCTGGCTGTCATCCTTCCGAGGTTGGCAAAATGAGTGCCAGCATGTTAGTATCCTGTCAGAGCGGTGACCCGTCCAGTATTGTGCCCAGTAGCCAAGGAAACTGCTTCGGCAGCACCAACGCTCTGCACAGAGTGTGGTCCCAATGGATGGATGGACTGGTAGGCATGGAGGACCCACAAACTATATAACAGAGAAGAAAGTAAATACATATGGATTTTGTTTTTTTAATGCCATGAACAAACTTTGTTACAACACGGGTGATAAACGTTGTGGTCATGTTTCGTTAAAATTGTGTGTGTGGTTTTAGAGAAGAAAGGAAATAATATTTTTGCAGGCAACCCCCACGTAGAATCCCTTAGACCCCAAATGTTTTTTGAAGTCGCAAACTAACTTTAGTACATCACGGGTGATGAAGGCGGTAGTCAAGTTTCATCGGAATTATGTGTGGAGTTGGGAGAAAAAAAAATACATATTTTGGGGAGCAATCTCACCTTACACTCCCTTAGACCAAGATTTTTCTAATGTCCTGAACAAACTTTGGTAAATCATGGGTGATGAAGGTTGTGGTAAAGTTTCATCGAAATGGTGTGTGTTGTTTCTGAGAAGAAAGCAAATACCTCTTCTGGGGGGGGGGGGCAACACCCCACTGTAGAACCCCTTCGACCCCGATTTTTTTAATTCCATGAACAATCTTGGGCACATCATGGGTGGTGAAGGTTGTGGTCATGTTTCAGCGGAATTGCATGTGTAGGTTCTGAGAAGAATGCAAATACCTATTTTGGGGGGAAACCCACATAGATCTCTTTTTGGCCCGGTTTTTTTAATGCAATGAACAAATATTGCAACAAACACGGTAATAAACGTTGTGGTAAAGTTTCATTGAAATCATATGTGTAGTTTCAGAGAAGTTGAAAGTATTTGTGGATGAATGGACGGACTGAGACAGATGACGCGCCATCCTGCAAGCTCCTGGAACTACATTCCAGGTGAGCTAAAAAGGAATTCAAACAACTTTCCAATGATGACATAATTCTGATCAACCAAGCAGAAGGTTGCAGTAACTTACACAACCAAGATGACTATGAATGAAAACTGTTCTTTTATTTAGAAATGAATTTTTAGTCATTAGTCCTTTCGTATGTCATATTGGTAGTCTCAATGAACTCTATCTGGCCAAAACAAAACAACTATTTTGTTAAGTAACCTCATAAACAACAGTTTGTGGTAATTACCCAACAAGGGGTAAGTCTTATCCACATATAAAGCCTTCATCCACAGCTTCATGGAATAATGCCATCCCCTCTGCGTTGACACCCCTGTCTCATACCTTGCACAGCTTGATGCTAGGGGAACCTTGAAGATCATTGACACCCCCATCGATTAAGATGAGTCTATTGGCCCATCACTTTCACATTGCAAGACAGGTCAGTGAAAACTCTTTCCTCTACCACATTTTTTCAGGTCGTGCCCCGTCTGCTGTTTCCGTGTTGACCCCCCCCACCCCTTCCCCCAGGTTTCTGCAGGGCTCACACAGTCCACCATCAACCCTCTTCTGGTGAAACGACCTAAATCCAGTATCACCGATCACCTCCACTCATTTGTTCCTCTTTTTCCCCACCTGTGGAACCAACTTCCACATTATCTCCAATCTCATTCTTCCCTCCAGCTCTTCAAGACAGCTGTTCACCACCATCGCAGATCATCCTCATCCAAAGCCATGACCTTTTCTACCCCTGTTAACCCTCCCCCTTCTCCACCCCCAAGCTCACTTCATTCAAAATTTCTAGTTTTTCTTTCCTGTGAGTTTGCTTCCATGACCACATTGTCCACCCCCTGTGTCCTCCAATACCCCTCATTCTTGCAGACATCCCTTGGTTGTCCATATCAATCTATTTTGTCCCTCAGCACTGCTGTTTGTGTACACGCCTCCCCCCCACCCCACCCCCACCTCTGCAAGTCTATTGCTGCTGTTTCTTTTGTTCGGTTGTGTCTTAATCAATTCTGTGTTTTAGCTCTCCTGCGAGCATTGACTTTGCTTACAAAAGAGTCATTCTCATCACAACCATTGGACATCCTCAGATGTATGAGACAATTACTGGTGTGGCATTGATTCCTGTTCCTATCACATTGAAAGAGTTCATATTTAATAAAAGAACTCAAAGAGACATGGCCAATTCACTCAGTGAGAGGTGTAGCATTAAGGGCTGGAGCTGATAATGGCCAGCCAGCAAGAGAATGTACATTTTCTCACATGGTGCTACCCCTGCCCTCGGGAAAATGACCCAAGAGGTCAAAAAAGCAATGTTCTCGTACCTTCAAAATTACAGGTGAGTATAATGAGCAGGATCTGTGTTATCAGCTTCCACATAGCCGGAATAGCTTGGGCTTTTTGATCCTCAGTACCAGTTATTATTGCTTGTGAAAAGTATGCTTTTGGTGGTTTATTAGGGGCGAACATAGTTTGCATCTATTCTGCTCGTAGCATAAGGCAAGGCCTGGTGTTGGCTGAACAGTTAAGGTGCTTGGCTTCAGATACTAGGATCTTGAGTTCAAGGCCCTGTCAGGCCAATTAATTAATAACAGGTAGGGTTGACTCAGCCTGTCATCCTTCTGAGGTTGGCAAAGTGAGAACCAGTGTGCTGGAAACAGGGGCATTGCATCAGTAGCACAGCCGTGCCCCCAGAAAATGATGGAACCAGCATCCACAAGCTGCATAGGAATGCATAAGCATAAGGCATGCATACAGAGTTTACTACATCGATCACAATGGAGTTCATTGAACGCAAAAAATGGCAAACGATGAAAAACAACTATTTTGCTTGGATCCTTTCTATAATTCACAGACAGGTGTTTGTGTGTTTGTTTGTCACGCAACTCCTCCTACAATTCTGGGTCAATTACGTCCAGACTTGCTACATAGGATCAGCATGACCACCTCCAGGTGGTGGTATTAATGTGGGCATTATGAATCCCCACCCTTTACAGTACAGTATTCCTGTACTCACATTTTCCAGTGGAGTGTGGTGTTTTGAATCATCCTACCAACCTTCATTTCTCTTCATCGCCTCCTCCTTCTATGTACCCTCCCTTCCCTACTATTCTCTTCCCACTTGCCTCACTTCTTTGTAAATGAGATGAAACAGCAACAACTTTGCAGCTTCACTTTTAGCAATTTAACAGTTAATCTAAACAAATCAAATTGGTTGCCGATACAGAACACAATGAAGTCAGCCACAGCCTGACAGTGCTTTCAAAAACCTACCTCCGGAGACTATCATGAGTCAGACTCTTTTATTCAAGTTTTACACCTTGATCCCTTCATTGTATTACTTGGAGGATTCAAATAGCTACACTATAAGAGAGATGTTTGTCTGTCTCTGTATGTGTGTGTCGCCATTTTTCTCAGAAATGGCCGAACAGATCATTATCAAACATTCAGAGGTTCATCAGCGAATGCCGGGAAAATTTTGACCAAAAAAATGGGAAATTTTGAAAAAAACATGTTGGATATATATATATTTTTAATTGCTCTGTAGTGCCTAAGCCTTTGTTGGTATGTGGAAGGTAATAGTAAATGATTCCCCAACTTATTACTGAGTAGGTGTAGGGAAGTGTTTTAGGTTGCCACAAAAAATAGGAAAAAAAATTGAATTCTTCAAAATGCTAACAGGATTACAACAGCACCGGGCAACGCTGGGTACCCCTGCCCTTAGGTTATAAACAACATTGAAAGATCACAGAACTTACTTTGATTCTTATAAAATAAAAATGATAATTAATTAGTAAATTTCAAGGCCTGATGTAGGAGTAGAACATAAAAATAATCGTTTAAAGGGGTGGATTTACACATTGCCTTTGCAAAAGGCTTGGAGGGAGTCAGGGGTTGGAGGAAATCCAGGAGAGAAGGGTGTCTGTTACAATGGAAAGAAGGAGTGGAAAAGGGGGAAGGGGTGTAGTGGGTAGGAATAAAAATTCTGTCATTTTGCACACCTAATATGACAATGCCGTATTTTGAAATTCCAGATTCCTCTTGATGTTTTCCATCTATATTCGTTCCAGTATACCCGAGTTTGCTGAAATTTTCAAAAAAACATTTACACTACTACAATAATGTCTTCTTGTTGCCACCTGTGTTCTTTACTCTTTCACTTCACAATATATAATATTTTGGCCTTATACCGGATACATACGGGACTGTCATCAGTATATTTCCAAAACGATCATGCTAAAACTTCAAATGAACCCTCACAATCTGCACTTGCGTATTTTCCCCACATTGCAAAGCAACATGTGCTGTTATAAAGGTGTGCCAACAGTATTCAATGTAGCATTAGGTAAAGAGCTGACTGACCTTCCATGCAGAATAGTTATTATTACATTGGGCCTTCACAAGTCAACTATGGATTGACAACTCTGGGACATCTCGTAATGCCACTTGAAATCCAGTCAACAAACCATATTCTACCAATGAACTTCCACTTGCTCTGAAAGAAGAATGATGCAAGATCATTCTGATATCTTTGAAAATTCGGTACAAATTAGTGACAACAGCTTCCGAGCTGTGCTTCTTGCCAAAGCTGGACCAACATGTTATTAGAAATCAAATGAATGGTTGTGAATTAATAAACCCTAAATATTTATTTTTGACCCAGTACGTGTGCTAATATAGTATACTGTCAGACCCTGCTATTCACAGAGGACACGTTCCGAGAAAATGCCTCGAATAATGAATCCGCGAATAGCGGGGCATTGTTTCAATGGAAAAAGGGGGGATAAGTTCGCAGCGGTTAGTGATGCATGAGGGAAAATAAAAAATCATGTGAAAAACTGCAAAAATAACCACACGAATACTCCCACAAAAAAACCGCGAATATACCCACAAAAAACCCCACTAAAATGCAAAAAAAAACCCCAAAAAACATGAATGCATCTGCAAAAAACTGAGAATACACACAAAAAAACACAGATACATGAAGCACAATGGCATGAATGGCAAAGCAGGTCGCATTTTATAAACCGCGAGTAGCGGGGTCTGACAGTAGCTGTTGCCTTAAGGAACCTACATTGGAAGATTACAGTAGAAGTATACAGTTTAGATTTGAAACTTCTGAAATAATTCACAATATCAAAGGAAAACCTTTACTATTATCTCTTGCAATGCACAGACAAATACAGCAAAGGTACAGGATGGGCCAGAAAAAAAGGTAAATAAAACTAAAAATTGACACCAGTGTCAGATATGAAAGGATTTTTTTAAGTGAAATATTTGTACAATCCTGAGTTTTCAATACTTAAGCCAAAGTGTTCAATGTGACCTCCACTCTATTGTAAAAAAAAAATTTATGCACAGAAACAGATTGCGCATCACTTTCTGGTGCGTATTTTGCATAACACCTGAGATAATCTGAAAAACTGTATCCTTCAAATCAGAAATTGTGGTTGGTTTCAACTGATACATTCCATTTGACTTGCCCCCATTAAAAAAAAAATCCAGCGGTGACAAGTCAAGGGATCTGGGGGAGGTGGGGTGGGGCATGGGCATTCAGTACTGTGACTGATCAGGCGATTAGGAAATTTTTCCCTCAGCCAAGCGAGACATTCATTAGAGGTGTGGGATGTAGCTCCATCTTGTCGAAACCACAGATTTTCATTATTTCTCACCCTGTTCCATGGAAAGGTCTTCAACATGTGAAGATAACAATCTGATGTCACAGTTACTGTTGCTTTGATACAAGTCTTCATGAATATCCGGACCATAGATTCGTGACAAACTCGATCCACACCAGATGATGATTTTATGAGATTTAAGTGATGCTTCTTCAAGTTCCTGTTGATTTTCCAATTCCCCAAATCTGTAATTCTGTTTATTCATCATTCCATTAATGTAAATATAGCACTTGTCAGAGAAAATGATGTCATTGATATCAAGGTCTCCATTTTCCAGTGCTTCAGAAAAGCGTCTACAAAATCCATGCCATCTTCTGTAACTATTTTCTTTGAAAATCTGGAAAGCCCAACGCCCAATGCCCAAGCCCAATGGAACAAAAGCCCAATGTCCTCCTTCGGTAGTTGTCACACTGATGTGTGACTGATTCCTGTTTCAGCTGAGAGTCGTCTTGTTGATTTGTGTGTGTTTCTCTCCATGCGCTGCCGTACAGCTTAAATGGTCTCGGACACAAACACCAACACGCCGTCCTGAACAGCCTTTATTTGTGTTCTGTAATGAACCAGTATCTTTCATCTTTCACACTAATACCTTCATTGTTTTGAAAGCAGGAACACGAGATGCTGAGATTCTTCTCTGAAATGTTCTGTGCACTCTCTCGATGACTTTGTTTCACTGTACGTGCCATAAATAAAGGTGCGCTGCTCGATGTTAAATTGCCCATTATTTTTAATACCTGAAAAAAAAAACAACTTGTGTCATAGGCAAACCAAGGAAATGTGAAATGTATTCCCAACCGTATTGCGAAAAAATAATCCAGCATGATCAAATATTGTTCCACCCTGCATAACCTTTGTAGACAAACAATAGATTAATAAAAATGGCTTATTAAATATGTATGCCTTACATTACATTAAATTTCATAAAAGATGCAACATATGTAATGTGTTCTACCATCTCCCTTTTCTGATCTGCTCTTTCGGTGCTTTCTCCCCCAACCCCTCTTTCCCCCTTTCCATGTCTCTACAGGGAGCATGCGGTCCACCATCAACCTCTTCTCCTGTAACTCCCAAGATCCAGAATTACTGCTCACCTCCACTCATTTGTCCACATTTTTCCCACCTGTGGAATCAACTTCCATATTCTCTTCAAATGTCATTCTTTCCTCCAGGTCTTCAAAACAGCTATTCACCACCGTATCAGATCATCCCCCATCCAAAACCATGATCTTTTCTACACCCGTTAGCCTGTCCCCTTCCAAATTCCAGTTTTTCCTTCCTGAGAGTTCGCTTCTGTATCTATTTTGTCCACCCCATGCATCCTCCCCCAACCCCTCAATCCTCCCCTCACCCATTATTTGTCTTAGTGTCCCTCTATGTTGTCCTTCAACCCTGCCGTTGGTGTTTTCCCTTTTCTCTGTTCCTTTTCGTTCTGTTGCGTCCTGGTCCATTCATCGTTCAAGCTCTTCCACGAGCCTTGACTCAATTTAAAATAAAATAAAAAAAACATTACATTGTCCCAATCTTGATTTTAAGAATTCTTCTACTGAATTTAATTAATGACCAGGTTGGGTGTTCGCAAGGTGTTATGAAGAACACTAACAATAGTCCAATAAACGCCAACTTTTTTGTTAGTCAATATCGTGTCCTTTGACTTAAATGCACTTGTTGTATTTGTCCTTCAAACTGTCCATGGCAATCAAGTCTAAATTTTCAGATTGCTCCTTCAGTAATGTTTTGGCTTCAGTCAGTTCAACAATATCAGCCAATCAGCTTCTTCTTGCGTATGGCAGCTTGGCTGCTGGGTAGCTATCATTTTGTTTGTGTGTGACTGGGCTGCTGATGCTGTGCCCCTAAACTGGTACAATGGTACTCATTTCGCTGACTTAAGAAGGATGACCAGGCTGAGTCCACCCCAGCTGGTGTTTATTGAGTGACCTACAGGGTTTGAACTCAGGACCCAAAGATCCCAAGCCAGCCACCCTAACCTCTAAACCAACACCAGGCTAGAGCATGTCAGCTGGGCTGGCCGATGACCTATAGGTATGCACACTCACCTCTAAGTCATCTAAGCCTGGGTGATTCATCAATGTGTGTGCCGTCCCTTGGAATGGACGTTAAACGGTCGTCCTGTCTGCCAGCATTAGTTGGTGGATGTTAAGGATCCCATGGTGTCCTTTGCGAAGAGCAGGCAATCTGTCGCCGGCACCATGACAAAATTACAAATTCCTGCCCTAACCTGCAGAGGGCACATCAACGCATTTAGTGAAGCATCAACGGCACAGCTGTGGCCTCAGCCAATGACCCTTGTGCTGCAAAATAAAGAAGAAGAAGAAGAAGAATAAGAATAAGAAGAAGAAGAAGAAGAAGAAGAAGAAGAAGAAGAAGAAGAAGAAGAAGAAGAAGAAGAAGAAGAAGAAGAAGAAGAAGAAGAAGAAGAAGAAGAAGAAGCATATCAGCTACCATGCAAATGAGATTTCACATACTGAAAGAGATAATGTCTATTGGTCTCTGGAAGACCATTTGCTCGATGTCACAATCACGTAAGGCGATCTGAACAACATGGGCCTTTTAGTGAAGCAGGTTGTTGCGAAAGCAGAAGCACACCTTTGCTCAGCATCTATCCTGTTTATGCTTGATGGCATACTACAATTTTTGCATGATATGGTCAAAATAATTACTTGTGATTGTAGCTTTGTGAGGCTTTATATGAATCAGCAGGTTTCCTTTTGCATCCCCGAAAAGGCAGGCCATGATCTTATTGGCTGGATGTTGGGGCAAATTTATTTGGGTGGAATTGATTCCTTGTGCTAACTTTAAATTGTATGCATTCAGATTAGGTTTCATGATCCAAGTGGTGACACCATATTTTGTCAACAGTTATCATTCTAGCCAAAGCCATCTCGATGTGATTGGATGGATTGAGAAGCTCGGGTCATTGATCTCATTCCTGAGTGCAGGGCTTTTGGGAGACTCACGTTGCTGAAACATTGGACATGCACAGATCTGTGGATAATTGTGAAAATGCTGCCTTGACAAATTCGTTGTGCTGTGGATAGTTTGATGACCTAACATAGCGATCCTTCACGATTAATGCCTTACTTGGCCAAAAGTTTGTGGGTCCATCAAATACACCGTCCTCCCTGACCTTTGGTTCATTTAGTAGGACTCATGTACAAACGTAACTTTAAATACCCATTTGGCTACATTCTTAGCAATATGAGGGCGCACCTTTGCAATAAACAGCCACGATGAGTTCGTGGAATTATTTGAAGCTGAAACCTTCTTTGCATAAATATTTGATGACATCTTAATTCTTAGTTTTAGTAAGATCCATAACTATACAAAGAAAGCTTATGGATTACACTCCAAAGCAACAAACTATTTCAAGTTAATGAAAGTAATGGCTTCGAAACAAATGAGAACGCTTATTTTTCTCTTTCACTGGCAAAGGGCTTGTGCTCAAAACATCAGCCACACCTCATTTACCATGGAGGTAAACTTACTCTTTTCAACGTTTCGTCGATAAAGTCCATTGTTTATGTTTTCCACCAATGCAGACTGAAATTGGCTTTCAAAGAGATTCACATATCTTTGTAACTTTTTTGTATAAATATTTATTACCTAAGTTTATAGATTTATAATAACAATTAAGCTAATATATGTACGAGCATTTCGCTGATGGGGAAAATATGGGGCGGGAGGAGGGGGAGATAAAGAGGGAGAGAGAGAGAGGAGGCAGGTGCAGGGTGAGGATGGGGAGCGAGAAATGGGGGGAGAGAGTGAGAAGGGGGGAGCGAGTGAGAAAGGAGGAGGGAAAAGTGAGAAAGGGTGAGGGGAGAGCAAGAAAGGGGAAGGGGAGAGCAAGAAAGGGGAGGGGAGAGTGAGAAAGGGTGAGAGGAGAGTGAGAAAGGGGGAGCGGAGAGCGAGGAAGGGGGAGGAGAGAGCGTGAAGGGGGGAGAAATGGTGGGGGTGAGAAATGGTGGGGGGTGAGAAATGGGGGGCAGAAATGGAGGGGCGAGAAAGGGTGGGGGGAGCAAGAAAGGGGGGGTAGCAAAAAATGGGGAGGAAAGTGGGGAGAGTGACACCTCACCAAACATTGCTACGCACTGCAAGAGGGAGGGATGCAAGGAGGGGATGGGTGAGAGACAGATACACACACGCACGCACACACACACACACACACACACACACACACACACACACACACACACACACGGCGAAAAAGCAACAGAGGTGTGGGAGGAGAGTTCTGCATTCTATTAGGAGGAGGAGGCAAGCAGGGAACAGAGAGAGAGAGGGGGGGACAAAGACAGGTGAGGGGTGGAGGTAGCATTAGCAAAGAGAATGATATGTTATGCTTTCTGATCGAACACACACACACACACACACACACACACACACACACACACACACACACACACACACACACACACACACAAAAAACATGTCTGAACAGCTGTACACACAACAACACAATAAAGTTTGCAACATAATCCGCTGGCACATCTGCAAAAAACGTGGACATCCCAGTTCCAGAAAATTTGTGTGTGTGTGTATATATATATATATATATATATATATATATATATATATATATATATATATATATATATATATATATATATATATATATATATATATATATATATATATATATATATATATATACAGTGGGGAGAACAAGTATTTGATACACTGCCGATTTTGCAGGTTTTCCCACTTTCAAAGCACGTAGCGGTCTGCAATTTTTATCATCGGTACACTTCAACTGTGAAAGACGGAATCTAAAACAAAAATCCTGAAAATCACATTATATGATTTCAAAATAATTAATTTGCATTTTATTGCATGAAATAAGTATTTGATACATCAGAAAAACAGAACTTAATGTTTGGTACAGAAATCTTTGTTTGCAATTACAGAGATCAGACGTTTCCAGTAGTTCTTAACCAGGTTTGCACAGACTGCAGCAGGGATTTTGGCCCACTCCTCCATACAGATCTTCTCCAGATCCTTCAGGGTTCAGGGCTGTCGCTGGGCAACACAGACTTTCAGCTCCCTCCAAAGATTTTCTATTGGGTTCAGGTCTGGAGACTGGCTAGTCCGCTCCAGGACCTTGAGATGCTTCTTACGGAGTCACTTCTTAGTTGCCCTGGCTGTGTGTTTCGGGTCGTTGTCATGCTGGAAGACCCAGCCACACCCCATCTTCAATGCTCTTGTTGAGCGAAGGAGGTTGTTGGCCAAGATCTCGTGATACATGGCCCCATCCATCCTCCCCTCAATACGGTGCAGTCATCCTGTCCCCTTTGCAGAAAAGCATCCCCAAAGAATGATGTTTCCATCTCCATGCTTCACGGTTGGGATGGTGTTCTTGGGGTTGTACTCATCCTTCTTCTTCCTCCAAACACGGCGAGTGGAGTTTAAACCAAAAAGCTCTATTTTGGTCTCATCAGACCACAGGACCTTCTCCCATTCCTCCTCTGGATCATCCAGATGGTCATTGGCAAACTTCAGACGGGCCTGGACATGCGCTGGCTTGAACAGAGGGACCTTGCGTGCACTGCAGGATTTTAATCCATGATGGCGTAGTGTGTTACTTATGGTTTTCTTTGATACTGTGATCGCAGCTCTCCTCAGGTCATTGACCAGGACCTGCCGTGTAGTTCTGGGCTGATCCCTCACCTTTCTCATGATAATTGAGGCTCCACGAGGTGAGATCTTGCATGGAGCCCCAGACCAAGGGAGATTGACTGTTATCTTGAACTTCTTCCATTTTCTAATAATTGCGCCAACATTTGCTGCCTTCTCACCAAGCTGCTTGCCTATTGTCCTGTAGCCCATCCCAGCCTTGTGCAAGTCTACAATTTTGTCCCTGATGTCCTTAGACAGCTCTCTGGTCTTGCCCATTGTGGAGAGGTTGGAGTCTGATTGATTGAATGTGGACAGCTGTCTTTTTTACAGATAACGAGTTCAAATAGGTGCAGTTAATACAGGTAATGAGTGGAGAATGGGAGGGCTTCTTCAAGACAAAACCAACAGGTCTGTGAGAGCCGGAATTCCTACTGGTTGGTAGGTGATCAAATACTTATTTCATGCAATAAAATGCAAATTAATTATTTTAAAATCATACAATGTGATTTTCAGAATTTTTGTTTTAGATTCCGTCTTTCACAGTTGAAGTGTACCTATGATAAAAAATTACAGACCTCTACGTTCTTTGTAAGTGGGAAAACCTGCAAAATCGGCAGTGTATCAAATACTTGTTCTCCCCACTGTATATATATATATATATATATATATATATATATATATATATATATATATATATATATATATATATATATATATATATATATATATATATATATATATATAGTAAGACCATCTCAACCCTTGTTCTTTTCATACTTAAATGCCCCACATGTAAAATCTGATTATCTTTGACATGCTAAAGGACCATTAGCATGTTCTGCCAATTGAGAACATAAAGGAGAATCATGAACATTTGGCAGTCCTCGCAGCTAGTTTTCCAAGAGCTCGCCCATTGGACCTTTGAGGAGTAACAAAGTCTGTGCAGGCTTGTGACAATACTGTCGGAACCCACTATTCACGGATTTACTATTCGCAGAGCCCGCGTATTCGCAATTGATAAAATGTGATCTGTTTCTATATTCTCAGCCTATGCTTCACGTATTTGTGGTTTTTTGCGCGCATATTCACAGTTTTTTTGTTGGCGTTTTCATGGGATTTTTGATTTTTCCCTTATGAATCACAAACCACCAGGAACCTATCCCCCTTTTTTCCCACTGAAACAATGCCCCAACATTCGCGGATCTGACATTTGCAGAATTTTCCAGGAACGTATCCCCCGCAAATAGCGGGGTCCAACAGCATGTCATGAGTGAATGTCTTAACTTTGAAATAAGAACACTTGGCAGAAATCACATCATGTTTACATTTCTTCCCCAACCTTTGTGAATTTGTTTCAATAAAAGAGTCGGACATCTCCACATGCATACCCGTTTGCAGGTGACTGTCAGTCACCGGCCAAGGATTAAATGCACACTTAATCTCCGCAGAATTCTTGTTTGACCTATCCACTGACACACAAATGACAGGTACATGGTGAAAGAGAAGGAAGGACTGCAAGAAACACAATGTTTTCTGTGAAAGATTGTATGCATGCTGCATTGCTGAAGTTATCTGATTGCTTGACCTTTGTAATGGCATATAAAGGAAGGTTATATAGGAATACAAGGAATACAAATTTTTACGAGAGGACTGTATGCACGCCATGATCTCACCACATATTTTGGCTCAGAACAAGGTCAAACATCTCAACTAACTGTTTGACACCAAATTGCATGTATCAGGCCAATCAGGCTGTCTTCACTTTAGCACCCTCATATATCCACTGCCGTCTTGACTCTGTGTCTTTCACATCAGAGAAGGTAGAGAAAATTACGTCCAATCTCAACTCTTAATCATCGAAGGGTCGAAATAATATCAGGATCCATCTTTTCATATCATGCTCAGATGCTCTTTTGTCTCCTCTCATCAGCTGCCTCCCATTTGACTGGAAGTCTATTAACATCACTTCCATTGACAAGAGCAGTTCCTCACAATTTCAGGCCATTAAGTTTACTTCCAATTACAATCAACGTCATGAGATCGACCATTGCTGATGACGGTATATTTTCTATTTTCAAACAGCATGATTTCTGACAATCAGCTTGTCACTCCAACACAGACATGCTGCTGCCTCTCCCTCTTAGCAATTGTCAGAGGTCCTATATCTCAAACAAGTCCTATATCTATCTATATCTCATAACTGTCATTCAGGTATCGGGCATCTTTTTCTAATTGCAAAGCTTGCTGCCTGGTAACATACAGGCTGCCTTTATACCAGCCTTTCTGATTTACTCCACTCGTATAGTCAAGGCATTGGTATCATTGAAACCCTCTCCTCTGTGAGCGGTGGATGAAGTGGCCCATGGCAGCATTTTCGGCTCATTCTCAGTACTCGTATACACAAGCAACCTCTTCACTGCTCTGGAAAATACTCTCTTTGTTTTTTTCAGATTAATTAAATATGTCCTATCATACTCCCATCCCACTGACAGACAGACAGCGGCTGTGCCACTCTGCTGATCTGCAATTGATTATATGCTGGGATAACAAATGGAAAGTGTATTTCATTTATGGGAAATCTCACAGTCTAGTCTTACCCTGTCACCTCAGAAGGATCGTGAAATGAATCCAATTTTCTAATTACATGGTCAGGCGCAGAAAGAGATTCAGGCTCTTGAAAGTCTCCGTCAAACCTGAATGCATGACCTCTCCTGGGTTGACCATATATCAAAGCTGGCCTCCAAAAACAGCCACAGACTGGGCATTCTCTGTTGTTTTTCCATTGGGAAGCAATGACTCATGTTCACAAGACTTCTGCTCATGATCAAATAAGTCATCAAGCTTATATGACCCTCATACCTGTCTTTGAAGACAAGCACTGCATGGCCTTGTTGTCAGAGAGCAAAAGAGGCATATACTGCTGTATATGCCTCTATTGTGGCGGAGGGCGGAGGAGCTCCTTGTGAGCCAACGGCCATCCATATCTAGTGCCCAACTGTGTCTGCGGACGTCCTCCTGCAGTTAGGTTACTTTTTTATTAGGAGGTTGGTGGCAGGATTTGCACTCGGGCCACTGTAAAACCCTTCATTCCGCAAAACACACAAACGCAAAAAATCTGAAAACCCACTCCGTGGGAGTACCTCCTGTGCAGCTTCCCTTCGCAGGGCAGCTCACCGGATGGCGGGATTGGGACAAAGCCTTCGGGACACCCAATCTTTGATGAAAGGAGGGAAACCACGGGGTAACCTCCCTGGGTCAGATTGCGGGAGAGTGTGTCGGAGTGGTGCTGAGGTGTCGTCCACCAGACGGTGGTCTCCTTGGGTTAACCTGAGGCGGTCCCATCGGGTGGGTGCCTGGAATGTCCTCTCCTAAGAGAGGATAATCACCTGTCTCTATTATCATCTGAGCTCAAGCGTTTGGACATCGGTATTGCAGCACTCTCTGAGGCTCGGACACCGGATTGCGGCGAGATAATGGTGGGTGGTTACACCTACTATTGGTCTGGTCGCTCTGATGGTTCCCATACTCAAGGAGTTGCTGGAGCTGTGTCCAATAAGCTGACCCCAATGATAATTGAGGTAACACCGGTCAATGAGCGTATTATGAGACTATGGATTCATCACTCCTTGGGTGTCATTTCCCTGGTCTCTGTCTATGCTCCAACTGAGGCCAGTGACCTCACCGTGAAGGACACATTCTACGCCACGCTCGAGTCTGTGGTTGATCAGTGCCCCAGACGAGATACACTTCTAGTCTTGGGGGATTTCAATGCATCGACGCGAACTGAAAGGGATGGTTATGAGACGTGTGTTGCTCCCCATGGGTCAGGAACTATGAATCAGAATAGCACTAAATTCCTTGACTTTGCAAGAAGTCATGGACTTAGGGTGGCCGGTTCATGGTTTCAGCGCCCACAAGCTCATCGCTGGACTTGGTATTCCAACGCTGGCGATGTGGCAAAGGAGATTGACCATGTCCTCGTTGACGGTCACTGGAGGATAATCCAGAACAGCAGGGTCTACCGGAGTGCTCAGTTCCTCAATACTGAGCACTAGCTTGTTGTAGCAACTCTAAAGCTGCACCTTAAATCCTGGAGAATGGTACCATCCCAGCCGAGGCTGGATGTTGGCAAGCTCAAGGATGAGAGAGTAGCTGAGGAGTTTGCGAACAGGCTGAGTGGACATTTGGGGTGTCTGGGTGCTTTGGGGGGTCCTGAAGAGTAATGGATTACCTTCAAGACCACCGTCCTTGATGTTGCCGGTGGACGTCTTGGAACTCACCGCAGGGCAAAGAAGAATTTTTTCTCTCAAGGGACACTGGATACCATTGACCAGAGTCACAGGGCCAGGCTGAATCGCAGAGCTGAGCTGTTCAGGGAGCTGAGGCGTAAAACTGTATGTGTATTAAGGGTGGACAAGGAGGCCTATGCGTGAGGAATCTGTGAGGGGGTAGAGCATCACCTGTGGACAGGTGAGTCTCGTCCCGCTTGCAGGGAAATTCACGCATTGCGTTCAACCAAGCCCATCCCTCGGAGCACTGCAGTTAGAGCAGAGAGTGGTAGGCTTTTAACAGAGGAGTCTGAAGTGAAGGCCCGCTGGGCCGGTTACTTTGAGCGGTTGTACCAGGGTGATCTCCCAGCTGTCGAGTTGAACGTCAATGGAGTTACAATCCCTGTTGCTGACCCTCGAATCAACTGTGGTCCACCTTCGCTTGTGGAAACACGGGCTGTGGTGAACCAGTTGAAACTGGGCATAGCTCCAGGGATTTGTGGCATCCATGCTGAACTTCTCAAGGCTGGTGGAAATGCTGCACTCGTGTCGTTGCATGCAGTTTTGTGCTCTGCCTGGAACACAGGCATCATCCCAACTGATTGGAAGAGGGGCCTTGTTGTTCCTCTCTGGAAAGGGAAGGGTGATCGCCAAGACTGCAACAACTACTGAGGGATGACGCTGCTCTCAGTGCCGGCAAGGTCTTTGCTCAGATAATTCTTGATAGAGTTCGCCACCATCTGCTTGAGCACCAGCATCCAGAGCAGTCAGGCTTTACACCAAAGAGGTCAACGATTGACCATATCCTTGCTCTTCGTGTCCTCACCGAACACAGACGAGAGTTTCGGCAGGGGCTGCTTGCAGCCTATGTTGATCTCTGTAAAGCGTTTGATTCGGTGAATCGAGATGCCCTCTGGAGGATTCTTGGTCTTCGTGGGGTGCCACCAAAACTGATCGATCTGATGTCTGAACTCTACTCTGGTACTGAGAGTGCTGTGAAGTGTGGTGGTACCATCTCTGACTTATTTCCAGTTGTTACTGGAGTTCGTCAGGGGTGTGTACTGGCCCCCACACTTTTCAGCACTTGTATGGACTGGATTTTAGGGAGGATGTCGGAAAGATCAAGCTGCAGTGCATCGTTTGGGAATATCAAGATCTCGGACCTTGATTTCGCAGATGATGCAGTCATCTTTGCAGAGACTTTAGATATCCTTTTGGGGGCCTGCAAGGTGCTGAATGAGGAGTGGGAGCCGCTGGGATTGCAGGTTTCTTGGGTCAAAACTAAGATCCAGGCTTTCGGTGACATCTTGGATGCTGCTGTCCTGTCTGTGTCTGTTTGTGGTGAGGATGTTGAGGTCGTGGAGAGATTCACTTACCTTGGCAGTGATATTCCTGTCTCTGCTGGCTGTGAGTCAGAGGTCAATAGACGTCTGGGTCGGGCCTGGGGAGTCATGGATTCACTGGATCATGGGGTGTGGCACTGCCAGTACCTGTGAGGGAGGACGAAAGTCCGAGTCTTCAGGTCCTTGGTGCTTCCAGTCTTGCTCTATGGATGCGAGACTTGGACTCTGACCAAGGATCGAGACGGAGACTTCATTCTTTTGGTACCAGGTCTCTTCGGAGAATCCTTGGCTATCGCTGGTCAGATTTTGTGTCCAACGAGCGGTTGCTGAGAGAGACTCGGATGAGATTTGTTACCTGCATAGTCCGTGAGCGTCAGTTGCGGCTGTATGGACATGTGGCTCGTTTTCCTGACGCTGATCCTGCTCACCAGATTCTCTCAGCGAAGGAGTCTCATGAGTGGAGGCCAATGGGCTGACCACGTGCCTTGTGGTTGCAGCAGGTTGACCAGCATCTCAAGGAGATGGGGATGGGCCTGGCATCTGCCTGGGGGAAGGCCAGACGGAGGCCCCTGGAGTACCGGCGGAAAGTGGAAGCAGCGACGCGCTGTTCTGGCACATGCTCCCATACCTGATCTGACCTGATACATCACAATGCCGTCGTATTCGTTTTTATGACGTCATCATTAAGAGGATGAGGATCTTCGCTCATTTGAGCTTGTTGTGTTTGGTCATTAAGCATAACATATCATTCCCTTTGCTAACCCCACCTCCGTCACTCACCTTTCTATCTTTTTTTTCCTCCCCCCCTCACTCTCACTCATTCTCTCTCTCACTGTCTCTGTCTATCTCTCTCACATCCCTTCCTCACACTCCTCCCTCCTGCAGTGTATCGCAACATTTGTTGAGGCATGACTCTCCCCATCTTCCTCGCTCTTTCCCCCTTCCGAGCTTCCTCTCCCCTCCTTCCATCCTCTCCCTCGCCTCCCTCTGTCCTCTCCTCCTTCCTCCCTCCATCCTCTCCTCTCTCCTCTCCCCTCCCTCCATCCTCTCCCCTCCTCTCCTCCCTCCTCTCTCTCTCTCTCCGCTCCCTCCCTAACGACCTCAACATCCTCACCACAGACAGACACAGACAAGACAGCAGCATCCAAGATGTCACCGAAAGCGTGGATCTTAGTTTTGACCCAAGGAACCCATAATCCCAGCGGCCCAGACTCCTCATTCAGCACCTCGAGGGCCCCCAAAAGGATATCTAAAGTCTCCGCAAAGATGACTGCATCATCTGCAAAAGCAAGGTCCGAGATCTTGACATTCCCAAACGATGCACCGCAGCTTGATCTCTCCGACATCCTCCCTAAAATCCAGTCCATACAAGTGCTGAAAAGTGTGGGGGCCAGTACACACCCCTGACGAACTCCAGTAACAACTGGAAATAAGTCAGTGATGGTACCACCACACTTCACAGCACTCTCAGCACCAGAGTGGAGTTCAGACATCAGATCGATCAGTTTTGGTGGCACCCCACGAAGACCAAGAATCCTCCAGTGGCCATCCCGATTCGCTGAATCGAACGGTTTACAGAGATCAACATAAGCTGCATGCAGCCCCTGCCGAAACTCTCGTCTGCGTTCGGTGAGGACACGAAGTGCAAGGATACGGTCAATCATTGACATCTTTGGTGTAAAGCCTGACTGCTCTGGACGCTGGTGCTCAAGCAGATGGTGGCGAACCCTATCAAAAGTTATCCAAGCAAAGACCTTGCCCGGCACTGAGAGCAGCGTCACCCCTTGGTAGTTGTTGCAGTCTTGGCGATCACCCTTCCCTTTCCAGAGAGGAACAACAAGGCCCCTCTTCCAATCAGGTGGGATGATGCCTGTGTTCCAGGCAGAGCACAAAACTGCATGCAACAACACAAGTGCAGCATTTCCACCAGCCTTGAGATGTTCAGCATGGATGCCATAGATCCCTGGAGCTTTGCCCCGTTTCAACTGGTTCACCGCAGCCCGTGTTTCCACAAGCGAAGGTGGACCACAGTTGATTTGAGGGTCAGCAACAGGGATTGTCTTACCCTTGACGTCCAACTCGACAGCCGGGGGATCAGCCTGGTACAACCACTCAATGTCATCAGCCCAGCGGGCCTTCACTTCAGACTCCTCTGTCAAGAGCCGACCACTCTCTGCTCTAACTATAGTGCTCCGAGGGATGGGCTTGGATGAACATAATGCGCAAATTCCCCTGTAAGCAGGACGAGAATCACCTGTCCACAGGTGATGCTCTACTCCCTCACAGATTCCTTGCACATACGCCTCCTTGTCCACCCTCAGCACATGTACAGTTTTATGCCTCAGCTCCCTGAACAGCTCAGCTCTGCCATTCAGCCTGGCCCTGCGACTCTGGTCAGTGGTATCCAGTGTCCCTTGAGAGACAAAATTCTTCTTTGCCCTGCGGTGAGTTCTCAGACATCCACCGGCAACATCAAGGACGGTGGTCTTGAAGGCACTCCACAACTCTTCCGGACCCCCCAAAGCACCCAGACCCCCCAAGTGTCCACTCAGCCTATTCGCAAACTCCTCAGCTTCTCTCTCATCCCTGAGCTTGCCAACATCCAGCCTCGGCTAGGATGGTACCATTCTCCAGGATTTTAGGTGCAGCTTTAGAGTTGCTACAACAACCTGTGGTCAGTATTGAGGAACTGAGCACTCCGGTAGACCCTGCAGTTCTGGATCATCCTCCAACGACTGTCAATGAGGACATGGTCAATCTCCTTTGCCACACCGCCAGCGTTGGAATACCAAGTCCAGTGATGAGCTTGTGGGCGCTGAAACCATGAACCAGCCACCCTAAGTCCATGACTTCTTGCAAAGTCAAGGAACTTAGTGCTATTCTGGTTCATAGTTCCTGACCCATGCGGACCAACACACACCTCATAACCATCCCTATCTGTTCCAGTTGATGCATTGAAATCCCCCAAGACTAGAAGTGTATCTCTTCTGGGGCACTGATCAACCACAGACTCGAGCGTGACGTAGAAAGCATCCTTCACGCTGAGATCACTCGCCTCTGTCGGAGCATAAACAGAGACCAGGGAAATGACACCTAAGGAGTGAAGAATCCTTAATCTCATAATATGCTCGTTGACTGGTGTTACCTCAATTATCATTGGGTTCAGCTTATTGGACACAGCTACAGCAACTCCTTGGGTATGGTAACCATCAGAGCGACCAGACCAATAGTAGGTGTAACCACCCACAATTATCTCGCCGCAATCCGGTCTCCGGACCTCAGAGAGAGATGCAATCCCAATGTCCAAATGCTTGAGCTCAGATGATAACAGACAGGTGATCATCATCTCTTTGGAATAGGACATTCCAGGCACCCACCTGAAGGGACCGCCTCAGGTTAACCCAAGGAGACCACCATCTGGTGGACGACACCTCAGCACCACTCTGACACACTCTCCCGCAATCTGACCCAGGGATGTTACCTCGTGGTTTCCCTCCTATCATCAAAGATTGGGGGTCCCGAAGGCTTTGCCCCAATCCCATCATCCGGTGAGCGGCCCTGCGAAGGGAAGCTGCGCAGGGGGTACTCCCACGGAGTGGGTTTTCAGATTTTTTTGCGTTTTTGTGTTTTGCGGAACGAAGGGTTTTACGGTGGCCGGAGTGCAAATCCTGCCACCAACCTCCTAATAAAAAAGTAACCCAACTCCAGGAGGATGTCCGCAGACACAGTTGGGTACTAGATATGGATGGCCGTTGGCTCACAAGGAGCTCCTCCGCCCTTTGACAGGTTTTGTTTTTAATCCTGCTGGGTGTCCATATCCAAACACCCTCCTCACCAGAAAACCTGGTGGGGGAGACGGTTTAGTCGCCGACAACCCGACCATGGAACAGGTTAATACAGGTTTACATGGTACCTGTAGCAGGTTACAGATCTAACCTGACCTGACATTGATGTATCAGGTTTGATCCATCAATGTCAGGTCTAACCTGACCTGACATTGATGTATCAGATGTATCACGTTTGCAATAAATTATCTGTGCTCATGCCCGGCTTGATTCCTGCAAACGAAATTCAAACAGCTTGTTTCGTTTCGGAGATAATGATATCGGCGATTTCATTTAACAGCGCTATTATGACGTCAACTTTTTTTCTTGGAAGAATTTCCAAAATCGGAGATGGTTACTATCTGTGCATGGGCTTTCTGCATATACATGGCAAGTTTCACGAAGATCCGATGAAAACTCTGGGTTGTGAAACAAAAAATGTCAAAAATAGGAATGACGTCATAAAAATTGATATGACGTCATAGTGATGCATCATATGTGCGGTAATTCATCTCTGCTAATGCCCTGTTCGATTCCCACAAACAGAATTCAAAAAGCTTGCCTTGTTTCAGAGATAATCTTTTAGGCGATTTCCATTAGTGGAGATATTTTGACGTCATAACTTTTTTTTCTCGGAGGAATTTTCAAAATCGGAGATGGTTACTGTCTGCGCAGGGTGTTTTTACATATATATTCCAAGTTTCAGGAAGTTTCGATGAAAACTGTAGGCTGTGAAACAAAAAAGTCCACAAGAAGAAGATGAAGAACAACAACGTGAGTTAGACTTAGAGATCCTCCACGAGGATCTAAAAATATACATGGCAGAACAACTGTACATACAACAACACAACAGGGTTTGTCATGTTAACCAGTGGCACTTCTGCAAAAACTATATTCCAGTATTCCAGTTCCAAAGAATTCACGAGAACATTAACCAAAAGCAATCACTGAAAACATGGAAGTACCGCTCCAGTAAAATCTCATGATCCCATAGAGCGTGAACATTGAAAACAAAAAGTTGTAACCAGATATCATACTTAGGTTTTCTTTTTTTGAAGGAGAGGGCATTGCTACATGAGGTGTTAATACCACTGATTTTGGACTAAATAATGCAGAAATCAAGAAAATGACCAAATACCAAAACGTCAAGAATTAAGTGTTAAGACACTGGAAGCTGAACAATGCCAAAGTTGAACCAGTGATAGTTTGAGGTACGGGAATGATGACGAAGAACCTCGCAGATACATTAAAAACAATCCCTGGGAATATTACTACAAACGAACTACAGTTGGAACCTGTCCAGGGCTCAGTGATGATCCTGAAGAGAGTCCTCATCACAAAACTTTGAGAACAGAAAACTTCACAACTTGTTCCATTAATCTTGACCCCTTACCGAAATAAAGGTGGATACTTTGAGCCTGCCCTGGGAAAACTCCATTACACATTCCGAAACTCACATATGTAGTTTACCAATCAAACACACACACACACACACACACACACACACACACACACACACACACACACACACACACACACACACCCTTTGAGACCTAGGGTGGGAGCATTCAAAACCAACAGCTCGTACATGCAGTGACCTTTGCATCCCACCGGTCGGCTCACTCCAAATATGATTCATACATGCTACAGTCCCCTCAACAGAGAGGGAAGGTAGGAGAGCAGGGGAGGGGTTTGGAGAGAGATGAAGGGAGGGAAGAGGGAAGGGGGAGAGGGGAGGGGTCATGGAGAGAGGGAGAAGTTGGGGTCAGGGAGAGAGGGGGTAGGGTTGGGAGGGAGAGAAAGGGATGGCATAGGGGTGAGAGAGGGGAGGGGGGGAACAGGGAGAGGGGTGAGGGAGGGACAGGGGTGAGGGATTCCTGCATATGTGATGCCTAGTTTACCGTCCATCCGAGAGAGGACACATATAGTGATGAATCACCCTGCCTGTGAAACACCGAGAGGATATTTTCGAGCTGGGTTGGGATTCGAATCCAGGATACACAGGGTGAGCATGCGTACCTCTCGGCTTTCCTGCCATGATGTGGCGATTCCTTACTTCAGAACTGGAATTATTTTTTTTTCTCATTGTGATCATATAATCTAGTTCACCTTCCTATCTCCAGTGTAGAACCTTGGTATCGCAATTGAAAGTTGTAAAACGTGCCAAGTGGCTTTTCCACGAATTGCACGAAACATTTAAAGAAACTTTTAAAAGTGAAACATTTAATTTTTACTTGTATTTATTGATGCCGAAGTGACGGGTCATATAATGAAAGAACAAAAACGAGAAACATCATCGAAAATAAATGTCGCATTTTCAGCGAGGAAGCCACCACCTGTTGCACCGCAGAACAACACGTAGCCAACACAGGTGCATAGCCCTGAACTTTGTTCAAGTCGATCGAAATACAGTATTCAGTGTCAGTGCGAATATTGTAGAGCGCTGTCTGAAGCACTCCAACAAACCGGTTGATATGAAACGGCTCCCTTGGCACAAAATTGGAAATCACCGAACCGACATATTAAACATCCACCTCCCGGAAATGCCCAAAATGTCAAATATGTCCGAATTGGACATATGAACACTTTCCTAAGAGTCAGACCTGCTTGTAAGTTCAATTCTGGAGCTTAAATTTTGTAATTCTTCTTAGTTTAAAAGATACTCGTGGTCATCGCATTTGCGGAAATTAAATAAAACCACGAGCGCCGACGTTTCCAGGTGTTTATAAGCATTGCAATGCACCCAGCGATTCATTGCTATGATGAACAGGCATTCGATAATATGAGTGAGGAAAGTGAAAAAAAAACTTTATCGTGAAGAAATTGTTGCGACGTGTTCCAAGTCTAGGCATGGTTGAGCAGGCCAAAAAACATGGCGGCTTCAGATCCCAGCGAGGTTGCCTGGGATACACCTTAAGACCCCAGAGAGTGAGGTGGCCACGGATCACCTGATGAAGGATATAATTAAATCAGGCCATTAATTATCTTCAAAAGGAGTGTTTTAATTAACCCAAACATCCAATTTTCACTCTTGCACTTCCTTGGAGTTTTCTTTGTCTGCATGCAAAGTTTCAGGCTGCGAGGTGTTATGGTTTTGGAATTATGGGGGAGACACACACACACACATTTATTAGTATACATTAAGCAACAAAAGTGTAACTAGCAAACGATTTTCTTTTCTTCGAAAAATACAATCTTGAATGTATTTTTTTAACATCCTTTGATCAATCATCTTATACATAGTGTCCCAAAAATCGCTACGGAATGTAAACTAAGTAAATATATTTTAATTTTATTTTGTATTGAAAATATAGTCAACCAATCGCATGACTGTTTATTTATTTCATTAATTATTTACTTATTTAACCAATCATATTACCTGCTATTAATAACATATTAAATGTAATCATTCTGGGACAATGGGACATTGTGGGGTATCATTTTTTTGAACTTTATAACATTTTTCTTGACATAGCTTGTGGAAAAACATAATAGCAATTTGTAAGACATTAACACACTGACAAAAGTGATCGAGAACAAAATGGCATTTGACAAACTGAAGTAGTTATCGTAAGGAGCAATGAAATATTAGTCTTCACTGTCGCTCTTTTGTCTTAATAGAAGGCGAGTGTCCATTTCATCTCTGAAGAAGGGAATTAACCCTCAAAGTGTCAGCTTCACCTCTCTTGCCAGGGTAGTGAACATACTCATCTGTTTTCAGTTAATAAAACTTATTGGAAAGAACTGCTTGATGTCGTAGCAAAGATGCAGTTATTGATAGGAAATATATATATATATATATATATATATATATATATATATATATATATATATATATATATATATATATATATATAAGGTAACACCAGCAACAGCAACAGCAGCAACAACGAAAACGTTTTACGACCATGTCACCCTTCTTCCAGAATGTTGGTCGAATGATGCCATTCCTCCAAACAGATCTAGCCGTTAAATCAGTTTCATGAAAACCCAAACGTTCCTTATCTTTCTTGACATTTTAAATCCATGTGTTTTTTTTATGGCATCCTCTCGGTTTTCTTCCTTCTTTGTCAAAAATGGAGACCAGAGCTCCTCACAGTCCACAAGGCATTTGTCCCCAGCTAAGTGGAGAACTGCTTTCCCCTCCGGGCTGGTGCTCCAGCAACACAACTGTCTCGCCTGGACAGGGCTGGATTTACCATGTGGGGGGCCGTGGGCACAATGATTGTGGGGGGCCCCTCAAATTTGGAGATTCATCAACAACTTAAATTATAACTGCTTTTTCATCAACAACTGAACTTGTATCTATAGATTTGGCAGATCCTGATCAGGAATGATTTGGCAAATATGTTCACAAATTACAATTAAATCTGACAATATGACAAGATGGATGGATGTGTTGTTATTGATATGGCTGGTGACTTATCTTTGAGCTGATGACTTATCTCTGAGCTCATTCTAAAACCAAATCACAAAAATGCTGTTGCTGCAAGAGTAAGAGATAGAGATGGACCAATATAAGAAAATAACAAATGACGCACTGTCATTAATCATACTACGAACTTTGACTAAAAATCTTCGAACTTCTAAAAACCCTCTGGGCAAGAGAAATCCGAAATGGTGATTAATAGCCGACTTCCAGCGACCGCAAATATACGGCGGTGTCATCCACATCAATGAACATACACACAGTGCCTTAATCAATGGACAAGCTTCCTGCGCGACTTCGCGGCAGCGAACTCAGATATGATACTGTCAACCTGCATGGAATTGAGCACATCGGATTCGGTTGAAATGATGGTCAGATTGACCAGTCTCTGCTGCCCCATCGTGGAGCGAAGATGGTTCTTGATAAGCTTGAGTTTTGAAAACGAGCGCTCCCTGGAGCAGTTCGACACCATCAGTGAGAGGTAAATCCGCAGCAGCACTTCCACATTTGGGAAAGTATTGGTGTGTTTTCGCTCGATGAGAAAACTGTACATCTCGAGTTCAGTACGGCACGAGTCTGGCTCTGACTCCTTCATCATGGCTTGAAACTGAATCATTTCTTCTGTGAAGTCTGGTGACAGATCTTCCCGATACAGCTCGACGAGCTTTGAGCATGACTCTCGAATCTGCACGCAGGAATCCAAATCTGTCGCCCATCTCGCTGTAAGCGTTTATACGGTTTTCCAACTGCGACAGCAGTTCATCGATCACTGCAACATATCCACTGATGTGAAAGGACTCCTTGGCATCTAGTTTTCCTTCTGGAGTGTGTCCGTAGTCCAAGGGAGTGAGACAGACATTGCGCTTTCGTCTACGCGATCCGCGAGTGAATTTCTCCGTACCTGAGCACTCCACTCAGTCAACAACGAATGTATCAAACTGATCGCGTAATGACTGCACAAAGCTCGCCAGTGATTCGAGGAGCTGCATGGCTGTGTTGATATAGGAAGCTTGCGACTGAAGGGTTTTACTCGTACGATCAAATCTACCAAGGACAGTAGACCAGAAACCAGCATAGAACCCTATCTCGAACATGCACATCATTTGGTGGTGTCTCGGCGGTGTTTCTCGTTTCACTATTCAGTTGTTCATCGTTTGCGATTTCATCGAAGACATCCATGATTTTGCTGTAACCGTCTACAAGAGCTCGGGTTGCATCAGAATGAGCCGACCAGCGAGTGTCGCTGAGGCGCTTTGGTACTTGCGGACCTTTGGCTTTCAGGGCATCAAATAATCTGGCGTCGCGCGACGTGGAAGCTGTAAAAAATACATACACTTTTTCCACGAATTCAAAGAATGCTCTGCAGGTCTACAGCATCCCACGGCCGACTGACCGACTAAGTTAAGTGATTGCCTCACACATGGAACAAATATTGCGAGAGGGTTCTCCTGTTTGATCATTCCCTGCATCCCGTTGTATCAGCCACTCATATTAGATGCGTTATCGTAAGATTGTCCTCGGCAGTTAGCGATGTCCAATCCAGCGGCTTTCAAAATTCCAGTAATTCCGTCACTTGCTGGAGTCCAGTTTGTCCTGTGTTGCTCAGGAAGGTCATGAAACGCTCCACTGGAGCCTCGTTCTCGATGTATCGTAGAATAACTGTGAGCTGGTCGATGTGGCTTATGTCAGGAGTAGAATCGACTGACACAGAGAAGTATTTTGCCTCTTTCACACGAGCGATGATGTTATCCAGAACAGATTTTCTGATGATGGAGATTACTCTTCACATGTCGTAGATGATAAGTAGTTGGTGTGGCCACTACCTTGGTTGGCATATTTCTGAATGTGCTGCGCCAAAAATGGATCGTATTCTGCAAGTAATTCCATTAAACCAAGGTAGTTACCATTCGTCCGTGACCCAACAATTTCATCCGATCCACGGAATGCTAGACCACGCTCGGCGAGAAACGATATCACGCTCACACTTCGTTTCAGCACCTCCCTCCAATAGGATGCAATCTCACTCACCTGTTTGGCAGAGGCGAACATCCAATGCAATTGGCAAAGCCAGGTCCACGATCAGTCAGTATATCTCGCGCTTCTTCATCTGATGCATGTTCTTCATCGGTGGAACCTTCCGAGATGTTGGGAAAATCTTGACGCCAGGGTTGCATTGCCAAATCCGCTTGTTCTCTCTCTGTTGGTGTTCCAGCCTCTGTCATGGACGAATCGCCTGTTTGTGCAGAAGTGAAAAACTGGGATTTTCTGGATCTTGTCGACGACGGCCTTTACTTGTGTCTTTCATCTTTTCCCTTGGAACGTTTCCGCTTTTGAGCACCACTGTCATATTTCCATGGAGCCCTGGATTTGTGCCTGTCGTCACCGAAGCCGCTCATTGTGGTTTCTGCAGCTGGTAGGTACTGAGTAACCGAGATATTGTCAGGGTGCACGTGGGACGTACCAGAATCACGAACAACAAGTATGTTTCGCACACCTGGAACATAGAAAGTCACACCATGTTACTGTGCTGACAGCGTTCCCTGCCAGCTGCAGTTTCAGTGTGTACAATACTACCCCTGCCGGCCGTGTGCTGTGCTGGCCTGGCCTAGTTTTACCACATCGACTTTCACCTTTTCACCTCTCCTCTGGCTGGACCTCTGTATTCAGTCTGTGCTTGCTGGGCTCTGGCGGGCAATGCCGTAGTTAGTTGGTCACGCTCAACCATCCAAAGCATCGATGATCGATCCAAAATAAGATCCGAATGCGGGCCCACAATGCCCGAGGCTTCCCCCAGGAATTTTTGACCACGTTGGATCCGTTCTGTGGACCATGGAAGAAATGGCTTGAAAAAGACCCTCACAATGACGGACAATTTTGAAAAGGTATCCTTAAAAAGAGTTTCCAATCTTCATTCACTGACAAGAAAACTTTAGAAGAACATTTTCAAGGGATTTTCAATATGTCATCGAAATTGTGGGGGCCCCCTAAATGTGGGGGGCCCCGGGCCATGGCCCCACCTGGCCACCCCTAAATCCGGTAGTGCTCCTGGATTCTGTGTAATTTAAAGCTCTAAACATTATTGAAATTTTCATCATCATCAGTTCATCAGTTGCTTTCACATCACAGGCAGGTTGGTGGTTTTACTGTTTTCTTCTGCCTCTTCTCCAATGTTGCTCCCTCTGCTCTCTCAATCCTCTGACCCTCCCAAACAACTCAAGGATGCATGCATTCTTCTCGTATCCCTCTCTTGGTTAAATTTCCAAAATTCAGACTTACTGCACACCAAAACTCCTTTGTTCTTCACTTCTCCCGTCTATGGAACCACCTTCCAGAGACCGTTCATTCCCACTCTCCCTCCAGTGTGTCAAGCAAGCAGTGCACCGCCACCTTTTGTCTCACTTTTCCCCACAAGGCTTAAAGTTTCCATGGTCAGGCTTTCAGACCCATGATCCTTATTACCACCATTAACACCTCACAACCAAGCCCTCTTACCCATTGATTTCAGTGATTTTCAGTGATTTATTCTCTCTCATTCATTCTCTCTCTCTTTCTCTCTCTCTCTCTCTCTCTCTCTCTCTCTCTCTCTCTCTCTCTCTCTCTCTCTCTCTCTCTCTCTCTCTCTCTCTCTCTCTCTCTCTCTCTCTCTCTCTCTCTCTCTCTCTCTCTCTCTCTCTCTCTCTCCTGTTTGTTTATACCCTTTCCTGTTGTTCTCAGTTGGTGCCCCACTACCCAACTGTCAATGTAACCTTGTTCTTACATGAGTCTGGTTCTTGTAGAGAGAAAAACTCATTCTGTTGGTGGGGGAGGGGGAAGGGGAGGAGATGTGATGTCACCCCTCCACTGCCCAGCTATGCACTGTTTTACAGAGAACATGAGATGAGAGGCCTTCACCTAATCTACAATACTAAAAAAATAGAATATGTTTGTATGTATATGTGTTTGTTTGTTTGCTTGTTTGTCATTTATAGGCGGCCAAACCGTTAGATGGAATGAGATGAAACTTGGCATGAGTGATCCTTCGGATGTGAGAACGGACATGGGTGGGGGGGTCAAGTTCAAGGTCAAAGGTCACGGGGTCAAGGGGTCAAGGACACCGGGCAACTTCAATTTCTCAATTTCATCTGATCGAGACGGGACCAACGCCATTCGACAGATAATCAAAATTAAATGACACAATTGATTGACAACATTCACTTCCGACTTCCAGTTTTCGAGTTATGATGTCATAAATTGACTAAAACGTCAATTTTTCATGTTTGTTTGTCCTTTATAGATGGCCAAATGTTTGGATAGAATGAGATGAAACTTGGCATATGTGATCCTTGGGAACGGACATAAGGGGATCAAGGGCAAGCTCAAAGGTCACGGGGTCAAGGTCACCGGATATTTCAATTTCAATTTCTCAATTTCATCCGATCGAGACGGGACCAACGCCATTCAACAGATAACTGTACCCGCCCATGGGCGGGTACTTTGCTAGTTAACTCTAAAATCACAACCTCCCATCTCCTTTGCTGACAATGGTTGACTTTGACTCCTTACCTTATATCATCACTTAATACAGGATAAGAAGTTCTAAAACTAAATGCAGGAGTATACATGGTGTGTGGGGCATTAACCTAATTCGTGCCAGCTAACCCACAGATGGAAGAATATTGTCGTGAGCAGCCACAATCAATGGCTAAAGGGAAGTACAATATTGCACAGATGATGGGAGGAAGTTCCAGCAGCTAGAAGAAAGGAAGTCAAAGATCAAGGTAGAGGTAAGAAATAAGCTTGGAATTTGGAAAATTAACAAGCATTGAGTGGTCTATTGAGATAAGAGGGGAGGTAGTACAATAAGTACAACCTAAATAAAACAGAAGTCAGTAGAAAATAGCTTCCAACTAGAACCTCTACAGCTTCCAAGGATGAAATAATTTAGCACAGGAGCCCAACCTAAAGAGAATATCTACACTCCATTTCGTCCATTACATTTCATGCAGTCTTTTCAGGTTCTAAGATGATCAACAAAGATGAAGAATATGGTCTGTGAATAAAATGGTGTATCAGAATGTGAATACAAGGATCTCAGAAGACTTTGCCTTTTCCAAAGTGTAGTTGCAAAAGAAGAATGAAAGACTTGCAAGACTGTTTATGGAGAGACAGCTGGATAATAAGATCGGATTTGTCTGCATCAAACGTTGCTTTCTATAATGAAGGACTAGTCTTGCTAGTCAGGGCTATTGTCGATGTGCATTGACGGACAGGTTGAAAGTTGGATGAAATCAATAGGATGTTGATTGAGTTATACTATCCACTGGTGGGAAACAAAGAAAAGGTGGCATTTCAGTTGTTAAACCTTCGTCAGAGCAAAAGAGGGACAAAGGGTGGATGGCTAAAATGTCACATTCTCCTTGCTTCCAATGACAGTTACCATACCTCAATCAATGTCCTGTTGATTACATCCATTGTTACTACTTTGCTTTGCTTGTTACATTATTATGATCAGAGACTTTTAAAATTGAATGGTTGGTTAAAGTATAGATCTACTTTTGAATGTGCCTTGAGGTTTAGCAATTTTATTGAAAGAACCGGTTAAGTTAAAAATTGTGCTTTTATCCTTCGATGAAACAGCAGCAATCTCCCAATGGAAAACACGTTAACATTCACAAAGTTGGAAAAAGTCACAGATTCATCGTCGAGCGACGTATACATTCCACGCCAACGTCACGTTTCACACCATTTGACAGATTTGGAAAGTATATATGCCATAATAGAATCTTTTTCACAAATTACTGTCTTCTCACCAAAGCAGCACTTTCATTTATTACTCAAAATAAATGTCAGATTAAGATTTTTTTTCCTGGCACTTCGGTTTCTGTTGCAAAAATAAATAAAATACTCACCATGAATCATTTGATGCGCCACTGTTCTGCTTAATGTTACTCTGCAAGTAGCTCGACAATGAGAAACAACACATCGGTATCCCAAATATAAGTATTGCACATACAAGCACAACACACAAGTATTACACTTGTATCCTTACTGAAACTTGTGATTGTAAGTGGATCATTGTATGTCCTTACGTGTGGCATTCGATACATTCTCAGAAAGAGATACTCACCACATACTCCAAGACACCAATGTTTGATGTTTTGCAATTATTCTTTTTCACACTAAATTTTGAGTAATTTTGTTTTTAATTGATCCCCTCAGATGTTGTAAAGTAAAAAATAAATGTTGGTGTTTCCTGGACTATTCTGAGTATCTCATTCATTCATACAACTTGTTGAATGCACCTCGAAAATACGGAATACTTTGATGAAGGAAATTAAATGTAACAGGGATGCCATCTTACGATAATTCACCGTCTGTCTGTCTGTCTGTCTGTCTGTTCCCAGGTACCACAAAACGGCTGAACCTCTCGCAACCATTTTTGGGTGTATAATCCTGGGACCCCTTGGAGTTAAATAGGCATAAATATAATAACATGACCCCCTTGGCGGGTTGTATAGGGAGCAGGTGCTTCTCGTGGATAAAAAAAGTAAATTGTTGATTTCATCCATTGTTCTTCCTGTCCGCTGATGGAGCTCTTACCGACAAAGTCGACAAAGTCTCTGGTAATTAAAGGTGAATCGACAGAAATTGGTGTCGATTATATCGAAGATACTGATGCAAGACCATGTATTGGAATCCATCAATCAAAGTTTATTTATATGGTGCACTATTTGTATTATTTATGAAGGGGCAGTCAAAAAGTTTCCCCCACCAATGAGGGATTCTCCTTTGCCAAACAAACTAGGCACAGATGTTAGTCCTTTGTAAAGTACCATTCCCATGCCCGCCGTTTTTCCCAGCAGTGGGTGATTTTTCGAATAACATGTGGTAGAACTTGTTATTTTGGCACTGAAAGTTTGAAAAGGAAAAAAAACTTCAACTCCGCCCCACCCCCATTCCAACAAATTCTTTCTATCGGACTATTCACTTTTGATGTGACGATCAAAAGTCATATTGTGATACATTTCCTATCTATGTATCTATAGATAGATACATAGACTATATCGATGAATCTATGCACTATAATGATATATTTCCACATGCAGGCCCCATTAAAATACAGCCGAGCGATCAAGGGATGGCTTTGGTTAAGCACTTACACATGAGTGGTGTCATTCTGGATAAGAGTTGTTTACACATAGAGTTTAGGGTTACACTTGCCCATTAAAATGGCTTTCCTGTCCTTTAACCCATTTAAATTGCACCCATTCTCAGACCTGTTGCAAATGTTTCCCCAATGTCTGTTGTAATCCATTTTTTCAAGGTTAATTAACTTGCCAGATATGGACCTAATATGATGCTTCTAGTCACATTATTTGCTGACAGAGATAACATAGTATTGTGTTTCTTTTTTTAAAAGAAAATCGATACACATATACGCTTGCATATAAATGTGCATGTGTATATTCTGGACATATACATATATGTCAGCAAATAATGTGAACAGAAGCATCACTTGTACATATATATATATATATATATATATATATATATATATATATATATATATATATATGTACGTAAATATATATCCATCCATTGGGACCATACTCTGTGCAGAGTGTTGGTGCTGCCTAAGCAGTCTCCTTGGCTATTGGGTACAATCCTGGATGGGTCGCTACTCCGACACAGGATACCAGCAAGCTGGCACTCATTTTGCTGACCTCAGAACGATGACAGGCAGAGTCAACCCCACCTGATATTAATTCACCAGCCAAGTGGGATTTGAACTCAGGATCCGAAGATCCCAAGCCCACCACCTTAACCATTAGGCAAACACCAGGCATATAAATATATATATATATATATATATATATATATATATATATATATATATATATATATATATATATATATATAAATATATATAAATATATACATATATAAACACACACACACACACACACACACATACATACACACACACAGACACACACACACAGACACACACACACACACACACACACACACACACACACACACACACACACACACACACACACACACACAATCTATATAATCGAGTTCATCCATAAGGTGCATGTTTTATACTAACATGAGGCGATACCAGTATATTTTAGATAAATTACAGGGACATAATATAGACAGTGGACTAATTAGCTTCGTGTATATGATTTAAACATCAGATCCCAATTTTATCATGAGTTTTGTGCTCAGATCTGATGGTAATCGCACACACCAACCCAATATAATTTATTTAATTCTTAAAATCCCTGAGCAATAACAATGCTTCTCCAACAATGCACAATCTCATGTTTAAGAAACAAGCCGTGGAGTTATTACACGTTGTATAATTGCTCACATGGTGATAAATAAATTACCTGCATTGCTTTATTATGATGGATAGCTTGATTGCCCAGCCTCCTTCACCCACATCCCCATGACTACCACCACCAAATGCTTCATAATGCCCCTTCTCCTTTTTCACCTCGATTGTCCAACTCCTATTCCCTTCCTTTTCTCCAATGGTTTTCTTGCATTTTAGCTCCGCACCCTTTTCTCTTGGATATGAAATATGTACACGTCTCTTTATGATCCAACAAGTCATCCTATCACAAAATGACTGATGTGTGTAAACCAATTATCTTGTCATTCTCGAGAAACTAGAACTTTATACCTTTAATGTGTTTGAATGCATGTTCAAATGTCACCATGTATTTCCAGTTACATTCAAAACAAAGTATTACTCATGGACTTACTGACTTATGCTTACACATCATTGTGTTAACAGATTTTGTGAGTTTAAAATATATCTTCTCAACGATGCTTTACCTAAGTAATCATGTATCAAAAACTTATCGAGATGGTCATATGGAATGAAGCATAAGCAGGGCAAGCTCAGGTAAATTGCAAATCCCAAATCAACATGTAAGCCATCAGTACTACTGAAAAGTTGAAATATAGAACGTACATAATACGTTGTTGTTTCGAATGTGTACCATCGTTTGAACATTTCGATCACTGTGAAATATGATGTCATGAATGACTTCGCAATCACAACACTGCACTGCTTCATCCCCAGCAAGATAGTCTCAGGACATTGATGAATCATGAGGATGATCACAGCATTATTGACTTGCGTGGTTGAACCCTTCATTCTTATCACATTTCCCTTACTGGGGTTGGTTCAATTCCCATGGCTGTTCACTGGAACTGGCCACACTCTGGGAAAGTGAGGAGCAATATGTGCAGGAATCATTCTGGCCTTGGAGTGTCCATTAGATGTCGTTAGCACCCCCACTCTGTTAAGGGTACAGGCTCAAACATCACCACCACCAAATAATAACTGCTGCACAATCCACAACTCACTGCTGCACAAACTACATCTGCATAGCTGTTGGAAAAATAGGGAGGGGGAACTGCTTGTAAAAATGAAAGCTGCACGGGTAGCAGTCAGCACCTGACTGGTCATACCTGAACATGATGACAAACATTACTTTGACATCTATAACGTGTTCATGACGTGTACATCTGCAAACACTCCTGAGTGTTTAACTTGTAGATTCAACAATCTGTAGTTAATTAGAGAGCGTGACTCAAAGTGAGGTGAGCCATACAATGCAAAGAGACATAAGGAGATTCCCTGAATAAATTATTCCAGTTCAAACTTCCTGAATAATGTTTGACTCATGTTCTCCAAAGAAAGAAAGGAATTCAGTATTAATTCAGAATAAGATGTTCTTCTTAATAGGGCAAATATCTTTTTACCTTGACCCTATACTTGCATTTGGGTCTGCATTCCACAAAATATTGGTAGTCTTGTAAATGTGTTGCATCCAGAAAAGGAACAAAAATTCTATGAAAATATGGCGCAAATCAGACAAAAGAAATAGCCACTTTCACACATTGCTGCATTCTTACCAAACACTCCAACAGAACACAGATTGTGCATCACAAGAAGCAACACAAGCACATCCTTCTATAAGGGGCATTGTTCAAAAGATTCCATGAACGGTAGTAATAGTACATTCCAATATATATATATATATATATATATATATATATATATATATATATATATATATATATATATATATATATATATATATATATATATATATATATATTGTTACGGCTGTGGAAATTGACAGAACACCATAAAGGTCCCGAGATCAGTTAGGCCGATAAGTCCGTGTCCAGATAGATTTCCCCTCCGTTGTTTAAAGGGAACTATTCATGTTAACCAGGCTGTGATCTTTGAGTTAGCTGTTATTCTTTACTATCGTTATTTTGGACCAACCACGTCCACCACCAACATCTTTCTCAACAACCGCTTTACAACAACCACCACCACCACCAACATCGCTCTCAACAACCGCTTCAGACCAACCGCCCACCACCACCACAACCACACCTGCCTCTCACCAAACCACGCCATCCTCACCACTTCGCCAGCAACCGTCAACATCTCGACACCACAAACATCATCTCACCTTCGTCTCCGAAACGACGCCATCTTTGCGCCAGCCGCGGCAAGTCTGCATCGAGCGGCGTCACTGCAGGCCGACGCGGGACGTTTGCTCGTCGGATCAAGCTTGGTGATCTCGCGCACGTCTGCTTTCCGCGCTTCAGAGGTCAGAGGTCAGAGGTCGAGGATCGGAGGCCAAACCGCGTCTCACCAGCCCTGTATAAGGACGAGCAGAGCACCAAGCTCGCATTCGAGTTGGGTCAAGTCGAGTTGATCAGTCGGCCTGAGTCAGTCTGGAGAGGTCGGGGAGTCGGGAGGAAGCCAGAAGCCAAGGAGCTGCGTGGAAGTCTGGGCTCGTGTCGGAGTCGGAGCCTGGAGCTTGCAGTCGGTGGAGAGTCCGGGCATCGCCAAGGAGACGCGAGCTGGAGGCGCAGCCTTGCCTGCTGTGTCGCGCGGAACCGCGCGTTCGTGTGGAGAGAGCCGGAGAGAGCTCGCCAGCCAGCGACAGGCGGTCCGACGTGATCGGGCTTCGGCGCAGTTTGAGCATCACTGAGGGATGGACGGGTTCTTACAGAGCATCAACTCTAAGAGAGCAAGGACCCCTTCGTTCCTCTCAAACGAGTTGCCGACTGAGACCAAATCACCCGGCCGCTTGGCAAGGCCCGAGCTCGACCGCGGCTACGCGAGCTGCCGTGGGGAAGGAGCATCACGGGTCGCCCAAGCGCGTTCGTGTGGAGAGAGCCAGAGAGAGCTCGCCTGCCACACGGAAGGCCCGAGCTCGACCGCGGATACGCTAGCTGCTGTGGGAACGGGACGTCGTGGGTCGCCCAAGCCAGACACTACGAGGGTGCAGGTAACCTGCAACGGTCTCGTGGGACTCGTTCGGTCTGCCAAGTCCCACGTCATAAAGACCCAAGAGGTCCAGTCTGACCCCATTGCCTTTGATGGGGTCTTTTTCCTGCTTTTCTTTTGAATGAACGTTGTGGCGCCGAGTCCCGTAAGTAAAACTGTGTAAGTGACTGTACATTAATAATTACTTATAGACGGTTGTTGCGCTTTGTCTTGCCCACGTGTCGTGCCGCATTCATTGCTTGTTCTGTGTACGTGCATGTTGGTGTTTTTGAATGACTGCATGATTGTTCCTGCATACGTTGAGTAAATAGATGTGCAGGTTTAAATGTAAACCTGTTCGTTGCGTCCATGCCCCCATTGAAATGCCATCTTGTGTTGCAGAATCTTAGTTGGCTTTTAAATGGCCGGTAAAGTGATCGGGTCCAACGGGACTGCGCGATATTACCCCACTTGGTTATCCCAAAAGGAAGCGAGCTGCTTAAGTGGCTCATTTCCAAGCGGTTCCGTTGAGGTACTACCTCTCGGTAACCTACCTGCGCGAATAATTAGGTAAATCGAAGATTTGGCGATCGGACCCTGTAGCGCGGGTAGGGTACGGACAAGGTTGTGGTGGGATTGAAAACCCATCCGTGACTGGCTTATGACGCCATTGCAGAAAGTCACGACTGGATTGTCCGTTCGGTGGGCGAACCGGCTCTGCTATTGGTGAAACGCGGTCGTTCGCACACCGGGCAGGCGCGAATACTACAACAATATAGATATATAGATATATGTATATATATATATATATATATATATATATATATATATATATATATAAAATATATATATTATATATATATATATATATATATATATATATATATATATATATATATATATATATATATATATATAAAATATATATATTATATATATATATATATATATTATATATATATATATATATATATATATATATATATATATATATATATATATATATATATATACACACACACACACACACACACTCGATACGAGGGCAAGCATAAAAGCAATGCCTCCCATCTTATTTTCTCCCAAACAGGAAAGGATATTTGAAAGAAACAAAGGGCAGTCCACACATTAGTTCTTCACTCGATGTCTCAGTGCTGCATTGGTTAAAATAGAATGGTGCAGCATGACTTTGTCAGTGTGGTTAAGGCAGTGTGCAGTTATTGAGTTGATAAACATGAAGATGAATGGGAAAACGACCAGTTCTTGCTCAATATTGTGACTGAAGATGAGAGTTGAGTGCAGCCAATACAATTCAAAGAGTAAGAGATGGTCAATGGAGTACCACCACAAAGAATCACCCTCACCAAAAAATTCAAGATGAAAGCAGGTCAGGTCAGATATGGGAGCATGTGCCGGAGCAACACGTCACTGCTTCCACTTTCCACCAGTACTCCAGGGGCCTCCGTCTGGCCATCTCCCAGGCAGATTCCTGGCCCATCCCAATCTCCTTGAGATTCCAATCAACCTGCTGCGTCTACGACGCATGTGGTCAGCTCGTTGGCATCCTTCACTCACGAGGCTCCCTTGTTGAGAGAATCTGGTGAGCAGGATCGGCATCAGGAAAACGATGCAAGCATCTGCTGGGAAAGTCATGCTTCTGGCTTTTTTTGGATGTGAAGGGGACAGTCCATTTGGAATTAATTCCAAAGGCTACCACCATAATCTCTGAATGCTGTATTGAAGCTCTAAAAAAAAACTGAAAGCATGGATTCAGAGGGTTCATCCTGACATGCAGATGGTTCTCCTTCAGCTTGACAATACATGACCTAACACGAGTGCACAAATGACTGAGCAATTGGTCGCCTCAATTTCACTGCTTTGAAGCACCAAGCATACAGCCCGACTTGGCTCCATCAAATTTTCTTCTCTTCCCCAAACTTAAAGAATACTTTTGTGGAGAACATTTTTCTTCCCATGACAATGTCTTTGTCACTGTGAAGTGCTGGTTAAGTGAGAAAGACACACATTTCCATTGTGATTGCATCAATAAACTACTTGAACATTAGCAGAAATGTATAGACTATGTTGAGTTGATTCTTACCAAACTTTACCCGGGTGATTATGTTGAAAAATAAATATGCACCACAGAAAAGTAAAGATTGATGTTACTATCTCTCTTTATTTCATTTGAATATATTTACTTGTTCAGATGAAAAAAGAATAGGCGGCATTACTTTTCAGTACACCCTCGTGCATTAAATATACAATTGGAAGAGTATCCATCCCCAGTAATGGGAAAAGCAAGCAAAAGTACCCATCCCCAGTTGTGGGAAAAGTTTAAATTAATCTATCAATTTAAGATATTTCATGGACTTTAAAAAGGTTAATTGGTTGAATATTGGTTTCACTTAAAGCCAAAGCTCTGGGCTACTTATACCAAAGTATAAGCTCTGGGCTATACCACCCACAGCAAAATGGTGGTGCAACACAGGGTGGAGGAGGTTCAATTTGTCTAAAAAGAGGGCAAATTATCCTCGTTTCAAAATAAAATTTTCCATCAATATTCAGGGGTTTCCTTATTTCTTGGAGTAGGAGGTTACCATTAAAAAGTAGCAGGTTACCATCACCGCGAGCAAAGAGAGCGCAGCTGTATGGCCGGGGTCCAGGGCCCACATAGGGCCCTGGAAGCCGGAAGATCCTAGATGGCTGGAGATGCATTCTAGCATGATTTCTGACATGAAATAGTTCTCATATTATCATGCTGTTGGGGTGGAAAACTCCACAAAAACAAGTGGTTAGGCCTCTACTGGATGTAGTTGCATTAACATACTGACTGACTGACTGGTTGACTGAAATTCAGCTATACTGTATAGTTAGTTCAAGCAGCTTTTAAACAGGGTTCATTAATTTAAGGCCATGGTTTAGGGCACACCAAGGTGTCTGGAAGATGGAGTATCTAAGCACTTTTAAAGAGTCATTTTAGCAACATTTGGGCCATACCTTAGTTCTTGATAGGGAGATGATACTGCACATGGTGGAGTACAGTGAGCAATCTGAAGTAATTGTGACATAATAATAGTGTAGATGAACTAGCATTCATTAAGGAAACCATATTCTATTTCTCGGATGTCAAAACAGGGGGATGTAGAGATTTCGTGGTGACAAAAAAAAATAGAAAAATTGGCTCTGAAGTAAGTAGGCGGCGACCTTTGACATTTTTTCTCTGAGTAGACGGCTGCGGGTCGCCGGTAACTGGCTTCTAAGGAAACCCCTGAATATTATACATGCCTGTTCTCCCGTCATTTCAAAAGTGAATGCTTTTCTCTAATTATTTAGAGAAAATTATTAAATTATTGTAATTATTCGAGGAATTTCTCTTAACAAGTGTTTGCATAATAACATGATGAACATCAAAAAAACACAAAAGTATCGCCTTTAATAATTTTCGTTTTCTCGTCACTACTCAGCCTACCATTTTCTGTATTAAAATTAATTAAAATTGTCAACATTTATTTAAATTTAAGATTAAAATTAATATTTTATTTTTATTTAATATTAAAAAAATTTTTTTACGGATTTGCAGGACTCATTTCAAACAATCATTCGCAATGAGTGCAAAAAGTGCAAGTATCTTTACGAATATATTCGATTTGGATGTGTGTGCCTCCAAAAGGGTGACACAGAGGTACCCCAGTGTGTAATATGCTACAAGACTCTGAGCAATGATGGCATGCGGCCCACACGCTTGGAACGCCACTTGAAGACAATGCATCCTGCTCCAGCTGCTAAACCCAAGGCATTCTTTGAAACAAAAAGGCAGTCCTTGAAGCAAGCGAAGATGGACAGCAGTAGAGCATTTCGGCACCAGACTTCAAAGGTTGTAGAGGCTTCCTATGAGATTGCCATGTTGATTGCAAAGAGCAAAAAAAGCCATAACATCGGAGTGACTCTCATAAAACCAAATGTACTGCATGCAGCAGAGCTCGTTCTGTGGAAGGATAGCGCAAACAAGCTTTCCCAAATCTCTCTATCAAACGATACCGTCAAGGGAAGGATCAATGAAATGTCTCAAGACATCAAAGATCAAGTTCTCGGCCAAGTAAGAGCTTCTCCTGTATTTGCCATCCAGTTGGATGAAACGACTGATGTTGCTCAGTGTTCGAAGCTACTGCTGTATGCTTGCTCCATGTCAGGCAATAGTGTAAAAGAGGAAATGCTCTTCTGCCATCCCATGGAAAGTTATATAACAGCAACAGATATTTTTCAGGTGGTATCAACCTTCTTCCAGGAAAATCAACTTTCGTGGGACTCGCTCCCATGTGTACTGATGGAGCTCCGGCCATGCTTGGTTTGTAATCTGGTTTCATAACAAGAGTTGAAAAATAGTTGAAAAAAGTCCATCTGCTATAGGTACGCACTGCATCCTTCATCGTGAAGCCTTAGCATACAAAACTCTACCTGCTGAAATGAGGGATGTCATGAACCTGGCGATCAAGGAAGTGAACTTCATCAAAGCTGGAGCCTTAAACAGTCGGCTCTTCAAACAGCTGTGTGTGGATATGGATTCTGAACATCAAGCCTTGCTTTTCCACACAAACGTACGATGGCTTTCAAAGGGAAACATGCTTGGATGGCTTTATGAACTACGACAAGAAGTGGCAACATTTCTACATTCGCAGCAGAAAGCAGATCTTCATGACAAGTTCCAGTCTGAAGGATTTTTGCTGTCTCTAGCTTATCTGGTGGACATCTTTGAAGTGCTGAATGCTATTAACCTCAAAATTCAAGGGAAAAACATCAACATAATCATGCACCATGACGTCATTCGAGCCTTCATGGCCAAACTCGACCTCTGGAAATGTCGAATTCAGCATGGAAATACAGCCAGTTTTGCTAACTGGGATTCTGCTCTCATTCACAGTCACCTTGATTCTGAGTTAAAGAAACAAATAACTATTCATCTGACTGAATCGAAAGCAGAATTCATCAGATACTTTCCAGATATAGATGAGAACCGCAAAGCCTGGAAGTTCATTAGGAACTCATTTCAATGTGAAGTAGCTGATATTTCAGATGAAGTGCAAGAGGAGTTTATTGAGTTAAAGTTCAACTTTAACTCTCGGCTGAAGAAGACTTCAAAAAACTGGATATGGCGACGTTCTGGGTCACGTACCTTTCTGTTTACCCTTTGATCTCACATCAAGCTCCAGATTCTGACAATGTTTGGATCAACGTATCTTTGTGAAGCTCCATTTCCCACGCTCGTTGCTGTCAAGACCAAGTACAGAAACAAGCTGAACATTGAAGTGGACTTGCGCTGTGCTCTCTCTGGCATCGACCACACATTCAAGATCTGGTAGCTAAGAAGCAATGTCAAGTATCTCATTAAATGTCATCTCATTAAATACACTGTGTATATGAGTGTTGCTTATACAGAATTCTTTGTTCATTAAAAAGACTAAAAACGTGCATTTTTTCAGTTTTTCCTTTTAATTCAGGAGGGATTTTTAGGCATTTGGTTGAAGATGTGAGGGTGGAGGGGGGGGGCATGGAGGCAAAGACGAACTATCTCCATGACAAGTTCCTCTTTCCTCTTAACATGACAAGTATCTCCATGACAAGGCTGGACAGTTAAGAGAGGGGGCGTGGTGGTAAAAAGGTTAAGAACCACCGTCCCTTCCAAGGAACTTCAACACAGAAAGAGGAAATTTGGCCCATCAAGCCTGGACAATGATTGCCAACCTATGACAGTTTTTTCATACAGAATCAAGACTCGTGGAAGACCGAGAACAAAGAATCCATCAGAACTAAACAAAACAAAATGAACAGCAGTTAGAGGTGAGGGGGACACCAACAAAGGAGTTGAAGGACAAAATTGAGGGAGACTTGGACAAACAATGAGGTGGGGAGGAATGGGGTGCACAGGATGGAGACAGAAGGAAACTTCTTCCCCCAACCCTTCTCCCTAGCCCCCTCCATCCTATACCCTCCTCTCTCTCTCTCTCTCTCTCTCTCTCCCTCCCCTTCTTCTCTCTCCCTCCCCCCTCTCTCTCCCTCCTCCCTCTCTCTCTCTCCTCCCTCTCTCTCGTCCTTCTCTATCTCCTGCCTCTCTCTCCTCCCTCTCTCTCCCTCTCTCTCTCTCTCTCTCTCTCTCTCTCTCTCTCTCTCTCTCTCTCTCTCTCTCTCTCTCTCTCTCTCTCTCTCTCTCTCTCTCTCTCTCGCTCTCTCTCTCCTCTCCCTCCCCCCTCCCCTCCATAGCTTGACCACCCCACGAAGGACACAGTGGGGGATCTTTAATGTCCATCGGAGGAACTGAACACACATTCATGATTGACCCAGTTTCTGAAACACCGGGATGACTGTTTATAGCTGGGTCAGGATTTGAATTCAGGCTAGTCAGCTAGGAAATGAGTGTGCGTACCTCAAGGCCATCCTGTCAGCCCAGGTCCTAAATTAATTCACTGTTAACTAGAAGGGTACTTGGCAGAGCACATACCTCCGCCTTGTCATGCCTGATCCATGAGAACATATCTGGCACAATACATTTTTGAAACACCATGCAATATATCGTTTTTCAGCCCGATCTCTCAATAGTGAACAATCACTTTAAAAAAAATTTAGTAGTCTGATCCACATCCGGATCTTCACAAAAATCGGATGAGTTTGTCATTGTCACACACCCAACTTGTCCACCAAGTTTTATCCAAATCCGTCCACAACTTTGAGATATCATGCTCTATATCCTTTTTTAGCCAAATTCCTTGAATGGAGAACAATCACTTACAAAATTATAGTAGTCGGATCCGAATCTAGATCTTCATCAAAATCAAATCATTTCGTCCTTGTAATACAGCCAACCTATCGACAAATTTTCATTCGGATTCGTTCACAACTTTTTGAGATATCCTGCACACAAACTGACAGACAAACCGACAGAAAGGGGTGAAAACATAACCTCCTTCACCTTCAGTGGTGAAGGTAACTAACAAACTGCGATGCCATGTTGTGTTTTCCATTTAAATATATCTCATTTAGAATCATGCAATTCTTCTGGGTGAATGTTGAGCTCAGATTGTGTGCAGAACTTTTCAAATGGTTACCGGAAACGGGAGTCAGCCGAAGATGTGAACATCCAAATGCACGGACAGACACCACACTTCCCATTATATATATAATATAAATCTATGAGTATGTATATATATATATATATATATATATATATATATATATATATATATATATACATATACGTGTATATATATATATATATTCTATAAATCTATGTATATGTAAGTATATATATATATATATATATATATATATATATATATATATATATATATATATATATATATATATATATATATATACGTGTATATATATATATATATATTCTATAAATCTATGTATATGTAAGTATATATATATATATATATATATATATATATATATATATATATATATATATATATATATATATATATATATATATATATATATATATATATATATATATCTGTAAAAAAAATTAAGAGACGACCGCAAAATTATCTGTTTTTCTGGTTTTACTATTTATAGGTATGTGTTTGAGTAAAATGAACATATTTTTTGTTTTATTCTATAAACTACTGACAACATTTCTCCCAAATTCCGAATAAAAATATTGTCATTTAGAGCATTTATTTGCAGAAAATGACAACTGGTCAAAATAACAACAAAGATTCAGTGTTTTCAGACCTCAAATAATACAAACAAAACAAGTACACATTCAATTTTAAACAACACAATACTAATGTTTTAACTTCGTAAGCATCCAGAAATCAATATTTAGTGGAATAACCCTGATTTTCAATTACAGTTTTCATGCGTCTTGGCAGGCTCTCCACCAGTCTTTCACATTGCTTTTGGGTGACTTTATGCCACTCCTGGCACAAAAATTCAAGCAGCTCGGCTTTGTTTGATGGCTTGTGACCATCCATCTTCCTCTTGATCACATTCCAGAGATTTTCAATGGGGTTCAGGTCTGGAGTTTGGGCTGGCCATGACAGGGTCTTGATCTGATGGTCCTCCATCCACACCTTGATTGACCTGGCTGAGTGGCATGGAGCATTGTCCTGCTGGACAAACCAATCCTCAGAGTTAGGGAACATTGTCAGAGCAGAAGGAAGCAAGTGTTCTGCCAGGACAACCTTGTACGTGGCTTGATTCATGAGTCCTTCACAAAGACAAATCTGCCCAATTCCAGCCCTGCTGAAGCACCCCCAGATCATCACCGATCCTCCACCAAATTTCACAGTGGGTGTGAGACACTGTGGCTTGTAGGCCTCTCCAGGTCTCCGTCTAACCATTAGATGACCAGGTGTTGGGAAAAGCTGAAAATTGGACTCATCAGAGAAGATGACCTTACTCCAGTCCTCTACGGTCCAATCCTTATGGTCTTTTGCAAACCTCAGCCTGGCTCTTCTTTGCTTCTCATTGATGAAGGGCTTTTTTATAGCTTTGCCCGACTTCAGCCCTGGCCCCAGGAGCATGTTTCGAACCGTCCTTGCCGTGCACTTCACCCCAGCTGCCGTTTGCCATTCTTTTTGTAGGTCACTTGATGTCATCCTACGGTTGTTGAGTGACATTCGAATGAGTTGGCGGTCATCCCGGTCAGTGGAAAGTCGTTTTCACCCTCTGCCAGTTGGTAGCTTTGTTGGTCCCAATGTCTACTGCTTGACCTTGTTCTTATGAACTGCCGTCTTTGAAATTTTAAGGATGGAAGCAACGTGACACTCACTGTATCCCTCTGCAAGTAAAGCTCACTGTGTCCCTCTGCCAGCTCACTGTATCCCTTTCACTGTATTGAACCCTTCTTTTCCTCACTCAAAACCTTTCTTTTCAACTCTTTTGGCATGGCGAATAGTTATTTTTTGATTCCAATTACTTTTGAGGTACTACTGTCACTGTTTTTGCCATCCAGCTGGTCTTATTTCAAGAGGATAGTGATGACCACAGCAGTGTTTTTTTATACCTTTCCTTGTTAAATAAGATTCGGTTCAGGTGATCACCTAATCAGTACCTCACTAAGTAGAATGAGGTGTGCCTGTGTTGGAATTCAACAGACACTGGAATGGAATGGCTGCCATACATGTAGAGATGCTGATTTAGAAAAAATTTGGAGTGGTCTCTTATTTTTTTTCCAGAGCTGTGTGTGTATATATATATATATATATATATATATATATGTGTGTGTGTGTGTGTGTGTGTGTGTGTGTGTGTGTGTGTGTGTGTGTGTGTGTGTGTGTGTGTGTGTGTGTGTGTGTGTTAGAAAATACGACCTGGCGCTTCGCTGACGGTAATACTGAGAGAGGGGGAGGGTGAGAAAAAGAGCAGGGGGGGGAGAGAGAGTGAAGGGGGAGAGGGGGGAAGAGTGAGGAGAGCGAGGAAGGTGAGCGGGGAAATAGAAGAAGGAGGGTGGGGGAAGGGAAGGCAGTGTGAGGAGTTGGGAAGGGAAGGCAGAGTGAGTGGAAGGAAAGGCAACCTACCGGGGCGACAGTGCTTTCAATCGTCGATTGCGAAAGTGAACTTGTTGCTGCTGCAGACTTTGGTTTCTTTGAATCCTCATTCTCAGCCGTCACTAATCGATACTCACTCTGGTGTTTGGCTTTCAAACGTTTTGGCATTTTGGAATAAGTTTTGGCAATACAAAATAAGCATGCAACTTTCGGACTGTCTTCTTTAACCTTCCCGAAGTAGTTCCAAACTGCACATCTGGACCTTTTAAATGATATGTTGTCGAAACTTTACAAGTCGATGTATTGCCTTCATGTCCATCAGCAAAGCAATCGGCATGATTTAACGGCCAACTCCAAATGCCTTGCTATTTATTTAAGAAGAACACGTCCTTGGGGCGTCCTTGTTAGGTTTGCAACTGATTTGCTTTTGCAGCTGTATTGTAAATGGAATGCTCCATGGGCATGTTCCTTTTCAATTAAATAATTACCAGGTCATGTGTAACCGGAACATTCGCAATGGACGAAAAAAATTCTCCAAAAAAAAAAAAAACTCTTCTCTTGATGAAGTCGGAATTACTTGGAATCGATATAGATTCTGGCTGACAACTCAATTCCTTTCGATTCTATGATTCCACTTTGGAATCTATTCCACCCACCACTTTTAAGCAATCAAGCAAGCACACCAATGAAACAGTTGATAAGGAACGGCTGGCTGGATCATACTGAACACCATCCAAAGATGTCGGAGACAACCGGAGTATCAAACAATGTGCAAATTGGACAAATGAACACGTTTTTAGCAGTTGGAACTGCAGCTAAGTTCAATGCTGCAGTTTAAATTTTTTAATTCGGTTCAGGTTAAGAGATTCTCGAGCTTATGACAGTTCAGCTGTAATGCATATAAACATCCAGAGAGTTTCACGTGGATGGAGGAGGGAGGTGCTTTGGGAGGAGGCATGAAGTGGTTTGGGAAGAACAAAACATGAGGTGAGGGGAAGGGAAGGCAGACGTGCAGTGATTACGATTCATACAATCTCATCAAAATGATTCCACAAAAAATAACAGTGAATATGGAATCAAAATAATGTCTGAAATACATTTTCTACCGGTCATACAAAAACCAACACCCAGAGATAAACGCCTCCCGGATACGTTTGGAGCCAACAAACTCTGAGAACGACAGAGGTGTGAGAGGAGAGTGCTGCATTTTATTGAGAGGGGAGAGCACAGAGGGGACAGACAGAGAGAGAAGGGGGGGGGGGGGGGGGGGGGTGGGGGCGGGAGAGGAGGAAAAAATGAAGAAGATAGGTGAGGGGTGGAGATGGCGTTAGTAAAGAGAACAAGGTTCTACTTAATGACCGAACACAATTTTTTTTAAAAACTCATGTCAGAACAGCTGTGCACACAACTACATAACAGCGTTTGTAAAGTGAACTGCTGGCACATCTGAAAAAACTTTGAGATCCCAGTTCCAGAAAATTTGTGTGAACATGAACCAAAAGCAATCACTGAAGACATGGAAGTACCGCTCACGTACAACCTAATGATCCCATTGAGTGTGAACATTGAAAACAAAGCATTGCAACCAGATATCACACTTGGGTACAAAAAAAGAGAAGAAGGCATTGCTAAGTAAGGAGTTCATAGCAGTGATTTTGGACTAAACAATGCAGAAATCAAGAAAATGACCAAATAGCAAGACCTGAAGAACGAAAGGGAAAGACACTGGAAGCTGAAGAATGTCAAAGTGAACCAATGATAGTTTGAGTGATGGGAATGATGACAAAGAACCTCACAGATATATTGAAAACCATCCCTGGGAATATTACTACAAATGAACTACAGTTGGAAGCCGTCCAGGGCTCGGTGATGATCCTGAAAAGAGCCCTCGGCACAAAACTTTGAGAACAGAAAACTTCACAGCTTGGTCCATGAATCGTGATTGCTTACTGAAATAAAGGTGGATGCTTTGAGCCTGCCCTGGAAAGACTTCGTTACACATTCTGAAACCCCATATGTAGGCGCACACGCACACACATACACACACACACACACACACACACGCACACACACACACACACACACATACACACACACACACACACACACACACACACACACACACACACACACACACACACACTGAGACCTGGCCAGTCTCTGTTTCACCTCCTGCAACCCACCCACATGTGTAGCCACCAGGCACCAGTGACTTACACATACACATGCGTGGGCATGTGCGCGTGCACACACACACACACACACACACACACACACACACACACACACACACACACACACACACACACACACACACACCTACGTGAACACTTTTAGACCTGGGAGCGTTCCATTTCACCTTTTTAAACCCGCATATGTAGATACCGATCAACGACACACACACACACACACACACACACACACACACACACACACACACACACACACACACACACGGAGGTGAATACTTTGAGATGTGGTGGTACTACGTTTCACCTCCTAAAACCTACCCACATGTGGAGACGGCAGACAATAGCAACTTGTACATACACACACACAAACACACTCATACGAACGTGGATACTTTGTGACCTGGGAGGGCTCCGTTCCACTTTATGGAACCTACATATGGAGACAACAACCAACAACAACACACAAACACACACACAAACACACACACATTTGAACGTGGATACTTTGTGACCT
>NC_140961.1:109759155-109801655 GCF_056783735.1 Eptatretus burgeri | reverse complement strand
GAGTGAAAAATGGGTGTTTGGGTTAATTTCAACACCCCTTTTGAAGACAATTAACGGCTTTATTTAATTGCATCCTTTGTCAAAACGTCATCGTTGGTCACCTCGCTTTCCCTTGCCGGGGTCTTAATTCACCATTTTGTTCGGCCTGCTCAACAATGCCTTGACTTGGAACAGGCCGCAATACTTTATTAATGATAAAGCACTCAATAAAATTAATGTTTGTTTTCACTTTCCTCACTAATATCATTGAATGCCTCATCTAAATACTGACAAATCGCTATTTTCAAATTTGGAGCTTGGAGGGATTTCATGCATTATTTGATGTGATTTTCCACATTATACTCTCAGGGACTAATTAAAGTATATTCTCGAAATATAATCGAAATATAATTTGAGTTTGGAGGATCAGATCACGTGGACTAAATAAATCAATAATCGAGCGAAATCTGAAAATTTTAACAAATTTGCAATTTTTATAACTAAGTGTATTTATTTAAGCAAAGCGTTAAATTTAACTTTTTCTGTTGTTCGGACAATTATCTTCAGTGTAGAAAAGATTCAGGAATTTGCAGAAAGTGGTGTTTTGTTTTTTGTGGGTATGTGCCATTACCAATCAGATTGCTATTTATTGCCAAGCCAACCGTTCCTTATCAACCATTTAATTGGCATGCTTACTTGAGTGCTTAAGCCACTTGCCGAGTGCTCTACAATCGATATTGGTACAGTTCATGTACCTGATCGGGATTACAGTCGGCAGTTGCTACAAGGCAGACGTACGTAGACAGCACACACGGACGTGGTACATATGGGTAGATTTGGGTCTGTAAAGGGACTCTCCGTGGGTGTGTGTGCATGCTTGCATGCTCGTTTATGGGCACTGTGGTGGCATAGTTTCATCCTGTATGTTATGATGATGATGGGTGGTGGAGGTTTTAACTTTTAACCTCAGCAGTGTACGAGCAATCACATTTTCCTCTGTTCCCTTGACTGTTTTTAAAGCAATTTGTTGTTTTCTATGAATCAGGTGTGCTTTAGAAAGCTTACGTGGTTTCTCTTTGCGTGTTTCAAAGCAAAATGTATTTGATAACACGCAATTTCCGAGCCGTTTGCCATATTAACGTGTTTTCTAAATTATCGAGCCAATTTTTTTTCTACCCATCACATGATGAAAGGCAGCTGCACATAAAAATAATGTTTATGCACATCTCCTTGAAACATTTATAGCGCAATGTTGTTTTTATAATTTGTTTGTTGAAATTCCCACAAAACAAGGGTGAAAGGTACTCACGGTTTTGGGGTTGTATACAGTACGTACTGTCGTCGTTAATCACATCGTCTCCAATATACCGATTACCAAAAAATTGCCGATATCAGGTGTGTGTGTGTGTGTGTGTGTGTGTGTGTGTGTGTGTGTGTGTGTGTGTGTGTGTGTGTGTGTGTGTGTGTGTGTGTGTGTGTGTGTGTGTGTGTGTGTGTGTGTGTGTGTGTGTGTGTGTGTGTGTGTGTAGTTCATAAAGCATAACATTTTCTCTCTGCTAACTCCCCGACCCCCGCTCTTCTCTCTCTCTCTCTGTCCTATCCTCGCTGTGCCCCCTCCTAATGCAATGCAGCAACCTCCTCCCACACATCTCTCTCCCTCTCTGTGGAAGTATCCGGACGTTGGTTATGTCCAGGCAGTGTTTGGCTCCTCACGGTGTTTGTCTCGGGACATGTACAAATGGTGTTTGTTTCCGAACGCGTCCAAGCGGTGTTTATCTCCAGATGGTGTATGTCTCCAGGCGGTATTTATAGTATGACCGGTAGAAAATGGATTTAAAACATTATTTTGTATCCATCTTCACTGTTATTCTATGCAGAAGCATTTTGATGAGACACGATGAATCGTAATTAATGCTCCAACGCATGTCTGCCTTCTCTTCCTCTTACCTAACACTGCCCTCCCTTGTCCCACCCCTCCTTGCTCCCCTTCTCTCCTCCATCTCCCCCCCCTCCTCATCCTCTCTCTCCCCACTATTTTCTCCCCCAACTCTCCTAGTATTCCCGTCAACGAAGCAATGGGTAATATTTGCAAGTATATGATAAAATTTAGAAAACCTTGGTCTTTTTGACTTCTGTGAGTACTTCACTCCGATGACTTATTGAACACCCTGTCCACTCGTCATCTGCATTGCATATATGTATTGTTCCCCGAAAAATTATTACAAAAGCCAATGAGGTTAATGTCGAAACGTAGAAGTACTTCAGCCCTTTTTGACTCATCAGCAGATGGGGAACCAAGTTATTTAAGGATATGGTTGATTGATCTTTGTTTTACAGTCCTATTTTTGGCCTCCCCATGGTGTAGACACCTAAAGGACTAACCTTGGCACGAGATGGTCTTGAGTCGTTTTGAGTTAGCATTAAATGTCGTTTTTCCAGGTGCACATTTTAGTGGGGGTGGCTTAGCCCAAATATTCAAAATAATTGTGCATTTTGTGATACAAGCACTTTTTGTGATAAATTTGGCACAAATGTACAGTAATATGTTACAAACATTTTCAGATATTGGGCCACTTGAAATTCTCTCTTTATGTCCGCCATATTGTATTTCAAAATGGCCGCCACTTGAAATCTACATTTGCTATTATCTCTGGATGAAATGCAGCTATTGACTTGATTCTGGTATCTAAATCTATGTTTTTGGGGGCAAGGAATCCAATGATACCATTTTCAACTTAATATTATCTATCACAGTCTGTTATATAATTTTATTTGGAAATTATCTTAGCAAATATTGGATTCAACACAATACTTTGAAAAGAATGTCTTCGTTCTGTAAATATAAATAAAAAAAGAAAACTATACTAAATCACTAGTAACAACTCAGACAAGCTCATATATACTGGCAGTCTAAAATATAAATTCATATCCCATTAGGAAACAAAGTGACCCATTCATTTGTGTTTTTCATATGCATATTTTATGTAACATTACATTCATATTGCCAATAAATACCAAACATGCATAATCCCCTTTTCCTAGACCCTTTAAGTCATCTTTTGCATCAAAGACCTTTGAAGAGTATGCACAACAGATCTTCATCCCATATATGTCCACGAAGCTGCAAACAGTGTCACGCCTGCATCTGGTCTGGGATACTTACCTTGCTAATTCACTGAAAGGTAGTACACATGCAAAGCGGGGACAAGGTATGCGGAGACGTGTGGTGGCTGCCGCAGCCATACCAGGAAACTGGCAGAACTTCCTACGAGTGGACAGCAACAAGACCGAGCTGTTCAGGTTCCTCTCAGCAGCTCTCATGCAATGGTTTGATCAGGAGGACAAGCAACTCATCATTACTGATGGAGAGGCAGTGCTCAGCAAGCCACCACTGCCAGATCTGACCTCACTCGCCCCATGTAACCATGAAGAAGCTGACAATCGGATGTTGCTGCATGCATCTCACGCAGTCCAGCATGGACACCATGCAATACTCATCCGGACTGTAGACACCGATATTGTGGTGCTGGCAGTGTCCCTGGCACAGGAGTTGCAAACCAGAAGACAAACTGTGGCTGGCATTCGGAACAGGCCAGAGTTTCCGATACCTAGCAGCACATGAAATAGCAGCTGCATTGGGACGAGAGAAGGCTCGTGCACTGCCAATGTTCCACGCTCTAACTGGATGCAACACTGTGTCTAGTTTTCATAGACATGGCAAGAAGACTGCATGGGCAGTCTGGACGGTACTGCCAGAACTCACTGAGACGCTGCTGCTGCTGTCCTCTGCACCTCGTGATACCAGACGATACAGTGCACATCATTGAGAGGTTCGTTATCCTGTTGTATGATCGAACCAGCAAATGCACAGACATTGACAAGGCCAGGAGGAAACTCTTCGCAAGGAAGAACAATGTGCAGCTCATCCCTCCAACGAAGGCTGCTCTGGAGGAACACGTCAAGAGGGCAGTGTATCAAGGTGGACATGTGTGGGGTCAGATACTGCTGCCAGTACCAGAGCTCCCTCCACCAACCAACTGGGGTTGGTCAAGGACTGGAGAAGGACAGTACACACCTTACTGGACCAGGCTAACTGAGGCAGCTCACAGCTGCATTGAGCTGGTTTCTTGCAAGTGCAAGAAAGGGTGTGTGAGGCGCTGCAAGTGCAAAAAGGCTGCCCTTCAGTGCACAGCCCTCTGTGTGTGTGAAGGGGACTGCACATGATGATGAGTCAACAACATACATGTACTTGTGGCAATGCTGAACTTGTTAACATGACACTGTTTATGTACACGTATCTTCAGTACCGTTATATACCTAGCCTCAGATACCAGTACACCTAGCCTCAAATACCAGACCATGTAGCATGTCAGTATTATACCTAAGAAATTTACAGAACTAAAACATTCTTTTCAAAGTGTTGTTCATCTTTCGGCTGCTCCCGTTAAGGGTCGCCACAGCGGATCATCCGTTATGATCCGCATACTGATTTGGCACAGGTTTTACGCCGGATGCCCTTCCTGACGCAACCCTGGTCGCCTCTTACGACACAGGGATCAGGATTTGGGTTTCGACATGATTCCGGGCTGCTCTACACCCTGCCCAGTGCAGAGCCCCCGTCCTCAAGCGATCCTCCAACCCAAGCCTCCGAGTAGCCGGAGTACAGGCGCACGCCACTACGCCCGGTATTCTTTTCAAAGTATTGTGTTGAATCCAATATTTGCCGAGATTATTTCCAAATAAAATTATATAACAGAATGTGATGGATAATATTGAGTTGAAAATGGTACCATTGGATTCCTTGCCCCCAAAAACATACATTTAGATACCAGAATCAAGTCAATAGCTGCATTACGTCCAGAGATAATAGCAAATGTAGATTTCAAGTGGCGGCCATTTTGAAATCCAATATGGCGGACATAAAGAGAGAATTTCAAGTGGCCCAATATCTGAAAAAGTTTGTAACATATTACTGTACATTTGTGCCAAATTTGGTGCTTGTATCACAAAATGCACAACAGGTTTGCTATGCTGCTACACTATTTGCACCTCTTTCAGCAGCCTGAATGGAAAAGTGTAAAAACAACACCATCGTCCACATGCAATTAACGTTGCATCCCAACACACATGGACACACACACACTACAGTTAAAGCACAAACAACCAGTCCAAAGATGTGTTCCTTTTCTTGGTATTGCAAACACTGGCTGTGTATAGACAGAAAAGGAAGAAAGAGTGAATGTGAGTCGCCACTGCTGTGAAAACACAGTGCAGAATGTATTTTCAGTTCATGGTTTCCCTTGACATAAATTTCAGTTCACCCAGAGTCGCTAATCAAATAACACAGACATGCATCACCTCGGAAGCGATGCACCAACATTCTCAAACAAAAGTGTATCCGCTTTGGATGAGATCTTGATAACGTTCAATGTTTGCTTTCCCCCAAAAGAAACAGTTCCTCCACATCGTGCAAACAGTGCAAAATGGCCGTGCCATGCAAATCCAGGGACTCATGGAGGTCTCTGTCCATCGGTTCCACCAACCCATTCATCGATCCCACCAGTCTCCCTGTAGGTTATGGCTTATCCGCATTCAAGTCCAAGCCGGAAGACCCCAGGGCCTCGAGGAACGAACATGTGGAAGGGAGCGCCCTCTATTGATGCCAGTCACACTCTTTGGAATCTAGCAGAACACCTGCGGCGACAATTTGGCAGACCAGTCAGGATTACATCCATAGAGTAAAATTGGATCATCGAACATCACGAAGAAGAAACAAGAGCATTCACGACAAATCCGTGCGCATCATTCCAATGGGAATCTGCTCAAACGTTAAGTAGTAATTTAATAATCTTTTCAAAAATATGTCATAATTAAGAATCATAATCTGATTTGACTGCACAACGTGATTGATGTTTTCCATTGGATATGATTACACATTAGGAGCGTACTTATCGTGTTATGATTTTTAGGCAATGTATAGATGAATGATGCACCTTACATCATCTATGACTACCACTATGACCTCTTCTTCCTTAGCCACAATTATCCCCACCTCCTTGTGGGCTCAGCAGGGGAATTTTTGGCCCAAACGTTTCAGGAACGGGCTGGCCCAGCCTGTCGTTTGACAGAAGATGGCAGGAATTTGTGGTTTTGGTCAGGGTCTCGGCGATAACTCACCAGCTCTTCGTAAAATACATTATAGGATCTTTAACGCCCACCAAGTAATGCTAACAGATTGGACACTTGGCTTCATGTTCATGCAAGGGACGGTGCTCTTTGGAAGACATCACCCTGTCTGTGAAGCACCAATCCGACGGTTTAGAGTCTGCTTGGGAATCAAACCATGACTGGACAGTTCAAAGGTGATACATCTGAGCTGTCCTGTCAATGTACTGCTTTTTTTTTTACAAAGGTGTCCTCTTGTGACGATTTCAACGATTCTGCTCTTGATGTATACGATGACACATTGCCATACTGCTCTTTGTTGCCATTGTGTGCTGCCTTTTTGGCTGCTGGTTGCATCACTGGTTAGGGGCGCAACTATGCCGCTGATGCAGTGCCCCTATTACCAATATACCAGTACTCATTTTGCCGACCTCGGAAGGATGACAGGCTGAGTCATCCTCCTGGTGTTAATTCAGTGGCATATGTGGCTCAAACTCAGGACCCAAGGATCCCAAGCCACCACCCTCACTGCTCAGCCAACACCAGGCTTGTACTGCTCTTTGTTAAAAAAAAATGGTTAAGGTGAACGACGTTAAAAATCTGTGGTGGTCCACACCAAGTCCCAATTTGAACCCAATCGAACCACGCCGAGAACTCTTGGAATGCTCTCTGTGGGTCAGTGTACACACTACAATACACCACTCAAATTGGGGCAACAGAGTTAGCGCAACACAATCCACCAATCATTCTGAGGACCAGTCAACACATGACAATCCATCACTTATGCTGAGGGTCAAAGTTAACTCTCTGCAATACAACACTGAACCTTCCGGCTCGAGTCACCAGACTGAAATCCTAGACTGAACCCGAGTACCAAAGTCAAGAGACCATATGGCACTTGCTTTGAAGGATGAATGGTGCATTATTAGTCCCCTACCAGTTTCACCAGAGGGGACTATAGGTTTGCTCTCCATCTGTCAGTCCTTCTGTTCGTCCCACCTGTTTTTTTTTTTTAGACTTCCCCCCCCCCATACCCTCGAACATATTCAACTGAAACTTGGTACATGAATTTATTATGATAAGTTACAGGACGAGTTCGAGTTTCAGGGTGTTTCGTCAATTTTTCACAGAGTTATGCCCTTTTTGGTCTTAAAAAAACATCACATCAGCCGGGGACGTGCAATAAAAAGCAATTCTCACTCTTGTTGCACTTGGTATGTCTACCAATATTTGGTGACAGTGATACCCTGATACCCAATTATATGTCATTCCACTGACTGCAGCATTAAATACAGTGTGTTCACATGGAGCTCATCACTGACCTTCAGAAAGCACTTGCTATTCAACACGACATACTGCATGGAAGTGATCTATACATGACCCAGTAACTTGATTTTTCAACAATTATGATGCCCAGAACAGAGTGATAACATCGTTCTGTTGCTGATGTAAACCTGCCTGTTATGACTTTGAGTGCTGTAGCTCAGGGGTTCAAGATCACACGGTGTTATTATTCGAAAATAATATTCCATTGCCTGCCTTTACCCGAGACAAACACAAAAATCTCATCTTCTGGGTATTGCCTGGGCCACAGAGCGTATCTGAGCTAGCAGAATATAGCACGAAGTACCGAGACAGTGGGTTTATGCCACAAAAATGCTCGCAAGGTTGAGTACCCACCTGTAAAGGTGGTCATTGATGAATAAGCTACCAAAACACATGTACTGGTATGCTTTGCTCTCACCTGTGCACTTTTCTAAATCCCACATTTTTGGCAAAGTTAGGTGTTTGAGCCGGTAACCTGGCCTAATTCGACACAAGATCTCGTCCGCGTAGTGTCGAGCATCGGCTTGAACACGAGTTCACAAATCCAGGAATTTCCCAGTTGATAACCATCCGGATGGCAAGTTGTGTTGAGAGTCCAACGGGAAATGGAACACATAATTACACTTGCACATATAGGTGTGCATCACCAAAAACAAAATGGCCCATGAACTGTGCAGAAAAGGGCATTAAAAGCCAGGCCGACCAAATGGCGATGTTGTCAAAGACCCCCTGTTTGAAAGTTTCAATGCGAGGCTTTCTCCAACTGCATGATTTGCACTCCATGGCTGCCTGCAGAAAGGGCTGATTAACAAGCACACCTTCTCCTCGGGGGTTCCCCACACCTGTGATCATGCCGATGTGAATGCATTGAACAAACAATCGGATAATTCACGTCTGTACACGTTTAAACGTCATTGTTTTGAGTCGTGGACCATTTTCTCGGTAAATCCAGGCTATTCTCATTACCGTAGTCACTCCAGGGGTATTCTATTTTAAGTACCCACATTATCTTTTCTTTTTTTAGCTTCTGCTTATGCTCTGGGATTAGGGTTTGTCTTCCTACCTTTTCCCATGTCAGGTCTTAACTCCGTCACAAACGCGCTTGTTTTGCAGATACCAGCAATTGCGGCACCATGCCGAGCTTCATCAATCAGCATCACTGAAACGCTCAGGGTTCTCGCTTACTGGGCAGACAGAGATCAATACTGTTGCCTTATTCTTCTGTGTTACATTTCACCTCGAATCAACGCAGTTGTTGCATGTCCTGAACATTCAACGCGCAGTTCCTTTGGATAATGAAAAAAAATCATAACCCAATTAACTTCCAGAGGCAATCAATGCACGGCAATGCTGAAACAGCTTGGTTTTTTTTTTAAGGAGTTTGCCATTACACCAGCGAAGGTGGGCGGAGGTTGTTTTCACCCCAATCTGTCTGTTTGTCTGTATGCAGGATACCTGAAAAACGAGCTCAAATGAGCTAAGATCCTCTACTCGTCCTCTTAATGATGATGTCATAAAAACGAATATGACGTCATTGTGATGTATCAGGTTTGCGATAAATTATCTGTGCTAATGCCCGGCTTGATTCCCGCAAACAAAATTCAAACAGCTTGCCTAGTTTCGGAGATAATGGTATAGGTGATTTCCATTAGCAGCGATATTATGACGTCAACTTTTTTTCTCGGAAGAATTTCCAAAATCGGAGACGGTTACTGCCTGCGCGTGGGCTTTCTGCATATACATGGCAAGCTTCACGAAGACCCAATGAAAACTCTGGGTTGTGAAATAAAAAATGTCAAAAAATAGGAATGACATCATAAAAATTAATATGACATCATATGTGCGGTAATTAATCTCTGTTAATGCCCTGTTCGATTCCCGCAAACAGAATTCAAAAAGCTTGCCTAGTTTCAGAGATAATTTTTTGGGCGATTTCCATGAGCGGAGATATTTTGACGTCATAACTTTTTTTTCTAGGAGTAATTTTCAGACTCGGAGATGGTTACTGTCTGCGTAGGGTGTTTTTACATATATATATATATATGCCAAGTTTCAGGAAGTTTCGATGAAAACTGTAGGCTGTGAAACAAAAAAGTCCACAAGAACAAGACTTCGAGATCCTCCACGAGGATCTAAAAATAATGGAAGGAGCTGAACGAACCTTGGTGGACAGGTTTGATGTGCGACGAGGATGAACTGATTAGATTTTGGTGAAGATCCGGATCCGACGACCAGAATTTTTAAAGTGATTTTTCACCACCACTGAGTAATCGGGCCAAAATGATATATGGCACGATATCTCAAAAAAAGTTGTGGACGGATTCGGATGAAACTTGGTGGTGGATAGGTTGAGGGTTTATAAAGGTTAAAGTAAACGCATTGATTGCACCTGCATGCATACGAGTGATATTTTATATCTATCAAGCACACATTAACTAGTCAATGAAAATGCTCATGGTGCAACAATTCATTCAAATACATTACAATTCACTAAGATTCACAGAGCAAGCTTACATAACTGAATTAAAATATAAATAATATACACCTACTATCTCTAAGTACTAGGAAGGCAATGGCAGACTCAGCAGTGCAACCCTTGCCTCGAAAGCACCATCGCTCTGTAACAGAGCATGGGACATCAAAATCACAATCAGAATCTCTAGATACAAACAATATCAAATGAAACTAGAAGAGCACTCTGTAGAGCGCATACCCCCACCACGCAATGCCTGATCCATGAGAACATATCAAGCCAAATACATTTTTGAGATATCGTGCTGTCTATAAATTTAGGCCCTATCTCTCAGTGGTGAAGAATAACTTTTAAAAATGATCACATCCGGATCCGGATCCGGATTCGGATCTTCACCAAAATTGAATCCTTTCTTCCTTGTCACAGACCCAACCGGTCCACAAAATTTGAACCGGATCCGTCCATATCCATTTTGAGATATCCTGCACACAAACAGACAAACAAACAGACAAAAGTGAAACCAGAACGGGCACTCGTAGAGCGCATACCTTCACTGCAGCCACTCGTTACCTTTGTATCAAGTTGTTCACAACGCATCTCAATACAAATATGCATTTCGTGACCCCCATGACCTTTGACCCACAACCGCTACCTAGGGTGACAATAGTACTATACCTTCTGTCATTTCAGAAGATGGGGAATTGAACACTGAACAATTTGGAGTTAATTTGATGTAAATCGGAAACATATTAACAGTTTTCATCATGAAAAAACGATGTTGACCTTTTTGTGACCTTGACTTTTGATCCGATCGCTCCCAAAATCTAATGGATTTGTCCTTTCATGATGCCAAACAAATCCAAAACAATTAAAGCCTCTCTGCGTTTTTTTTTTTTGCGTTAAGTGGTCCACAACGCTTTCCGATATAAATGCGAATTTGTGTGACCCCCTTGACCTTTGACCCCCAACCGCTGCCTTGGGTGACAAAAGTACTATACCATGTGTCATATTGGAGGATGGGGAATTTAATTTTGAACATTTTGGAGTTAAGTTGCTGTAAATCAAAACAAAATTGACAATTTCATCGCGAAAAAACGATTTTGACCTTTTTGTGACCTTGACCTTGACTTTTGACCTGATCGCTCCCAAAATCTAAGCGATTTGTCCTCTCGTGATGCCAAACACATCCACAAAATTTCATGACAATCTGCGAAGTGGTTTTTATGTAATGTTGTCCACAATGCTTCCCAATCAAAAACTCCATTTTGGTGACCCCCTTGACCTTTGACTTCCACAGACTAACTAGGGTTGCAAACACTATACCATACACTATATCAGTGGATCGAGATTTGAATACTGAACATTTTGGACTTAATTTGATGTAAATCGGAACAAAATTGACACTTTAATCGCAAAAAAACGATTTTGACCTTTTTGTGACCTTGACCTTGATCTTTGATCCGATCGCTCCCAAAAGCTTCGCCTGGCGTCCTTGAGTAACTCCACATCATCTCTGAAAATTTCATGCAAATCGGTCCAGCAGTTTTTGCGCAATGTTATCCGCACACATATTTACCAATAAATAAATACACAGGGGTCAATACAATACCTTTGTCAAACGAAGTTTGCGAAGGTAAACATAACCTCCTTCACCTTCAGTGACGGAGGTAATTGGATGTGATTAAAAGTCATTCTCGTAAAACACTTTTTACATCAAGTTCATGTTGCACTTAAAATTCTCTCGTCCTGGACACACTTCAAGATAATATGTGAGGTTATTGCAAAGGGTTGCCACAACTTAAGACCTATGCCCCATGAACTTCTATCTAGACCTCTTTTCAATCAGTCTGACGGTATTGTTTGAAAAAAAAAGTCTCAAAGGACTGGGTACGAGCTTGGACTCGCTCTAAAATGTACTTTAAAACTTGATCACTTATTACCTTATAAGTAAATCATCAAGAGTTTATAATCCAGTCTCTGTTTGATAGGATGTCAATGACGACTACTCCTACTACTACACACACTACTACTCTGTAGTAGTAGTATCCCAAATAACGTTGACCTCACTGCACCCCCCCCTCAAATACCCCAAAACTCTACTGTAAATTTAACGACCCCATTTCTTCCCAACTTCTTAAGAGGTCAACCGGGGAACGTTTGTGACCAAAACCCTTCACAAACCGGCTGGCAACGCCTGATGTTCAAATGAAGGTGGCAGGAATATGTAATTTGTTCAATGTGCTGGAGATAACTCCCCTGCACGACGTAAAAAAAAAAACAGCAGGGGATCTTTAACGTCCACCAATAATCAAGAGTGGCAGACTGGTCCTCTGGCTTATCCATCCAATTGACGGCATACACATTGTTGCTCCACCCTAAATATGAAATACCAGGGTGACCATTCCTGTCTGAGCCGAGGTTTGAACCCAGGATGGATAGCTAGACAACTCCAGGGCGAGTGTGTGTGACAGTTGTAACCTTTATTACCAGTAACTATTCTTTTATTCTCAACAAAATGGTATTTATCCAGCATTTTTTTTTGCTGTAATATCCATCACAAGGTGTCTCCTCTTTCAATATCACAACAATATCATGTAATCAAAAATTACACAGTGTTCTCTCCATCCCCCTGCTTCCCCCCCCCACCCCCAACCACACACACACAGTCAGGAATGGAATGATTGGAGAAAACGTGTGGGCGGACTTAATCCATGCAATCGTACAGGGTCTTCCTCGTAAAGGCTAGTGTTGATCAGTTTCAGCAAGTAGGAAGAGCAATGAATGGAATAAACAGAATGTTGATTGAGGTATAATAACCGCTGTGGGAGGCAAGGAGAAGCTGCCATTTTAGGTGCTAACCCTTCGTGGGAGCAAAAGAGGAATGACGGAGAGAGGCAAAGGTTGATTTGGGGTGGAGGTGAGTTTTGTGCATCGGTGGGGTCAGGGTTCAGGGAGCATGTCGGCATGAGAATGATCGATTTTGACATGGAGGGTCATGGTTCAGGGGTTAAAAGCCAATCAGACTGGGACTGGAAGAAAAGGAAAAACAGACAAATAAACAAGAAGCTAAAGAAAGACGTCAGATAAATTAAACAACTTTAAAAAGTTTTTAAAAAAAAAATTAAAGATATCTATCATATTCAAATGCTTAACAGGAATGGAGGTTGGACTGCTCAGGTGCATTTCCCCAAAGCTGATCGTGAGGTGCACCATCTTGCCAGAGAGCTTAGAATGTGCGTGCGCATTCGACCCAAATTTGTGATTCAAAAATATTTTCATATGAGAAAGGTTAACGTCACAATAAAAACTATCAATGCTCAATCAAATTAATATAAAAACATGACATATGGTCACTTTTAATGAGATATACAAGTACTGTGACACACTGTATGGTAGCTTATTAACCAATAGTGGAGGCCCACAATGTCAGACATATGATCAAGGCCATCTCTCTGAACGTATCTCGTGCTTTTGATACAGTCTGGCATCCTGCCTTGCTCTCCAAACTCTCTGCCAATGGCATCCAAGGCCAACTTCACAGATGGCTTCCTGACTTCCTTTACTCGCACAGCCAACGTGTGACTCTTAACGGAATCTTTTCATTTCCTCTCCCTGTCAAGGCTGGATTGCCCCAAGACATGCCCATTCCTATTCCTGATCTTCATGGATGATCTCTCTCACTCTCTGGAAAATCCTCTTTATCTAATTGCTGATAACCCTCTGTCATGACACTCCACCCTCTGCCATGAATTCCCTCATCCTTCAGACTGGAAGGTTACAGCCTCTTCCTTCCATTCAGACCTTGAAAAAACATCGCAAGATGGTCAAACACTTGGAATATGTCTTTCAATCCTGACAAATCGCACACTCTCAATTTCTCTCTCCGAAAGGACCATCTGGCAAATCCTCCCATCTACTTTCTTCACAATCCTCTTGAGGAAGTTTAGCCATTCAAACTCCTGGATATCACAAGCAGCCTTGATCGTTCTCGGCCAAACCACATTTCAAAGTTGGCCTCCAAAGCCAGGTGACTGGGCATCCTCCATTATCCAAAGTCCTTCCTTGGAACACCTGAACTCCTATCTACCTTCAAGGCCTTCATCTGCAGCTTGATGGAGTACTGCTATCACCTCTGGCCGAGAAATGTTTGCAGATCCTGCTCAGCTTGATGCTATACAAACCAAGACTTTTAAGATTATTGGATTCTCACACAATGAAATTGAGTCGATGGGCTTATCACTTTGCCATCGCCAACAGGTCGGTGGTCTCTGTCTTCTACTGCCTCCCTTCTGGTCTTGCACCATCTGCTCTTTCCGTGCCCCCCCTCTCCTCAGGTTTCTATGCATACAAACATTTGTAGCCTCAACTACGTATACAAAGAAAAAAAAGGTTTAAAAGTGTTTCAAGGAGTCAAAGAGAAAATAGGTTTAAAAGGGTGTTAAGGGGTTGAAGAGAGTCTAAAATGCCTAAAGGGTCAAGGGGTCAAAGGTTGTAAAAGTTCTAAAGGGTCCAAGGGGGTCTAAAGGTTCTTAAAAGGTCCAAAGGGTCTATAAGGTTCTGGTTCAGAGATTTTTGCACATGCTGGTGAAAAGTTTTCTGGATTTGTGGTGTTTTTCTGTTATATCACATCCAATATTTCATGTTAGATCGTACTTTGTTTGTGGTGTGTCTGATGAATTCGTGTTTTTGGTTATTCAAGGCATAATGCAGCCACTCTTCGGAGAGAAGGTGTGAAGATTATAATTTGTCTCTGTGTTCCTCGTTTTGCTTCTTTCTTCCCAAATATTTTACTTCAACCTTAGTTAAACATTATCCCATTTCCCCTCCTCACTTCAAAAATCATAACAAACAAACAAACATAAAACTTTATTTTGTCACTCTACAGCAATCTCATTCCACTTGAATTTCCTTCTGCCTCTACTTTCCTGTTCTGCATTCTCCCCCCCCCCTCCTTTCTCAAAATCACCAAACTGATCGAATATTCAATAAATATAAACACTTCTCCCTTCTTTCTTTCAAAGCATTTAAAATCATTTTATATCTCTACTCTCAAAGGTACCCAGCATCACCAATCCCCCCCCACCCCACTCCCTCCTGACTCCCACCCATGACAGGTGGTGGCTCGTGTGTTTACAAGTTATGAATTGTGAAAAAAGTCCTTAAAACCCCTAATAAGGTGTATTGTGGTCAAAAAACATGTGACCTATAAAATTTTGTTGCGATTAACCTTGGGATCTCAGAGGAGAAGCAATACAAACAAATAACCTCTCATTAGCTTTCATATTGAAGATAACACCGCTCCAAGCTCCTAATGAAATAAAATAACATCCTAAATGAAAGCAGATCACACAAAAAGGGGAAACGATGCGATCTCATGTTAAAAAATTTTTTTTTAAATCACAACAGATCATGATCATGATCATGAAAAAGAAAATCACACCAGATCATGATCATTAAAAAATGATCATGGGTGCACATAATGTAATAACTAGTCGATGGATCAAAGTACAAAGGAGAAAGTATATATTTTTTGTTGTGTTTAGCAGAGTGACAGTGTGTGCAGAGTGAACTGGTACCATAGCGCAGGTGACTGAACACACACACACACACACACACACACACACACACACACACACACACACACACACACACACACACACACACACACACACACTGGTATTTATTATTATAGATCAGTCCTGCAAAAAAATTTCAATAGAATTCTATGGAACTTTGGGACAACATTCAATAGAACTGTTCTATAAAAATTCACGGGGGGGGGGGGTGGATATATCATTGTGCCTACAATCTGACCCTTCGTACTTCAAACATGTATGCAAAATTTGGTGGAGATCGGGTGAAAATTGTAAGTCATCTCCCCCCCCCACCCCCCACACCCCCTCATTTATGACTATATATTCCACATAAAAAAGGTTGAAATGGCCTTAAAGGGTTTAAGTGATCTCAAGATCGAAAAGTACATTCTCATAGTATGTGATTAAAAAACAAAATTAATAGTCATAATCATGGTCCAATAATACGTAATTAATAGACATACTCACAGTCTAACTCACTTCAAACAGTACGTTAATTACTTAGTATCTCCCAGATTAATAAACACACTCACGTGGGTCGACCAAGACTTCACCTCGACGATGATTCACCATCCACCCGTGTTTTTCGGACATATATATGTGGGTGTGTGTGTATATATATATATACTGAACAAAAATATAAACGCACCAAGCGATTGTTACTATTTTACCTCGAACTCATTAATACTAAATCTTCACAATAATTTGGTTATAGAATCCATGACAATTGAGCATTAAATTTCAAAGAGTTCCTTGAGAATTCTCACGACAGTCTTTGCGCTACAACAGCCGACACAACCGAGGTGTCACTGTCAGAGTTCACACAGTCAGTAGCGGGTGTGTCCACCGTTGGCGTCACGCAGAGCGGTGCATCTCCGGCGCATGGACATCACCAGATTATCGATGGTGGCCTGAGGGATGTTTTCCCATTCCTCCTGGAGAGCCACACGGAGCTGGCGGATGTTCTCTGGGACTGCGTAACGTTGTCGTACGCATCGATCAAGAACGTCCCAAAGGTGCTCGAAGGGCGACATGTCGGGAGAATATGGAGGCCAGTCGAGGACATCAATGTCCTCCTCACCGAGGAAGTCCATGCAGATCCTGGCAACATGGGGGCGAGCATTGTCGTGCTGAAACGTCACATGGTGAAGGCGCACAAACGGCACGACGATGGGTCTGAGTATCTCGTCCCTGTACCGCTGCCCGTTCAAGTTGCCTTCAATGAAATGAAGCCGAGTGCGCTCTCCATGGCATATGCCTGCCCACACCATAACACTGGCACCACCGTGTGACACCCGACGAAGGACATTGGCGTCAGTGTAGCGCTCCCCAGCCCGACGCCAGACGCGGAGTCCGCCATCAGCCCGATACAGCTGGAACCGCGACTCATCGGTGAACAGCACTCTCCTCCATCATGCGAGGGTCCAGCGCAAGTGAACATTGGCCCAGTTCAGTCGGGTCTGACGCCGGACTGCAGTGAGGTCGAGTCCCCGGTGTGGTCGGCGGGCTCGGAGGTTGGCCTCCCTCAAGCGGTTACGCACCGTCTGGGCTGAAATGCGCCTGTTATGCAGCCCGACAGTCTCATCGGCAGTCCCCGTGGCCGGTCGGAGTCGATCCCGGAGATGTTGCAGCCTCATGTGACGATCCTGACCGGCGGTGGTCACACGTGGTCGCCGGGCATGTGGGCGGTTCACGGTGCTTCCAGTCTCTCTGAGGCGCGTTCTCAGGTGGCTAATGGTGGAGTGGTGGACATTGAAGTGTGCTGCAACGGCCCGTACTGACGTCCCAGCATTCAGCATGCCAATGGCGCGCTCCCTCAAGATTTGTGACATCTGTGGCATGTTGACATTTGGCACCAGTCCACATTTTTGGGAGGCCTTTTATAGGGCAAGCTATAGGGAGTGTTTGTGTCCTGGTCACGCTCACTGACCATCACTCTGTCAAGCCCCATGGTGCTCATGGGAAGGATTACTCAACGTGTGAGTCCACACACTCAGAGTGGTCAATTTCAATGGGAACATCTGTCTTGAGCAAAACAAAGGAACCATTGTTCAAACATATCATCGGTTTGACCATTTTCCCATAATGGCAATCTTGACTTAGATATTTAGGTTGGTGCGTTTATATTTTTGTTCAGTATATATATATGTCAATTAAAATTGATGATTTCTGTGGCATTGACCTCAAAAACAATTGGCTTCAAGTTGGTGACAACCTCTTCCAGGTGGTTAAGTTTCGTGAAGATCGGAGCAAAATTGTGATCCGGAAGCGATTGACATTCAGACAAACAGATAGAATATCAGACCAGACCAACCGATATACTTGCAAATCTTCGATTTCGCAAGTACATTGGATTTTAAATCTTCAAATTCGCAAGTAACAAATTCACAAACAAACAAGCAGACAATTTGCAAATTGTAGATACCGGTCATATGATTTATTATTATTATTATTATTATTATTATTATTATTATTATTAGTACGTACCCATACGTACGTGGCCATATGTGCAAAAAGTAAAATAAAATAAAAAACTTTCAAACCGCATGCCAGAAACAACAACCACACAGGCCGTTCCTTCACTCTCGCATGCCCGTACGTGCGTGGCCGTACGTGCAACCCACCCACCCCCAAAAATAAACTTTCAAACAACTACACAGGCCCTTCCTTCGCTCTTGCATGCCCGTATGTGCGTGGCTGTATGTGCAACCCACCCCCCCCAAAAAAAACTTTCAAGCAACCACACAGGCCATTCCTTCGCTCTCGTAAACAACGACTGGATTGGGGCATTGTGTTTATCTATAAATGCGCATGAGAAATCGAGAAATTATTAGAATACAGTAAGTCATCACTATCCGGAAGTCTGTACGTTGTAACCCGTAATGGGGAACGCGGCTGAGGATCTCTTCCCCAATGGCCACGCCTACGCAGCAACGTGTCCTGTCATTGGTTTGGGAAATAAATGGCCATAACGTGGGAAGCACTTGTCCGATTAATATCAAACCTTGAAAAGGCACATACTCAGGTCCCCAGAAACACACCTTGCAAGTTTCAATTAGATCGGACCAGTGGTTGTCGAGAAACAGCGGTCACAGACACAGACACACACAGAGACACACACAGACACACACACACACACACATACACACACACACACACACACACACACACACATATTGCTGGAATTATAGATAGATTATTATGGTGGTGGTTTAAATTATGGCTGCATTAAGCTCCCCAGGTATCATTCGGAATGAGGTTTTTCTCGGAGGCTGCTGCACGACAACTTAAAGCTTTATCCTGAGAACATCTCTCATCACGTGACCCTTTCGATGTGTTTTGGACAGTCACCGGCGGTTCTGTGGACAGTCGGTGCCGTGTGCGATTACTCTTTTGTTGCCGCCCATTTTAATAAATGTACATGTATTGAGCAGACTTTAATTATTTATGATTGGGCACCCAACTTTCTTCTACATATCTTCTATCTTCTTCTTCTTCTTCTTCTTCTTCTTCTTCTTCTTCTTCTTCTTCTTCTTCTTCTTCTTCTTCTTCTTCTTCTATCTTCTTCTATCTTCTTCTATCTTCTTCTATCTTCTTCTTCTCCCTCTTCTTCTCGAAAGTTGAGTGATCCTGCTCTGTACCAATTTGTTACGTCAGCATCTGTTTTTCATAATGAAAACAAATTCCTTACCATAACAACCTGAGTGTTGACCTTTGACAAATATTCCAATGAAATAAAATTAGTCACTTCCAATTCTGTTTGCCATAACTCATCAGCAATAAGTCAAAATCACAAACTAGGTGTGCATCAATAATCACATTCCATATTTACTAATTGCCATTTCACTGGGTTCCTCGCTCGTGTACAATAAAAAGTGGAGATTAAAAAGGAGACTGAGAGAGAGAAAAGGGGAAGATAATGATAAGAGGAGATATAGGAGGAAAAGGGAAGATGACAGGAAAAACATTGAGAGGAACTGGTGGTTAGCATATACTTCAACCAACGTTCCATTGATTCCATCCAAGTCCAGTGCTGTTGTCTAATTTATTTGTCTGCATGCATGTGTGCGATTTGCGTGACAGCTCTTCCATGACCCTTCGACCCGAAACATAGAAAACATTTAAAACCCTGCGGAAAACAAAAAATGTGACTCAAAAAAATATAAAAAAAGTTCACACGTATCAAAAAAGTCAAAATGACGTTCAAAAACGTTCCTGGGAACCTTATACTGATTTGCAGGATTTTAAATATACTTTTGCAAAAACATGCTGAGCAAGTTTACAGGATGGGATACACTTCTATTTCTCTTCATATTGACAAAGAAGGCACCACGCCTGGCCATATTCAGCACAAATGGCCACATAGTAATTCACACACAAAATAATGGTAGAACCCCTCCCCAACTGCTTTCATTCATCCTCTTCCCGACCCTCTCTATCCTCATTTGTATCTTTAAACGGCTTGGTGGTCTCGTGGATAAGGCCTTATTGCATTGTTCTCACTAATGTGCGTTCGATTCCTGTGGATGTCCGTAAATCTATTCAGGACAAGAGATTGGCATAATTGGGTCCATTTATTCATCCAAAAGCTACCATGACACCACTACAACCTGTATAATGGCATGGAACCTCATCCACCACCCCATGCACGTATTTTAGACAGCCTGCAGTTTTACTGAGTTGAGAAGCAGGGATCGGGGAGGGGGCTGTAAGTGGGAACTGATTTGCATGAACCAATTATGCTCAATGCAGAAATGTCAAATATGTTCATCCACAATATATTCCTTACAAAAATATCTACATGCTTCTTGACTCAGAACTATTATTTCTTTTGGTATAATTTTCATCGAGCATGATCATTAAAATGAAGGAACATTTTGTGCCTGGTGCAAAGTTACGTTAACATATTTATAATACCCAAAGGTCCTTGAGATTGTTCCAGTAAATATTTGTGAGGAAGAGGTGTTTGAAACTGTTCAAAAGTAATTCTACAATCTAACTTTTATGCCAATGGGATGATTCACTGGCAACTTTGTAAAAATTAATGATTGATCTTAGCTCAAGCATAATTATCCGAGTGCTTGTTTTGTAACTTATCCATCAGAAAGGAATAAAAGTCAGATCAACCATTTTCCTTCTACCTTACTCAACATTATCCCATTTCCTCTCCTCGTTACAAAAAATCTGAACAAACAAAACTGGAAGGGCACTCTTCAACATCACCAGATATACCTCCACCAACATTATTACATCTTTAAGCATGAACCCAGATTCAAAATATTAAATAATTCTGGCCACCAGACTATGCATCCAATCAGGTTGACATATATAACATATATTCCCCCATGACTACTAGATCATAATTGTGACATTTCACGTCAGTTGATGAAGCGGTTCAAGATAAAAAAAAATTTAAACATTTTCATTCAATCCAACAGCTTCCAGACCATGTGACCTATGAATTATTCATGAACATCCTGGTATCCCCAAAGCTTGGGGAACATGTGGGTGAAGTTTCCTTTCGATCTGTCAAGCCGTTCTGGAGAAGACAGTTAATCAAGTTTTATTCTTCAAAAAAATCATAGCTGTCAAACCATGTGACCTACGATGTCATAGGTGGAGAACTTTTTAGTACTTATGGAAAAGTGATCATACTTGTAAAGTTTCCCCTCGATCTGTTCATCCGTTTTGGTGAAGAAGATTTTTGAAGGTTTTTATGTAAAAAAAAAAAAAGGTTGCCGAGCTGTTAGGGAACCACGTGACCCCTCCCCCTCTCCCCCATATCATTTAGCCCTAGATGACCCTCAAAAATTATCAAACTGATGGGATAAAGCATTCAATGTATGCAATTATGACATCATGATGAAGCCACCTCTGACATCATCAAAAAATAGGACCACTGGACCTGTAAGCTTATCTGGGCCATGGCCTAATGTTGTAACCCAAATTTGATAGCATTCTGACTGGTGGATCAGGAGAAGAAGATTTGGGAAGGAAATTGCGAGACCACCATTTTGACACACTTCCGGTCATGTGATTGGCATGGCCTCTGCAATTTAACATCACGACCCTGTCCTCATGTTGTAACTCAAATTTGGTAGCATTCTGACTGGTGGGTCTGGAGAAGATTTGTGAAGGGATTTATGTGATTTTCCCAAAAATTGACTAAGTCCATCAGTTTGACCTAATTCAAGTCATGTGATTGGAATGAGCTTTGCAATTCCTGTTATCAGTTAGGAGAGAAACGTTGCTGCTAAATTTCAGCCGGATCGGCTCAGCAGTTTGGCTGGAGAAGTTGAAAAAGGAGACGGATGGATGGTGCACAATGACAATATCTTATCTGGATTGTATTCAAGATAAGCTAAAAAAATAAAATAAAATAAAATCACAGTTGTTCCCCATTGGGAGTACTTCACATGTGCCAAGTTTAAATTATTTTCATGGAGCAATTTCAGAGATACAGAGGTCCAAAGTTTTTAATTTTTTTTCCAACATGGCTGCCACACCACGTGACCTATGACATCATAATTATCAAAACATTCGACTACATGAGTACTCCGACTACCACTCCACAGCAATCTCATTCAACTTGAATTTCCTTCTGCCAGTACTTCCTGTTCTCCATTCATTTTTCCCCCTCTTTTCTCAATATTGCCAAACTGAACGAATCTTCAATAAATATCGAAGCTTCTTCCTTCAAAAGCATTTAAAATCATTTTGAAATGCTTATCTCCCCTCCTATCTCCACCAGCCCTGCAAAAAATGTTCTATAGAAATTATCTGGAACTTTAGGACATTTTATAAAACTGTTCTATAGAAATTAACAGGGAGGAGGGGATATATTTTTTTTCCTTGTGCCTACAACCTGACCCTGGGTATTACCAACACAAATGCAAAACTTTGTGGAGATCGAGCAAAAATCGAAAGTCATCCCCCCACCCCCACCCCACCCTACCCTCCCATATATTTCTCAAAGTCTCCCTCTATTTTGTCCTTCAACCCTGCTGTTGATGTGTTTCCCCATCTCTTTCTTCTGTTCCATTTGTTTCATCCTGAACAATTATATGTTTTAGCTCCTCCACTTGCCTCGACTTTGTATACAAAAATAAACCTCAATAATATACAAGGGACATTCAAAACGTACATGAAATGAGAGATGAACAATTTGGACCAAATATGCCAACTTTTTTATCATAAAATTGATAGGTATACAGAATAATAATAATCATCGTCATAATAATAATAATAAAAACACTGCATGTCCGGAAGCTCACCTGAATCAGGAGCAACAGTCACTCAAACCCAACGCAACCCCCATTCGACCCTGATCGTTTCTTTTTTGGTGAACAAACTGTGGTACATCACGAGTGATGAAGGTTGTGGTCAAGTTTCATTGAATTTGTGTGCTTCATTTCGGAGCAGAAAGCAAATACCTTTTTCGGGGGGTTTGAACTCCCCGCAGACTGTCCAGGCCCCTAATTTTTTTTATGCCGTAAACAAACTTTGGTAATGTCACGGGTGATGAAGGTTATGGTCAAGTTTCATCAAAATCGTGTGTATAGTTTTGGAGAAGAGAGCAAATACCTATTTTGGAGGGTCAAAAACCCACCCTGTAGACTCCATTAATGAGCGCAGATTTTGATGTGGTCAATACACTTTGGTACATCATGGGAAATGAAGGTTGTGGTCAAGTTACATGGAAATTGTGTGTGTAGTTTTGGAGAAGAGAGCAAATACATATTTTGGGGGATCAACCAGCAACACCACCCCCCCCCTCCTTGTAAGACCCCCTTAATGAGCGTAGATTTTGATGGAGTCAATAAACCTTCGTTGGGCATCAAATATGAAGCTTGTGGCCAAGTTTCACCAAAATTGTGTGTTTGGTTCAAGCAATAACGACCGAAGTGTGTGCAGACTGATTGAATGACTCACTCACTCACTCACTCACGTACACTGCTGGGTCACATAAGCTCACTGTACTAAAGTTCAGGTGATCTAATAACAATAATAATAATAATAATAATAATAATAATAATAATAACAATCAAGATAATAATATATACTAAGAGAGATGTTTGTCTGGCTGTCTGTGTGTGTTACCATTTTTCTCAAATGGATATTCGGCAAACTTTCAAGGGTTTATCAGTGAGTGCCAGGGAATAGTTGCAGATATATATATATATATATATATATATATATATATATATATATATATATATATATATATATATATATATATATATATATATATATATATATATATATATATATATATATATATATATATATATATATATATATATATATATATATATATATACACACACACACTGGGCATAGTGGTGTGCACCTGTAATCCGGATACTCGGAGGCTTCAGTTGGAGGATTGCTTGAGGACGGGAACTCTGCACAGGGCCGTGCTATGAGAGGGTGTTGGGCAGCCCAGAATCATGGCTAAACCCAATCCTTATCCCTGTGTCATAAGAGGTGACCAGGGTTGCGTCAGGAAGGGCATCCGGCATAAAACCTGTGCCAAATCAGTATGCGGATCATAATGGATGACTGTTGTGGTGACCCCTAACGGGAGCAGCCGAAAGGAGAACAACAACAACATATATATTGTTGTGGTTACCAGATTCGCAAACCACCATTCAGGTCCCTTAGGTGAGGTATCTCGGTAAGTGCATGTGTAGTTAGGCCCAAACCCGTTGTCTAGTGGGAATACATGTCATTTATGCGAGCTGCGACTCTTCAGGATAGCCGTTTTTCTTTTACTATCTTTATTTTTGACCAACCGCCATGATTACCATCACAACCACAACATCAACCACCAACCACAACCACCGCTTCGCCACAACCGCCACGACCTTCACGTCACGCCTCGCAACCGTAGCATCGCCACCGTTCTTGCCCCGCTGTGGGTACCGGTGTTGGACTCGTGCAGGGCGCACGTTGAACAGCGTGTACAAAATCACGGATTTTGTGCTTCAAAAACGGATCAAAAACGACACACGCCCACTTTTGCCGTCCAATCGGTGAGCGAGGGGCGAATTGGCCCCGCCCCCAGGGCGATCGATATATGCAAATTTGTGGATCAAAAAGCCTTCACGCCCACTTTTTCTCGGGCCAATGGGGAGCGAGGTGAAAGGTCAAAGGGAGGGGGTCAAAGGCGAAGCTACGGGGGGATAAAAGGACGGTGTTCGTCAGTCAGAAAAAGGAAGAAGGAGAACGAGAAGGAGAACGAGAAGGAGAACGAGAAGGAGAACGAGAAGGAGAACGAGAAGGAGAACGAGAAGGAGTCGGAACGGAGGGGACGAGTGTGGAAGTCTGGAGCCCGAAGCCTGCAGTGGCTGGAGAAGCTGAAGAGAGTCGGACGAGGGGGTGCTCGCGTCGGTGCCGGGAGCTGCACGCCCGAGGGAGGCCGGCAGCGCGACCTGGCCGAGGTGGAGACGCACACCAGGGATAATAAAGATCCTCTATACCCCGAGCATCAGCAACCCCCTCCTGTTTCCCCCCGCGCTGAGATAGTGCGACCAAGGGGGCCCCGTTCCCACCCCCTACCAGACACCGTCCACGAGGCCCGCGGGTTGCGGGGCCATCGCCGCTCCGCGTCTCATCACCAGACGGGTAGGCCCGACCCGGTCTCGGCCTCAGGCCCGCCTCATTCTTGAGGGTATTTCTTTTCCTTGGTTTTGGGTATGTGTTGTCGGCGCCGTCTGTGAAGTAGAATTGTATAAGTGTTGCCGTGTGCTCGGTAGTCGGTATTAGCTCTGCACTGTGTTTTCTCTTTTACATTTGCTTTTTGTGTAAATGGAATTGTGTTTTCTTTTTTTTGTGTGCTTTTGGTGGAATTGTATTTGTGTGCTTCCCGTGTGCCGAGAATAAATGTGCTTTATTGTTGAACTGTTCTCCCGCTTCGCTTCGTCTTTTCCCCCCATTGAACCCTCATCTTGCTTCACGTAAAGGGTTGGTAGTGGGCTGAGTACGCCCGATAATTAATCGAACCGTCGAGGTCGACGATAACACCGCTCGGTTATTCTGATAGTACGGAACGGGTCGCTTAAGTGGCCCGTGTCCGAAGTCGACCTGCGGCGAGGTGCGATCGCCCGGTCTACCCTCCGCGTGGGTACTTAGGTAGGTCGAATTTGGCGAGCAACCCTATCCCACGCGGGGGCTGATTGGCTCGATCGCGGTGAGACCGAAAGGTCCACCCGTGACTGGTTCCCGGCGTTAGTCCGAGAGGGTCACGACTGGATTGTCCGTCCGGTGGGCGACGTGCCGCGATTCGAGTTACGTGGCCGTCGCACGCCGGCGGGCGCGAAATCCGCAACACTGGTGTCAGGTCGTGCGATATAAACTCATCGCCCTCCTCGCGGCACTGGTATCGGAGAACAGGAAAACGGGCTCTCCTGTCTCCGGCTAAATTCACGGGAATCGGTCCAGGGGTGAGAGAAGCGACCCCCGATTCCCTCCAAATTACGAGCGAGCTAAATTAACCCTTCACGAGAAGCAAGATGGCGTCTCAAGGCGAGCGGGTGCCGGGTGGATTAGGTATGTGTAATAGTAATGTAGAATCCATGGTCCAGGATGGAATCCCCGTGCAGGAAATGTTGATTGTGCAGGAACACGGACTCGCCCAACTGAACCCAGGGCCCGAGGTGGGTGCGGCAGCGGCCGCGGTGTATGACACCTCCCCCCCCCCTCTCCACCAAGACCCTTCCCCAACCCTTGCCGAAACGGCTCAGCTGAGTGCATCCAACATGGCCCAGCTATGCGCCATGCTGGCGGCAATGAACAAACAAATGAATGAAGTGAAAACGAAGATGGATACAAATACAAATGAAATGAAAAACGAAATGAACAAGCAAATGAATGAAGTGAAAACGACGATGGATGCGAATACACAGCAAATAAACGGAATGGAAGCAAACATGAAGGAAGAGATGAAAAAGCTGCGGGGTGAGACGCAGAACATGGGCCGAAGCCTGCAGGCGGGCATGAAGGCCGTGACAAAGGAAATAATAATAGTGGAGACAAGGGAGGTAAAGGGTGAAGAGTTGGCAGTGACGGTAGCCGGGAAGGGAACCATAGAGGAGAGACTACACGAGGAAGACGGGGTAAGTGACGCACACACACACACAGAGGTAGTGGAGGATAATGGGGGTGAGCTGGCGGACTGGGTAGAGACCCGGTGCGAGCACCTGGATGGCCTCCTCCAGGAACGAGGGGAGGGAGTATGCCCCCTTGAGGTGAGTCACGACCAGGTGAGTTCGGTCGTGCTTTGCGAGGTTGAGAGGAGGAGTGCTGTGGACGGGTGCACGGAGAGCTTGGGGGGTATAGAGGCCCCGGAGACCCTTGTGGGGACACGAATCCCCAGTGTGGTTGTCCCTGTGTGTGTGGTGCAAGGTGTGAGTGCGGCACCGTGTGTGGAAGCGACCCCGTGTGTGAGTGGTGTGGTGGCGATGGTGCCAGAGTGCGTGCTTCCCAGCACGCCGGGTGTGGATGGGGCACCGTGTGTGAGTGAGGCCGTGTGTGTGAGTGAAACGGCCAGTATGAGTGAGGCACCACGTGTGAATGGTGTGGTGGCGATGGTGCCGGAGTACGTGCTTCCCAGCACGCCGTGTGTGGATGAGGCACGGAGTGTGAGTGAGGCACCGCGGGTTAGTGCCCCCGCGTGTGTGGGTGAGGCACCGTGTGTGGAAGAGACCGCGTGTGTGAGTGTCGCCGTGTGTATGAGTGAGGTACCGCGGGTGAGTGCCCCCGCGTGTGTGGATGAGGCACAGCGGTTGAGTGCCCTCGCGTGCGTGGGTGAGGCACCGTGGGTGAGTGCCCCCGCGCGAGTGAATGGAGCACCACGTGTGAGTAGTATGGTTTGTGTGAGTAGTGAGGCACGCGTGAGTGAACGGCCGTGTGCAAGGTCGCTGTGTGCAAGGGAGACCGTGTGTGTGAGAGAGCGGTATGAGAGGGAGATGTCGGTTGGCATGCGGGAGCACGCAGCCGCGTCTCCCTGTGTGAATGTGATGGAGTGGACTGTGTGCGTCGTAACACGCAGGTGTGCGTGGGTTGAATGGCGACGACGGCGACATGGGAGGAACGAAAGCCGTGTAGCGGCTGTAGCTGTTTCGCGGACCGTGCCGGGTTCACCCAGCAGTGAGCACGCGGTTCGTGCTGTGCAACGCACGAGACCACCACGTGCTCGCTTGCGAGAGTGAAGTCCCGGTCCGGAAACGCACGCGGTGGATTTGCCGATCCCGCGGACGGACAAAGTTTAGGCAGGTAAACGGATTTGGACCGGACGGGTTCTCCACGCGATCGTGTGTTAAGCTCCAACGGGCAAAGCACATGTGTTCGCGTGGGGAACCCCTCGAGACGTGGGGCTTGTTTTTTTTTTATGCGCACGGTGACGTCATGGCTGCACGTGGGGTTGGAATCCGGCAGGAGGGGTATCTCTGCCGGATGGTCCCGTCCAAGGAGGGACGAGGAACACGTGCAGCTGCATGACGTCACGGGCAGGTGCAAAGTGCGCGAGCTCTGAGTTGCCGCGCAGGTGCTGCGCATGGAAAAAAAAAAAAGAAAAAGCAAGCCTCTTTCGGGTGTACAGGATTCCTGGGCAAGGGGTGAAAGACCCCCCTTACCAGGGGCACAGGATGGAAACTAGTTAGGGGGAAGGGTTAGCTTAGCTAGACCGACTCCATGGGGCAGGGGTAAGTCCTCATGGAGTCCGTGGAATGGATTAGTTAGAGGGATTGTAGCCAGATTTAGGTGGGGAAATAAAATGATTATTTTGGAGACAGCGACAGACTTATGAATGTGTAGTGGGGACGTAGCTTAGCTACGTAGTGTTAAAAGGAACGTGCTGTAGTTTAAGGGACGACGTGGGAGCACGAGTTAGTTAGGGGAGGTAGTTAGGAGGATGGCAGAGTTCAGTGGTGTGTGTGTTGAAGAGTTGGTGAGTGAAGTGGAAGCATGTGCTTGGTGAGTGAGTGAGGCCAGCGGGTCTGTGTGTGTGGGAGTGAATGGGGGAATGCATGGTGCGATGAGTGATTGGGGGGAGGAGTGACTCCGCCCAAGGGACCCCGGGGTCAGTATAAAGTGAGTTAGCTGGGTTAGTCAAATTGAAAAATGGAGGTCGTTTTGTTGTTGGTGGGAAAGTAGGCTCGAGACCCATTTGGAGGGGTGCAGGAGCCCTGTTGACGGGCTTGGGAGCGTGGCTGCGAAAGGTGAGTATCGCTGAGTGGGTACCCCGGGCACCAGGCTAGTCGGCCGCGGTAGGCCATGGGCCCATGGGGGCCGGGATAGAGTAGAGGGCACGGGTGCGCCTGCTTGGTGCGGGGGCCCAGGGCGCCATTAGCCGCGTGGGCAGTGCAGTGGGCACGGGTGACCCTCGGAAAGGGGCCCGGGAGGCCGGCCTGCCACGTGTGCGTTTCAGGGGAGGTGCCATGGGGGCACTCCCGGTGTTAGGGAGCTGGTAGGCTCGGAGGCAGTGTAGTGCCCGGGGTGCCATAGCGGGAGATTCGGCAGAGGGTCGTGCCTGCCAAAGGGAGCCACGTGTCCCAGCCAGGAGACCGTGTGAGGGCACGGAGAGAAAATTGGGGGGCGAGGCCCGAAATTGTGAGGACACCAACACAGGCGACGGGAATCTGGGTTGTTAGAACCAATAGTTTAGCGAGAGGCGCTTGTTGAAAGCCCCGGGGTAGTTTAACAGTTAAATGGTTAGGGTAGATTAGGAGATGTACCCCTCCGCACCATCCATCCCCTCGCTGTCGTTGTGGGCCGCTGGACCCACTTGGTGTTAAGATCGCCGAACTCTGGGGAGGCCATTCTGAGGCTTCGGTGGGCCTCGACACAGGACGCTAGCTCTCCCTTATTCCCCTCCGGGAAGGGAACGTAGGGGTTGGGAGTAGGCTAGGTGACAGAATAGGTTAGCCGAACAAGGACGATAAAGGGGGTTAGGGGACGATTTATAGTGGGGAAGTAAAAATAAAAACAATAAAAAAATAAGTTGGGGCTAAATTGGGGTTTGACAAATTAAGGGAGTGGGTATGTACAGTGACAGGCAAAGGCGATAGGTGGGAGGGAGACAGGAAGGTAGGTCCGAGCCCGCCTTCCAAGTGGCCAGCACCACCGCACTCCCTCCACCAACCTCCACTGAACGGCAAAGGCTAGCCAACTCCATCGGCTGGCCGTGTTTTGCTGCAAGGCAGAGGCCGGCTAACTTCATCGGCAGCTGTTGTTGTGCTGCAAGGCCTGTACCGGCCAGTTCATCTGCTGGCTGTTTTCTTCAAGGCCTGTGCCGGCCAGTTCATCTGCGGGCTGTGTTTGCCTGCAGCGGCCTTCTTCTGCGGGCTGTGTTTGCCTGCTCACCTTTGCCATGCCATGCCCACTACCCACGTTCACCAGCCCCGTTCAATTTTTGCTTTGCCCCCCCTGTTCATTTCCATGTGCGCCAGGATCCGCAAGGCAACAGTTTGCAAGCTGCAAGAACTGCCCTGTTGGCAGCTACAACACGGGCCTGCAGTGGCGGCCCGTGCACCGTGTTTGTGTTCATGCATCCATTCGTTGTGCTCATTGCGTGTGCCACTTGAGCTGGCACGGAGACTGCGTTGTGCGGCCCATGCACCGTTGTGGTTCACTGCGTTCAGTTCAAAAGGGAAGGCCTTGGACTGCGTGTGAGCAGCCAGCCACGTTCCCTGTCACCTGCATTGTTTGAGCCAGAGACTGCATGCGGGCAGCCTGGCTCCCTGCTAACTGCTTTCTTTTGCAGAGTCAATGATCCTGGGCCATGGTTTAGTGTAAAATTTGTAAGTTAAGGTAAGATGTACTGAAAATATGAGTGCGCCCCCTGGCATGTATGTCTTAGCGCCGGCAATTTTATTTAAGTCGTCCGTATGAGTGAGTTTGTTTAGATAGTTACGCAGCCCTCAGGTTATTTATTTTGGGGACACGAATACCATGAATGTCGCACTCAGGGATCCGTAGGTAAAGTGTACTAGGGGAAAACTACACATGATGGCACACGAAAATTTGACGACTCGGGACGAGTCTGTAAAAAGGGAAGGGGGTAGTGTTGTGGTTACCAGATTCGCAAACCACCATTCAGGTCCCTTAGGTGAGGTATCTCGGTAAGTGCATGTGTAGTTAGGCCCAAACCCGTTGTCTAGTGGGAATACATGTCATTTATGCGAGCTGCGACTCTTCAGGATAGCCGTTTTTCTTTTACTATCTTTATTTTGGACCAACCGCCATGATTACCATCACAACCACAACATCAACCACCAACCACAACCACCGCTTCGCCACAACCGCCACGACCTTCACGTCACGCCTCGCAACCGTAGCATCGCCACCGTTCTTGCCCCGCTGTGGGTACCGGTGTTGGACTCGTGCAGGGCGCACGTTGAACAGCGTGTACAAAATCACGGATTTTGTGCTTCAAAAACGGATCAAAAACGACACACGCCCACTTTTTGCCGTCCAATCGGTGAGCGAGGGGCGAATTGGCCCCGCCCCCAGGGCGATCGATATATGCAAATTTGTGGATCAAAAAGCCTTCACGCCCACTTTTTCTCGGGCCAATGGGGAGCGAGGTGAAAGGTCAAAGGGAGGGGGTCAAAGGCGAAGTTACGGGGGGATAAAAGGACGGTGTTCGTCAGTCAGAAAAAGGAAGAAGGAGAACGAGAACGAGAACGAGAAGGAGTCGGAACGGAGGGGACGAGTGTGGAAGTCTGGAGCCCGAAGCCTGCAGTGGCTGGAGAAGCTGAAGAGAGTCGGACGAGGGGGTGCTCGCGTCGGTGCCGGGAGCTGCACGCCCGAGGGAGGCCGGCAGCGCGACCTGGCCGAGGTGGAGACGCACACCAGGGATAATAAAGATCCTCTATACCCCGAGCATCAGCAACCCCCTCCTGTTTCCCCCCGCGCTGAGATAGTGCGACCAAGGGGGCCCCGTTCCCACCCCCTACCAGACACCGTCCACGAGGCCCGCGGGTTGCGGGGCCATCGCCGCTCCGCGTCTCATCACCAGACGGGTAGGCCCGACCCGGTCTCGGCCTCAGGCCCGCCTCATTCTTGAGGGTATTTCTTTTCCTTGGTTTTGGGTATGTGTTGTCGGCGCCGTCTGTGAAGTAGAATTGTATAAGTGTTGCCGTGTGCTCGTTAGTCGGTATTAGCTCTGCACTGTGTTTTCTCTTTTACATTTGCTTTTTGTGTAAATGGAATTGTGTTTTCTTTTTTTTGTGTGCTTTTGGTGGAATTGTATTTGTGTGCTTCCCGTGTGCCGAGAATAAATGTGCTTTATTGTTGAACTGTTCTCCCGCTTCGCTTCGTCTTTTCCCCCATTGAACCCTCATCTTGCTTCACGTAAAGGGTTGGTAGTGGGCTGAGTACGCCCGATAATTAATCGAACCGTCGAGGTCGACGATAACACCGCTCGGTTATTCTGATAGTACGGAACGGGTCGCTTAAGTGGCCCGTGTCCGAAGTCGACCTGCGGCGAGGTGCGATCGCCCGGTCTACCCTCCGCGTGGGTACTTAGGTAGGTCGAATTTGGCGAGCAACCCTATCCCACGCGGGGGCTGATTGGCTCGATCGCGGTGAGACCGAAAGGTCCACCCGTGACTGGTTCCCGGCGTTAGTCCGAGAGGGTCACGACTGGATTGTCCGTCCGGTGGGCGACGTGCCGCGATTCGAGTTACGTGGCCGTCGCACGCCGGCGGGCGCGAAATCCGCAACAATATATATATATATATATATATATATATATATATATATATATATATATATATATATATATATATATATATATATATATATACATATTAGTTGGCTCCGATTATTTTGAAAAAAGTTGGATTTTTGTGGATTTATTTTTTTTTTTTTTTATTGCTCGAAAGTGCCTAAACATTTGTAGCAACATGAATGGTAATATTAAATGATCCTGATCCCAGTGATTTGTGGTTGTAGGGAAATGGTTTAGGCCTCGACTGGTCTTTTAGGCCCCCATAAAATAATTTTTTTGATTTCTTCAGAATACCAACAGGATCACAACAGCACCGTGCAATGCAGGGTACTCCTGATTGTGAATGATACACTGGACAACAAAAGTTTTGCTACTGCGGTAGAAACATATGTTCTAGACTAAGTAGTGTATGCCGATTCGGAATCTGAAGTCAGAATTTTCTCTGCACATCAGGATTTTGAGTTATACATATGGAGCATTACAGTCGCTTGCCCTGGTGGGTGATTTTGAGTGATCATAAATTTTTTTTTTTTTTCGAATTTTTGGTTTCAATTGCAGCAATACAACTGTTGAGGAATAGTATTTCTCATAAAAGAGCTTTTAGAATGCATTTTAAATTATTAAAAATGTATGAAAACTGACCAAGCTATTTCATCAATGATCTCTCCAACTCTCTGGAAAATCCTCTCCATCTCTTTGCTGATGACTCCACCCTCTGTCGTACCATCTGTCATCCCTCAGACCGGCAAGCAGCAGCTTCTTCACTCACTGTAGATCTGAGTAAAATCACAAACTGGTCCAACACGTGGAGCATGTCTTTCAATCCGGACAAATCTCACTCTCACTTTGTCTCTCCGAAAGGACTGTTTGGAACCACCCCCCCCCCTCCCCCGTCTACTTTCTCAACAATCCTCTGGAAGAAATCCTTTCTTTCAAGCTTCTGGGTCTCACTATCTGCCATGACCTTTCCTAGGAAAGCCACATTTCCAACCGCGCCTCCAAAGCTAGTCGCCGACTGGGAATCCTCTGTCCTTCCTCGGCCCATCTGAGCTCCTGACCACATACAAAGCTTTCGTCCACAGCCTGATGGAGTACTGCTCTCCACTCTGGACTGGTGCTCCTGCCCCCACCTTTCTCTGCATCACGCTGTGGAAACCAAGGCATTTTGGATCATTGGTATCTCCCGCAATGAGGCTGAGCCTTTGGGCCTCTCATACTCTCACCGCAGGCAGGTCAGTGGTTTTTCTGTCTTCTACCATCTCCTCTCCGGTCTCGACCCTCTGCTCTGTCTGCGATTTGTACCCATCATATTTCCGCAGGGCGCTCAGGGTCTGTCAACAACCCCCTTCAGGTAAAACTACCAAAATCACAAATCACTGCTCACCTTCACTCTTTCATTCCTCTTTTTCCCCACCTTTGGAATAAACTCCCTCTCTCTGTTCAATCCCATTCTTCCCTCCAGGCCTTCAAAACAGCTGTTTACCACCACCTCTTATCATCCCCCATCCAAATCCTCTATCTTTTCTACCCCCGTCAATCCACCCCATACCCATCTCCTTCAAATTCCCTGCTTTCCTTCCTGAAAGTCCCTGTAATGTCCATCTTGTATACCCGGTGTTCCCCGCCCCATCCCTCTCCCTGCCACAGATCTCCAAATGTCTCTGTTCCCCACTGTTTTGTCCTTCCCACTCCCGTCCCTCTTGTCTCATGCCCCCCTTGCTGTGTGTTGTGTGTTGGCTCTCATACGGGCCTCAACAAGGTATACAAAAAAAAAGAAAGCAATGACTTTTTAAGTAAAAAATTTTAACTAACCCTAGCCCTTATGAAAAATTTTGTAAAGGCATTGGATCACGACAGTAATGGCTTCCAATATCTCAAAGAGAAGTTTGGCACATAGAAAACTCATACTAAACTCAAAGCAGGTATTTTCATTGGACCCCAGATCCGAGAACTGATGTGTGATCCCGAGTTCAAAAATAAACTGAACCCACTGGAGTTTGCAGCATGAGACACATTTGTGTTGGTTGTGCAGAACTTTCTTGGGAACCGTAGAGCTGAACAGTTTGCGGAGTTAGTGGACAACATGCTAAAGGCCCATCAGCAAATGAGCTGTAGGATGTCTCGCAAAATGCACTTCTTGCATTCTCATCTTGATTTCTTCCCAGCTAATCTGGGTGAGGTAAGCGATGGGAATGGCAAAAGATTCCACCAAGACATTTTGGTCATGGAAACGAGGTATCAGGCCGGTTCAACCCAAACATGATGGGTGATTACTGCTGGTTCCTACAACGGGAGACCAATTCGACACACAAGCACAAGAGCAAGTGCCTTACACCTTCTGAACATGTCTGAACAGTGCCAACGCTGATGATATTAAGGAAGAGTGTAAACTTGAAGTGTTGTTTCTGAATCACTCAAAATGGGGCAGATTTCCTTATCAAGTTTGCACCATTCCTAAGATTACCATGCTCTAATGTTTTATTAACATATTTTCTGCAACTTATTTATGTTCTTGGTTTGTAGACAACACATTATACATGGAGATCAATCATTGTTATCTAAATATGGTGTGAAAGTAATTACGAAGCACTGATATTAGATGTACAATGTAGCAATCTGCAATAATAAAGTATCTAATATAGCATGCTGGGTATCATTAATACATAGACATATTTTGAAAACTTGACGTACTGGCTAAATTTTGATGACAGATTTGAAATCAGCAGCCCAGATTCAGCCAAGAACACCTGCATTTCCCCTCAGTAGCAGAAAAAAGGTTGTTTTTGTTTCCCAGTGTCTATCATATGCTGCCTTTTTGGCTGCTGGTTGCATCATTGGTTTGGGGCACGGCTATGCCGCTGATGCAGTGCCTCCATTACTTGTATACTGGTGCTCAGTTCTCCGACTTCGGAAGGATGACAGGCTGAGTCAACCCCCTGGTGTTAATTCAACGGTTTGGCTTGAACTCAGGGCCCTAATTCCCAAGCCAGCCACCCTGGCCGCGAAGCCAACACCAGGCTGCAGTTGCCCAATGAAATGGTAATATTGGAAGCCTATACTCTTGGACGAGCTCTAAGGAATTCACAAATTAAGAAACGCTTTGAGGAAAGAACCAATCGTGGACAGATCGCCACTCTGTCACAAGATAGTCTACTGAAAGTGGAATTTTTTTAAATTTATTCCCGTGATAACGCACCTACTGTTTGAGGGAGAAAAAAAACATGGAATCTTTAACGTCAACCAACGACCAGTGTTGACTGACAAGTCCTGTTTCACAACCATCTGATGGACAGCGCACGCAGTGATGTGTCAGTCTGCATGCGAAGCATCAGAGTGAAGTTTATACCTCGGTCGAGATTCGAACCTGGGCTCAATAACTCAAATACCCAAAAGCAATCCTGCCAGCCCTTCATAAAAATTAAAGAAATATTGTTTTTCTTACTTCTTACCAAATATAATGTACAGGAACAATATATTTTACACTCTTGTCAGTATCTTGTTCCGAGAACGTTATAACAGCACATGTAAAGTTGATCGGTCGGTGAAACAATTTCTTGGATATCAACCCTGCAGCCAAACAGAAGTCCCAATGGCAAAAATGCGTGACTAGTCTGAAAGTATAAAAACGTGACAAACCTCCGAACACACAACAGGTATAACGATGGCAGGCCTGCTTGAAGGGTCGCGGTAATGAACGATTACGTATCACTGGCATTTATACGAAGGGAATAAGTATCGCTGAGCCAGCCCACGAGCGGTTTCAATTCGCCTTTTTAAAAGGCTTTTCGAGTTGTGCTTCCCACAGATCCTCCCCCGCAGGGAAGCGCGAGTACGAACAAGTTACGTGTGCTGCGGACTCACCCGCACCCCACCTCTCCCACCCCCATACCACCGCTTTCCTTATTACGAATGACAATCATGCCGCTATTTCAGGCCCAATCATATTTCAGCCAAGTCTCAGAAATCCAACATGTCACAGGTGGCTCTGTATTAAGCACAGTCATTTACGTCCTCTTTGCTCTTCAATTGTAACTTGAAATATATATACATAATTAAAACCACACACACACACACACAAACACAAACACACACACACACACACACACACACACACACACAAACACAAACACACACACACACACACACAAACACACACACACAGTTATTGTCTTTTGAAGGGAGAAACGTTATTGAAAGAAAGATGTAGGGATGGCTTCACACGATCATTTCTTGTGACCATCCCTACCTTGTTTTTACATACTTTTTGCAGTAACAACCTGGCATCCTTTTGCATTTTTATGCCACCACTGATTAAGTTTAAAAATGTTTTGATGATACATGTGTGCAGTGTTGATAGAAAGTCTACAACCCTTTACAAATTTTTCACCTTTTGTTGCCTTATAGCCTGGAATTAAATTGCATTAAATCAGACTTTTTCCACCTTTATTTACATATCGTAACCCACAGCTAACTTCCAAGTGAAAAACAAATTCCACAAATTTCAGAAAATTAATGATATTAACACTTATCCAACCAATAATATATATTGGTTGTATAAGTGTCCATTTTTGAGATGATTCATACATATATATATATATATATATATATATATATATATATATATATATATATATATATATGATGGAACTTCCCATAGTTGGCACTTCTACTTCTCGGAGTTGGCAACTTCTCCTACTTGGCGGGTTTCGGCCGGTCCCGACGGAAGCTAATGCAATTTCTTATTGAAAGAACTTCCTGGACTTAGCACTTCTCGTTTCTAGCACTTGGCACCCAAAAGCTGGTCCCAATTAACCAATCAACTTCTCGGACTTGGCAGTGAAGAAAACTTTCACGGTGATAGGCCCAATTAACAATGTAGGTGTGGTTTAATAAGAAGTTCAACTCAAGTTTGATGTTTGGACTCAAAGAACAATATAAAAAAGGTGCGATGGGTATGACGAACCAGTCAGCTCGCAACATGCCTCGCAAAACAGTTCAAGCAAATGACCTTGGAAGAGAAGGTGGAACTAATGAAGAACAGCGATTCTCGATCACAAGGAAGTCTGGCGGAACAGTACGACACCGCCCAAGGTACGGTACAGAACATTCAAAAGCGAAAAGCGGAGTTCATGCAAGCCTACGAAGAGAATGAGCCGAGCAAGAAGAAACGGTCCAACAAACACATTGACACAAAGACACTGCCTGTCATGTGAAAAAGCAACAAACGAGCCTGTATGACCACAGCCCTATTCAAAGAATGGTTGGAGAAATTCAACGAGAAGATGAGGCGACAGAAACGAAACGCCCTTCTGTTCTTAGATAATGCCACGCGTCACTCCTGCATGGAACTCAGCAACGTCAAATTTGTTTTCTTCCCGCCAAACCCAACTTCCCACTCACAACCGTTAGATCAAGGCATTATCAAGAACATGAAGACCCACTACCGGCAGATGCTGCTGCGTAGGGTAATCAAAGATTTAGAGAACAGTCTGGAGACAACACTCGTGGCAGTCCTCGATGTCTGCTTATGGGTCGCATAAGCAGTCAAACGTGTGCGTTCGCAGACAGTTACATCCTGATTCGGTCGCTCTGGTTTCACAGATACATTCACTGATGATCCAGAAGACGAGATGCCTTTGGCCGATCTTGTTCGACGGCTTCAATGCGCAATCGGTTCGGGAGACAATACTCCCATTGAATACGTGGCGTGTGACAACGAACTCATCACCAGACAACGAACTGTACGGAGGACGACAGTCACTGCCCGCTGATGATGACAACGATGACGACGATGCTGAAAGCGAACCATGCCCGACAATAACAACGAGACAAGCGATTGAAATGACGGACAAGCTCAGAGACTTTTTTTCTCCGAGAGAATATGCCAGATTATGTGCAGCTTATCATACAGATGAACAATTATTTGCAAGAAAAATTCGTGACTTCTTCCCACCAGACGGACTTAATCTCTTTTTTTCATTCTCCAGGATAGCTAATAAAATTGCTACATGTAATAATGAAGATACATGTACGTAATTTGCTAATTTTAAATAAGCACTCTTGTATATCTTGCAAAGCTTTGTATATAGAAGTTATTGTACCTATATCTTGTGTGCTAATAAATGTACATAAATTGTATAAATCACTTCACTGTTCCATTGTTTTTTTGTTGGCACTCTTGCGGGGAACTCCCAACTTCTCGGACTTGGCAACTTCTCAAAGTTGGCACTTTTGGGCCAGTCCCTCGAGGTGCCAAGTCCGGGAAGTTCCACTGTACACATATATATATATATATATATATATATATATATATATATATATATATATATATATATATATATATATATATATATATGCATTAGTCTCAGGCGACGTTTCACCGACTTCGCAGCCAGCTTCATCAGGCACAATATACTATCATGGACAGATCGCCACGTCACAGGATAGTCGACTGAAAGTGGCAATTAAAAAAGAAAATTAATCCCATGATAACGGGTCTATTGTGTACTGATTGTGCTTGATGAAGTTTCTTGAGTTGATGAAGCCGGCGAAACATTGCCTGAGACCGGATCTGCTCTCGCCTTTTTGCTCAAATTTTGTGGAATCGATTTAGTTTATACTTTTGGTTGGAAGTGTCTTCTTCTTTAAAAATGTGTAATCCCACCCACCCCAATCTTTTACATACATATATATATATATATATATATATATATATATATATATATATATATATATATATATATATATATATATATATATATATATATATATATATATATATATATATATATATACACACATTAGGGTATTTCACTCATGGTGCTAAAAAAAATGGAATTTGTTGAAAATTGTCAGAAGGGGTGTCCCCTTGTTTCTTATGACCCATAAATATTTTAGGCAAATATTTGGTTTGATTCGTCAATATTTACTGGTCCCACAGTTGGACAAGATTCCACATTTCAAGTGAAACTTCGAAAAAATCAAATGGAGGAGAAGACAAAAAATTGCAACGAACGTTTATTGAACTGAAAATTAACAAAAAAATTTATTAAAAAGAAATGTAGAGCAGGGCAATCAAATCGTTGGGCTCAAGGAGCAGGAGGGAACTTAGCAGTCACTCCAGCCTTTGTTTTCTTGACGGTCTTGCGGTCATGATGAACAACTTTGAGGAGGAACTGCTTCTGCTGCTCGTCTTCGGTTCGGGCTTGGAGTTTTTGTATCAGTGCCACTCCTCTCTCTGCTGAATCATTGGTGACCTGCAGGCCTCGGACGGTGGCTCGAGTTCGTGGATCTTGCAAAACATCTTCCACGTTATGGGTAGTGACCATCCTCCCAGCAAAGATCCCAATGGCCTCTAGTGTTCGCCCTGTTACCAATTTGGAAAGATCGTCAGGGAGAGTGAAGTTCTTCTTTTCAAGTCTCTTGAGTGCTTTCGAGGTTGCTGGACGGCTTAGGTTCTTGACCATGGCCGCCCGGTCATCGGGAGACACTCGTTCGAAGAAGGCTAGGGCCACTCCTTGCTCTGAGAGGTACCAGAGGTGCCTTTGGAGGGCCTTCTCTGCCGTTGACCCGAGTTCTCTATCCACAAACACCTGGAGAATCGCCAAGAACTCCAGGTCATTCTTCGGTGCACAGTTTGGGACAGCTGCCTCATGCCAGAATCTGATGTAAATGAGACTGACGAAACAAGCCAGTCGTCGGACTCCGCATTTTTCCAAACTCGTCAGCTCCAGTTGTTGCAAAAACAGGGCAATCTTCAGGATATAAATAGCTTTTGCCATCCATCTCGCCTGATGGTAGACTCCAGGGGCCCTAAATCGAGGCAGATCTCCGCTCCATCCTCCTAGGTAGAGAAGAGAGAGCTGAAGGAGTTCGAGATAGTCCTCTCTTGGGTGGACTGCATCATGGATGACTCTCCTGAGGAAATCTATCATCTTCAGCCTTTGTGATTCGCTCCACTCATCCAGGGGTTGTTCGTCGCTGAGGGTACCGGCAGATGTCTTGTCCAAGACGTCCCATTTTCCTCGATATCGTTTGAAGAGGGGAATGTCGGGACCTGGGGGAGAGCCGAAGAGGAGTTCATAGGTGTTCTTCAGTACCACCTCGTGAATGTGATGTCGGCATGCCAGCCAAAGAAGAGGTCTTCCAAGGGACTGTTCAATTATGCTGCAGGCTCCGCTAATCATGCCACTGTTGGACGCAGTCGTATCAAATGAGAGACCGATGATCTTGTCAGCAATCTGATACGTGTCCAGCAGCCGAAGAACGGTATCTGCTATCGACATATCGACATATCGGTATTGCTATCGACATATCGATATGCAATTATCGACAAAACTGACTAAAGGCCCAGTCACACCTTGACGTTTTAGCCAGGAATGGCAACGTATAAAAATGCACGTAAAACGTTGGCATACGCAGAAGTTTTGAGGTTTTTTTTAAAGTTTTGGTCGTATTCATAACGTGTTGGTCGTATGCATAACGTATTAGTAACGGGCACAGAACGTTTCGTTGTGTTAAAGATAACTTATACCAACGAATGCTTAGCCTGTTGTCGGCGTTCACAACCTATGCCCAACGATAGTTTAACTTAGTCATAGCGCGCTGCACGTATCGCCGACGAACTCGTGGCGTTCTCTGTTAAAAACCTGCCGCACGCAGATTTAAATCACAACCGCCTGAAAATTGAAAGTGTCAACATCGCAGTCACACCTTGACGATTTAGCCAGCGTATGCCGACCGATGAAAAATGTGTCTAAAACGCTGGGACACGTCGAATACGGTATGGGTAAGTTGTGTATACGTTAGGAGCACGATGAAAAACAATGAAGTATGCTGGCATATTGCGTGGTACGTCTAGTACGTCGTGAAATTTCAAGCATGCTGAAAATTTTATGACGTACTCGACGTATGGCTCACAAGTTCCGCATATGCTGGCATAAATTCTCAGCACGCTCCGCAATCGTTTACACACGTCGGCCACACGTTATTTGTAAGTTACTCATAGATCGAAACACGTCGAGGTAATGTTTAGCATACCCGAAACTTAATTTTTAACCTACGAGTAACGTGCTTTGAACCTATTAATAGCGTGCTTTGAACCTATGAGTAGCGTGCTTTGAACCTATGTGTAACATATCTTAAACGCACATTGGCGTATGTAGACAAATTTGATTGACGTCTTCCGGACGACCACAGAACTTAGTGAACGTGTTTCTAACTTACAGCTACCGTATAAGGCGTATTGGCAGCGTTTAGGGGAATTGGTATATACAAATGGGCTTCACAAGAGGAACCCGTCAGTGTTCCAGACTCCATGTTGAGTAGATGTCAGTGGCAGTAGCAGTAGCAGTAGTAGTAGTAGTAGTAGTAGTAGTAGTAGTAGTAGTAGTAGTAGTAGTTCGAGAGAATTTGGTGATGTCGATGTTCGTAGTAGTAGTAGCAGTAGTAGTTCGAGAGAATATAGTGATGTCGATGTTGGTAGTAGTAGTAGTTCAAGACAATTTAGTGTTGTCAATGTTAGTAGTAGTAGTATTATTGGTATTAGTAGTAGCAGTAGTAGTTCGAGAGAATTTAGTGATGTCGATGTTATTAGTAGTAGTAGTAGTAGTAGTAGTAGTTCGAGAGAATTTAGTGTTGTCAATGTTAGTAGTAGTAGTAGTAGTAGTAGTAGTAGCAGTAGTAGTTCGAGAGAATTTAGTGATGTCGATGTTAGTAGTAGTAGTAGTAGTTCGAGAGAATTTAGTGATGTCGATGTTATTAGTAGTAGTAGTAGTAGTAGTAGTTCGAGAGAATTTATTGATGTTAGTAGTAGTAGTAGTAGTAGTAGTTGTACTTTCAAGTAACGTGTTGCAAAGTGTGAACAACGTTCGTGTAGCGTGCTTACAAAACGTTACTCATAGGTTAGAAATAAGTTTCGGGTACGCTAAACATTACCTCGACGTGTTTCGACTTATGAGTAACTTACAAGTAACGTGTTTCAACGTGTGTCAACGATCGCATAACGTGCCTACAACTTATGGCCAGCGTAGCGGAACGTGTGAGTCATACGCTGGCATACGTCGTAAAATTTCAAGCATGAAAAAATTCGAGGAAAACCCCAAAGTCCAACGTTTAAAGCCAGCGTACTACCACTTATGGCAGTATTTTTCAGCGTGGTTTTAACATATACAAAACGTACCCATAACGTATTCGACGTGTACCAGCGTTTTACACAAATTTTCCAAAA
>NC_140961.1:109734155-109754155 GCF_056783735.1 Eptatretus burgeri | reverse complement strand
AGCTGGTGTGACACTTGCTTCCCGGTACCCACTACAGGTATGGGGACTGACCTCAATTGAATGTCTTGTCGGATTTGACCAGTTCGCTCTGGGAGGGCAATTGTGTCTGAACGGGGTAAACGTCTCAACCACAACACATATAATGCTGGGTGATACCTCATTTTAGAGCTCTTGGGTTTGGACAGTGCATGAGGAAGCGACGTGTATTTTTGTTGTGCACAATGGTGGTGTACAGGCTCAATCATTGGTTTGCACACCTCCCGGAAGTAAAAAAAAATAATCAGAGAGGACGCTAGTACTCTTTATGTCGGGACGGCATGGAAAAAACATGGCCACCCCATCTGCTACATTCAAAACGAAAGTTAGAGGATCTTCTTGAAAAAGTCGCTTCGCCTAAATATGAGAACCTACTTGGTCTGTTCATCTGATTGTCAAGGCAGTGATCACTTTTCAGTTCTCTTGACCATGGAAAAAAAATTAAAAAATTTTAAAAAATACCACATCAGTCAAATCTGGGAATTCATCTTCTGGTTCATAATCTATCTATAATTCCAGCAATCTCTGTGTGTCTGTCTGTCTGTCTGTCTGTCTGTCTGTCTGTCTGTCTGTCTGCAACCGCCGTTTCTCGACGACCGCTGGTCCGATCTCATTGAAACTTGCCAGGAATATTGCTGGGGACCCGCGGATGTGCCTTTTTGAGGTTTGATATCGATCGGACGAGCGGTTCCCAAGTTACGACCATTTATCTGTCAACCAATGACAAGACACGGTGCTATGACATCACGAATGCCGTCACAATAAATGTTTATTTATTTATTCATTTTTTATTTATTTATTTATTTTGCACAATCGACGGTCCGATCTCATTGAAACTTGCCAGGAATATTGCCGGGGACCCGCGGATGTGCCTTTTCGAGGTTTGATATCGATCGGATGAGCGGTTCCCAAGTTACGGCCATTTATCTGTCGACCAATGACAGGACACGGTGCTATGACATCACGAATGACATCACAATTAATGTTTATTTATTTATTTTTTATTATTTATTTTGTTTTGCACGATTGAAACTTGCCAGGAATATTGCTGGGGATCTGCAGATGTGCCTTTTCGAGGTGTGTGAGAGAGAGAGAGAGAAAGAGAGAAAGAGAGAAAGAGAGAAAGAGAGAAAGAGAGAAAGAGAGAAAGAGAGAAAGAGAGAAAGAGAGAAAGAGAGAAAGAGAGAGAGAAAGAGAGAGAGAGAGAGAGAGAGAGAGAGAGAGAGAGAGAGAGAGAGAGAGAGAGAGAGAGAGAGAGAGAGAGAGAGAGAGAGAGATAGAAAGAAAGAAAGAAAGAGAGAAAGAGAGAGGCTGCACATACTGGCACGCACCTACAGGCCCGCCCCTACGGGCCCGTACTAGTAATAATAATAACAATAATAATCATCATCATCATAATATTCTTCAGACGGCATACTGCAAGCTGCCTCTATCAATGGCAATGATTCTGGTACCATCCGACAGAGTTTTACCTCTTGCGTCATCCTTTGGTATAATATAATTTTAATATCTTGAAAAGATTGCACGAAATTTACGCAAAACTCCATTCCTTTGTAAAAGAATAGGCAAGGATCCAGGGGTGGGCGTGATTGTACAACTGACAATCAGCCTGATGGGGGTGGGGCTGCTTTACATTTGCCTCAATGTCATACATATGGACATCAAATAATATCAGCAGAAATATCTTGCCTCAGGAAATCCCTTGTTTTTCATTGTTATATGTATGAAAATAAAATAATGGCGAGGTCCCAGTGCTTCACATGGGACACACGTGATCATAAGCCCTCCATGCACAGTATAAAGGTAAAAGTGAGTCACGTGATCAAGAACCTTCTCGAGTCACGGTTGAGAAAACGGCAGATTACCGACGTCGGCGCATAAACAGGGGATTATCCAATCCAACTCTGAATTGAATAAATATTTGAACTGACATTTAGTGTTCCTTCCATCTTTGTTTTGACATCATGCATCGAGCGAGTGGTCACTGTTCCATTAAACAGACACCTGTCTCGTATTGAGCCATTAATACTTTTCCCTGGTGTGTCCAGTGTTGAAGCCAACGTAAGAGCTTCTCGTATGGACATGGCAGGTAGTTGGGCTACAAAAAACGAAATTCTTACTCAAGCACATTTGCTGAATACCCCAGTGTATGTGGTGGTTTATTGATGGTGTACAGTTTATTGATTTTATTGATGGTTTATTGATGGCCAGTAAGCAGATGGAAGCCTCGCTTCCACTTCAGAAACGCAGGCCAAAGTTTATGCATTTCTGCATGGCTTAACTGTACTTTAACAGCTGACAGCTTACAGCATTGTCCAGCAAGTGGAACTACATGTGGTACTCCCACATACAATATTATAAACATCAGTACAACAGCGAGAGTGTGGATTGGGTAAGGTACTCCCTTCCCTATGCATGTTGCTGAAAATTTGCTTGATAATGTCACACAGATGGCTTTATGTACACCAGGCTTCAGCATGATCACTTTGATGTTGTTCTCTCTCCTATAAATCCACAGTAATTATTTTTGAACATTTCTAATAGCAGGTCAATGTGTGCCTCCGGCTCGAAGTGAAAAGTTAAGCGATCGGTAGTGTACGTACGTGTACGTACGGACGTATGTCGTGCATCTCGTACGTGTCTGCATTTTGTTAAAAGCATACATCGAAAACCATTCAGCGGAGGAAATTGAAACTTTACCACATGTTATATGACCGTGTGATATAGCGGTCACTCTTTTGAGGTCAACTCAGGCCAAAAGGTCAACATAGGCCACATTACTAAAATCCTTAATTTTAATTCAATTGACTTGAAATTTGAAGAGCATTTTCATGTCAAGTCTCTGAATTCGAGCACCAATTAATTTTAAGGTCAAAAGGTCAACACAGGCCTAATTTCTAGAATTGATAGATAGGGCAAAAAATTAAATATATCACTAAATCTCAAAAAGTTTTCAGAGATTAATGTCACCGACATGCATTGAAGTTTTGTGAAATTCGGTAGACCAAAGAAGGTCTACATTTGCCAATAGGCCAATTTGAGCCGAATTTTCTAAAATCCTCAAATTTCATCCGATTGACTTGAAATTTGATCTGGATTTGCATATCAGGTCAGTGAATTCAACCACCTATTAATTTGGAGGTAACCATAGGTTAAAAGGTCAAAATAGGCCAAAAGACCTTTTGGGTCAAATTATCTAATATCCTCAATTTTCATCTGAATAACTTGAAATTTGAAGAGCATTTTCATGTCAGGTTGCTGAATTAAACTACCAATTAATTTTAAGGTGAAAAGGTCAACACAGGCCTAATTTCTAAAATTGATACACAGGGCCAAAAACTAAATATATCACTGTAATCTCAAAAAATTGTGGACAGGTTATGACAAAACAAGGTGGATAAGATGAAGAGGTGACAAGAACAAGCGGATTGGATTTTTTGTTCGGATCCAGCCCATCAGTGGGATACAAAACGTGAACTGTTCCACCTCAGAGGTATGAGCTCTACCGAGTGCCATTCCAATTTATGCTGTTTTGCCAAGTTGTCACTCTATCAGTGATTTTTCATTTGTGTGTTTGTCTGTACACTCACCTCCAGCCCAAACCGCTCAACCGATCATTCTGAAATTTTCAGAGATTAATTTTACCGACACTGCAACAGTCCCGCATTGAAGTTTCATAAAATTTGGTCAACTGAAAAAATAGGCCAATTTGAGCCAAATTATATAAAATCCTCAAATTTCATCTGATTGACTTTAAATTTGATCATGATTTGCATATCAGGTCAGTGAATTCAACCACCTATTTTTTTCAGGTTCACCTTCGGTCAAAAGGTCAACATAGCCCATAAGGTCAACCCAAAATAGGCCAATTTTTTTAATTGTTTCTAAAATTGTCAATTTCCATCCAATTGACTTGAAACTTGAAGAGCATTTTCACGTGAGGTTGCTGAATTTAACATCGCATTAATTTTAATGTCAAAAGGTCAACACAGGCCAAGTTTCTAAAATTGATAGATTGGGCCAAAAACTAAATATATCTCTGTATCTCAAAAAGTTGTGGACGAGTTATGACAAAACAAGGTGGATGAGTTGTGTAGGTGCCAAGAACAAGCGGATTGGATTTGGTTCAGATTCACCACATCAGTGGGATACAAAAGGTGACCTGTTCCACCTGGCAGAGGAATGCGCTCTACCAAGTGCCATTCTACTTTGTGCTGTTTTCCCAAGTTGTCACTCGTTGAGTGATTTTTCATCTGTTTGTCTTTTTGTCTGTCTGCACATAACTCTCATGTTTTTCTCTGCAACCGCTTGTCGGATTGAAACAAATTTTTCAACAACTTTGCACATAGCAAGTACTCCTCCTGGGAAAGGTGTGTGCTTTTTTATGACATAATAGGTGCCCTCCTTTTGACATCATAATTGCATATGTAAAATGCTACATCTGATCAGTATGAAAATTTTTGAGGGTCATCTCGGATAAAATGGTCCACAGAAAAAAAAAATTCATGATGTCATTGATCACATGATTTGGCAGCCCTGTTGCATTTTTTGGGGAAAAACCTTAAAAAATCTTCTCTGAAGTTGCTGAACAGATCGAGGCAAAACTTTGTACATATGACCACCGTTCCATGATGAACAAAAGGTTCACAAATATTATGTCATTGGTCACATGGTTTGGCAGCCATATTGCATTTACCCAAAAACCTATAATCTCCAGAACGGCTGGATAAATCGAGAGGAAACTTCACACAAGTGCTCCACAAGCCATGGGTGTACAAGTGGCACATAGCATGTACTCCTCAGGGGGAATACGTGGTATTTTATGATGTCAGAGGTGCCTTTATGCCTGGTGTTGGCTTAATGGTTGGAGTTTTGGGCTTGGGATCCTCGGATCCTGAGTTCAAATCCCACTCTGCTGTTGAATTAATATCAGGTGGGGTTGACTTTGCCTGTCATCCTTCTGATGTCAGCAAAATGAGTGCCAGCTTGCTGGTATCCTGTGTCGGAGTGGCGACCCATCCAGGATTGTGCCCAATAGCCACGGACACTGCTTAGGCAGCACCAACGCTCTGCACAGAGTATGGTCCCAATAGATGGATACATGGATAGGTGCCTTCGTTATGACGTCATAATTGAATATGTAGAACGCTGCATCCGATCAGTAAAAAAAAAAAATTGAGAATCATCTTGGGATAAAATGGTCCACAAAATGTTTTGATGACGTCATTGGTCACGTGATTTGGCAGCCATATTGTTGTTTTTTCTTCAAAACCTTCAAAAAAAATCTCAGAAATGGCTGAAAAGATCAAGGCGAAATTTTACACACATGACCACCTATCAATGACAAACAAAAGGGTCACACATATGATGTCACAGGTCACATGGTTTGGCAGCCATATTGGATTTACCCTAAAACCTATAAAAATACACCACTAAAAAGAAGTCCTGGCAAGGATTTGCAATCTCTGATTGCTCTTTTTTTTGTTTGTTTTGTAACTGCTGCACCACATTGATTAATGGTGGATTGGCAAGTCTGACCAGATGGGTGCATATGAATGTGTGAGGATTAGGTGAACATTGAGGCATCCATGTTGCGCTGATATTAAACCGTGACCATGTATTGGACCAAACTTATATGTCCACCGAGATTGATGTGGCCAATAATTTGATCTCCCGAAGCTTGTGATTTATGGAGTATCATGCTGTTATAGACAAGCAAGGATCCGAGTAAAGGAAAGTGTTCAAAAGTCTTGAAACTCTTGATGCGTTGTGAGAATTGTGAATTGTGCCAGGGTACCAGACCAAAGGTCTTTGCTTAAAAAAGAAGGACATCATGGGATCTTCAACATCTATCATACATTCCATGTGGGGCAATGAGCTCGATGACCCTTCGAAAGAGCATCATTCTCCACTATCACATAGTGACTGCTTCCACTGCTCTCAACCATATTCCTCTTCTTCCTCCTCCTCCTTCTGTCCATACTTTGTGAACACTGCACTAAAACACATTAATGGTCTTGTTGAATGTAAGCATGGTGATTTACCTCCAAAAAATATCCAAAATCAAGAATAACATCCAATGAACATGAGACACAGGAGGTCATTTGACAAAAATTCACTCAACCTCTCAATTTAAGTACCTTCTATGAACAACTCTATTCTCACAATGTGGAGATATCTTGCCCAGGCATCGGCACACAATGCCGTACTTTTATTTTGTAGGATTCGACTCGGCAGGGGATACAAATCCAGGAACAGGCAGCTCAGAGGCAAACACACCACCGAATGAGTGAAACCTGTGATCTTCAAGCCCCCCCAACACCTGGTCAACACCGAAGTATCCCATCTAAGAACTAAAGAGGCTTCACTCTGCTTTGCATCTTAAATTGAATGGCATTTGAAATACCTTACCAACGACTTATGGGGTCGTATGTTCAGCTGATAACTCGATGGCAAAAATATTTATGGTATAAAAACACATGTTTGCATCATCGTTGTTTCCACCAATTTCACATATTTTTGCATCAATGCATGAGGTGTGCAAATCGATGTTGTGTACTCAAAGTGCAGGTGCATTTATGAGTTTGCATTTTGCATCCGTAATCCTGTATATAAAATCTTACTCACTCTGGACAGAAATCTTCAAAAGCAATGCAGGCAATGGAAGCATCATTGAGTTTTGGAGTTAGTTCATAAGTTATTTATAATGGATTTTCTCCGTGTCGTTGCAGTTGTATCTTAATACAGTCTAACCTACACCCTGACTGTGTGCCTTGTTGCATGCTGAATAGGATTGGCATAGTTCTTGGTGTTTATGCCTTTAGATGAAAAACAAAACAGCCAACACAAAGGGGGAAATGTGGCGCATTGGGATTGCATTCTTTGGGATATCCCCTGTAGGAGCTGTTCTTGGCTAATGATATGGAAGTACCAATGTGTTGTTAATGATAGTAAATGCCAACACATTGGCACTTGCAGTGCAATGATGTAAGTGCCAAAGTGTTGTCACTTAATATCGTTGGCCAAGAATAGCAGTGAAGGGGGTGTCCCAAAGCTCCCAATATCCTGATGGGCGCGAGTTCCCCCTATACTTATTCTACCATCTGCACGCATCATGCAAACATGGATATCCCCCCCTCTAACTAAGGACTAATGCCCCCACAGCCAGTCGCACTTCGTTTATCATGCTGGTAAACATACTCAACTTTCAGTTGATAAAATATATTGTCATATTCTACGCAAAATGCGTACACACATATTAAAACAAAAGGTATCATCAAACAACAACACACTATCTTCAGAGTTTCAACCCATCAAGTTCACAACCCCAACAGTGTGATGGCCCAGAGAAGAATTACTTCAACTATTTCCAGCAAACAACAAGATCTACAAGTAAGCATGCGCCCACACATATTTTCTAGAAAGCTCTTTCAAGCAGTTATGTTCACATTCGTCCCAAACTCCCAATATATAATACTATGGATCGTTAATAATCCTGGGAATGCAGCCAGTTAGCAGATGGAAGCCTCGTTTCCACTTCAGAAACGCAGGCCAAAGTTTATGCATGGCTTAACTGTACTTTAACAGCTGACAGCTTACAGCATTGTCCAGCAAGTGGAACTACATGTGGTACTCCTACATACAATATTATAAACATCTACATTTTCCTTCATTGTGTGGATAAAACTAAAGATGGATAAAAATATGATAACTGAAGTCCAACTGTGTGTTTCCTCTGACTTCCCAAAGCATTATAATTCCTCCCATAAGTTATTGGTATCTATTATTATCTATGATGATGCATATTTGGCTATTTATGTTATACACACACACACACACACACACACACACACACACACACACACACACACACACACACACACACACACACACACACACACACACACCTCCAGTAGACATATGGCAAAAATAGCACCACCTTTGGTGATTGCCGGTATTACAAATAGCACCACCTTTGGTGATTGCCGGTATTACAAAGAAAGAGTGCATATTCCTTTTTCTTCTTCATCATACGGTGGAACACTCTCAAAATTATGACATGGAGTATAATATATTGTGATAAATAAAAATTTTCTTCCAAAAAGAACAAAAATTATAAAATGCATTTCGAAGAATGCGCTGCAGCACATTGCCGAGTCGGCTGAGAAGGGTACTTCTGCCTGTGGGGGGGGGGGGGTGGAGTGCCCGCTAGTCATTATAATGTCCGAACTCTTCAGAGTTACTCGTGGAAAGTCGTTTATGCTTCGAGGGACATTTAACCCTGAGCAGATTGACACTCTGCCACAGAGTGTGAAAATATCCAGTGAGCAGACATGAGTATCTAACCCACACCAGTGAGAGCAATGCAACGAGGCTTTAAGTACTCAGCCACCAAGCTACCCAGCCTCATTATTGCTATTCTGATATTCAGTTTGGAGGTTTGTGTTGTCTGTAGTGCTTATTTGTCAAACATTAAGCTATAACTATACATATAGGATGGTGGCGACCAAGTGGTTTACCTGGTCCACTTTCTCCCAGGGTCTGCAAAGAGGTCCAAGAGCACACCTCCCACCTCCCCCAACACCAATTCAGTTGTGTTTTTAAATTTCAAAAACATTACAACGTTGGGAGTGATTTGTTCCTGTTCAGCCCAACATCGAGCATTGAATATACTGAGCATTGCTTTGAAAGGGGCATGGAGCTTGATGTTGGAAGCCATCTACGGTCATTGTGAAAATGCATCTTGAAGTGTATTTCTTGCTTTTCACTCTGAGCAGACTTCTGTGGTTTGTTTCCACTCATTGTTATCATCTTCTATCAACGAAACAATTAAGTCTTTGGTCTGGTTTGGGAGGATAACTCGGAGGTAGTGAACTCACCTTTGAGCTGTCTTCAAGTCTGCGCTCAATTCCTTGCTCGACGATCAACTATCTCCGTGACATGGGACCACTTCACTGCATGAGAATCAGGATTTGCTTTGTCAGCCTAGACAAAGCTGAAAGAGCTCGTGCTTTTTAATGTCACTCTGGAGTTTTGCAGGCATCGCATTGTTAAGTGCAGTGCTTCGGTGACCCATTACAATGGGTTTTTTTGTCGACGAAGCTTTTGCTGCTGAACTATAAAAATCCCTGGTGTCTTTCACAAGGGAGGCAAGTTATCACTGTTACCCTGAACAAGTTTCAAAATCCTGTCTTAAAGTGCAAAAGTCTTGCATCAGAGCACAGAGGTGTTCACAGAAATTAAGTACCTATCAACAAGGTTATGAATACCCCCCCCCTCCCACCCTACCCCTCCACTCGCCACATAAAAAGATAAATTATAATATTGTCCTTGTATTTTTCTTTATCAAAATGGCTACCACAGAGAAAGGGTGAAATTTTCTTGTGCTTGCATCAATGGCTCTGCAAATATATATCGTTGCCCACCAATCAGAATCAAGAAACATGATTATTCTTTAAAGTGCAATTTTGCCTTTGTTCTTTTGGATCAACATATTTGTTGTTCAGAATATATTTTCTTTTATGAACTATATATACTTGAATATTGAAGAAAGAAAAAAAAAACTTTGGTGTTTCTTCCATTATTGTGAGTATCTTTATCCAGATACATTTTTGACCACCGCTCTTATATCCCACTTGGAGGAACACCACAAACATGTGCGCACGCACACACACACACACACACACACACACACACACACACACACACACACACACACACCTATATAGGAGAGCAATTAATTGTGCCATAGCAGTCTCTTGGTAAGGGGACTCGCTGATGGGTCACCATTCTGAGGCATGATAGTATACTTTACTGAAGGTTGCAGGAATTTGTAATTTGTTCATTGTGCCAGCAATAGCTCGCTTACTGTTTCCAAAAGACACCCTGGATCTTTTACATACACCAACTCATGCTGGCAGATGGGACACCCAGTCTAAAGTCCTTCTGATGGACAGATCCATGCATCGTCCTGTATACAAAACACCACAATTAGATACAGTACCTACCAGTATCGGACATACCTAGTTATTAACTGTTGTATTGGTGCTTTGCAGGCAGGACATGTGTACGCCGTTCTTGGAATGAGATTAAGTTGACTGTCCAGTGTGCCAGCATTTGCTTCTGGATATTACAGATATTGATTTACCTTCTGACAAAGAGTAAGCTATTTTGTGCTAATACCCTGACCAAATAACTCTTGCCTTAATTAAAGGCTGCTTTGAAAGTATCCTACCATGAAGTAGTGATCGGTCCTGGCTGCCAACCCAGCTACTGTATAGTTTTAAGTAGATTGATGCATTAACACAACAATCAATCAATCAAGTGCAAAGTGAATCTCTCCCTAAATAAAGCACTTGGATTGATCAGTAAGTATCTTGCCTAACATAAAGCAAAAAATAAAAAGAGTGATGGTTGAAAAAATGAGTAAAATAATTGTTTCAAAAAGACAATGTAAAAGAAAAAGAAAAAATTCTTCTTTCATATGCAGCAAATGGCTGTGAGTATCATCATTGGCATTGAGGTGGGATGTGGGAGAGAACTCTGTTGCTGATGCAGGAAGGAGAAATGAATGTGGTTAAAGCAGGAATTATTAATTTGTTCAGGGTGCTGGAAATATCTCACTTAGGTAGACAAAGGCGGCCAGGTTAGGAAAAAAAACTTACAAAGGTTCATTCATATGTATTTCCATGGGGAAATATGAAAGGAGGAATGGACGGAAAGATATCAACAAACTCAGGATGGTAGTTTCACAGATGTGTGAAAGGAGGGACAAACTAGTAGAGGTAAAGGCCCGGTCACACCTTGACGTTTTAGCCAACGTATGCCGATTTTTGATTTTTTTTTCTAAAACGCTGGCACACGTTGAATACGTTATGGGTAAGTTTTGATAACATTGAGAGCACGCTGAAAAACACTGCCATACGTCGTTGTACGTTGGCTTTAAATGTTATACTTTTTGGTTGTCCTCAAATTTTTTCATGCTTGAAATTTCACGACGTATGCCGGCGTATGACTCACACGTTCCGCTACGCTGGCCACAAGTTGTATGCACGGTCTGCGATCGTTGACAGACGTCAACACATGCTACTTGTAAGTTAATCATAAGTTGAGACACGCCGAGGTAATGTTTAGCGTACCCGAAACTTATTTCTAACCTATGATTAACGTGTTGTTGGCACGTTACGCGATCGTTGCCACACGTCGACAGACGTTACTTTTAAGTTACTCATAGGCTGAAAGACGTCGGTATAATGGATCGTCCTTGCGTCAGCGTCCACGGCCACGGCCAGGACACTTATTTGCAGCATTCTTCAAACTTTTCTTCGGCATGACGAGGATGTTCACACCTCGATGTCTAGCTTGGCTATGATTCCAATTGTCCATCGGCAGCGTCTATTTAAAATAGTCGAGTTTGAGCGTTTTAACACGTTCAGAAGAAACGCTTCAGATTTCCAAACCCCAGCGTCAAAAAACAAAGGCGAGTGACAGCAATTTAAATCGTTCATTGTAAACAATGAAAATAGCTGAGTGGTGCCGTTTAAAAGTCGTTGAGTGTAAAAAAAATCCAATTGTTGAGCGCAAGCGGCTACTTTCAATAGTGGAGATGCAGCCATTTAAATCGTTGAGTTTATCATTTAAATCGTTAAATCGTTAAACGCAAGGACGATCCATCATAACCCACACCTTCCCCCCCCCCCCACACTCACCTACTACTGCCAACATGAACAAACTACTACTAATACTGATACTAATACTAATACTAATACTGATACTGATACTGATACTGTTACTGCTGACATGGACATCGACTCAAAAAGGACTCGAAAACACTGTTGGTTCCCCTTTTATGAGCAGCATTTTTATATACCAATTCCCAAAACCGCTGGGAACACGTCTTTATATGGCAGTTGTAAGCTAGAAACACGTTCATTTATTTTTTTTTTGTCGACCGGAAGACGTCTACATACGTCGATGTGTGTTGGGACTACGTAAAGAATTGGTTCAAAGCACGTCAAACATAAATTAGAAATAAGTTTCGCGTAAAAAAGACTTTACCGCGACGTGTTTCGACTTATGAGTAGCTTATAAGTAGCCTTTGTGGACGTGTGTAAGCGTCCACATATCGTGTGTAAAACTTATCCCCATCGCATGCGGAACGTGTGTCATACGCCGAGTACGTCGTAAAATTTTGAACATGTTTAAAATTTCTTGACGTACTCTACTTACTACGACGTATAATAGCGTACTTTAGCGTTCTACTCACGTATACCAAACTTACTCATCCCGTATTTGACGTGCCCCAACGTTTTAGACACATTTTTCTTAGGTCGGCATACGTTGGCAAGATCGCCAAGGTGTGACCGCGATGTTGACACTTCCATTTCTATGGCAGTTATGATTCGAATCGTTGTGCGTCAGCCTTTTAATAGGCTATGTCACGACATCGTCGGCGATGCGTGCAACGCGCTATGCCTAAGTTAGACTATCGTTGGGCATCGGTTGTGTAGGCCGACAACAGGTTCAGCATTCGTTGGTATAAGTTATCTATAACACAACGAAACGTTCTGTGTCCATTACCAATGCGTTATACATAAGACCAAGTCGCTATGAATACGTCCGAATCTTTAAAAAAAACATCAAAAGTTCAACGTAAACCAGCGTTTTAGATACATTTTAATACGTTGCCATCGCTGGCTAAAACGTCAAGGTGTGACCGGGCCTTAAGTGGAAAGCTTTTAAGCTTGGATAGAGGAACACGAATGGGTTTATGATTGAGTAATGTTGCAACCTGGTGGAGATGGAGAGGAATGAAAATAAAAATGAAGAAGGAGCTGATACTCTCAGTCTCCCACATGTTGGGAGGTATGAGGGATAGTTCTGTGTAACATGAAAGCTTAATCTTGAACGGCTTTTGAACTACCACGTCCATAAAAAGGGTGGAGGACAAAAAGGCAGCAGTGCCAGTTGGACCGGTGAGTCCACCAGTTCTCACTGTGGTCCTCAGCCAGTGGCGTCAAGTGCCAGCATGGACCCCGTGAAGATCACAAATTCTAAAGAGGAGATTCCAAGAAGGGCAATCGAAAAATAAGATCCCAAATTATCGAAAAAGAATATCGTAAATCTAAAAAGAAGACCCTAAATTATCTAAAAAGAAGATCCTAAATTATCTAAAAAGAAGATCCTAAATTATATAAAAAGTAGATCCTAAATCTAAAAAGAAGACCCTAAACTATCGAAAAAGTAGATCCTAAATTATCGAAACAGAAGATCCTAAATTATCGAAAAAGAAGATCCTAAATTATCGAAAAAGTAGATCCTAAATTATCGAAAAAGTAGATCCTAAATTATCGAAAAAGATTCAAAATTTAAAAGTAGATCCTAAATTATATAAAAAGTAGATCCTAAATCTAAAAAGAAGACCCTAAATTATCGAAAAAGAATATCCTAAATTATCGAAAAAGTAGATCCTAAATTAAAGAAAAAGAAGACCCTAAATTATCGAAAAGTAGATCCTAAATCTAAAAAGTAGATCCTAAATTATCTAAAAAGAAGGTCATAAATCTAAAAAGTATATCCTAAATCGAAAAGGAAAGCCCTAAATTATCTAAAAAGTAGACCCTAAATTATATCAAAAGAAGATCCTAAATTATATAAAAAGATCCTAAATTATCTAAAAATAAGATCCTAAATCTAAAAAGTAGATCCTAAATCTAAAAAGTAGATCCTAACTTATCTAAAAAGAAGATCCTACATCTTAAAAGAAGACCCTAAATTATCTAAACAGAAGACCCCAAATTGTTTAAAAAGAAGATCCTAAATTAGCAGGATAGCAACGAGCTCATAAACAAAGCAAAATCACAGCAGCAGCCGTTTTTACCTAACAGTATGTGTTCAAAAGAAAGGAAAGTATCAACCAATATCTATTAAATGTATAAAATAACAAAAATATACGAATTATTACTCTATTATTTCAATAATTCTTAATCCTAGACAATTTAGACAATTCTAGACAATGTTGTTTAGATGAGAGACTGAATTAACCCCCAAGCATGGATATAAAAAGAAGAACCAAATCGTGTGCTTTTTATGACTAAATGAAGCTCGAACCGAAAGGTGCTTTGCAGGCTTTGCAGCTCGCAAACAGTTCAATAACGGCATCAAAACCCAATTTCCTTACTAGAGGTTCCTCCACTGCCAGTGTTCCCAAACAAGTCAGTTGAGGTTGACACATATGTGATGTCAGTTGTAGCTATTGTGTGCAGTCTGTGGCTGCTGATTGCATCATTTTCTGGGGGTGCAGCTGTGCCACTGAAGCAGCACTCTCTATACCAGCACATTTTGACAACCTCGGAAGGATGAGAGACTGAGTCAACCCCATTTGGTGTTAATTCAACAGCCGATAGGGGCTCAAACTCAAGACCCTGAGATCTTAAGCCAGCCAGCTTAACTGTTAAGCCAACACCAGGCTTATCTTGGTAGTGTATGTCGTGCATGTAGTGTCTCATGTAACGATGAGGAAGTGAGGACTAAGTTTTTCGTTTTACTGTTAAAAGTACGATGGAGTGGGATTTGAAAAAAAAGAGGAGCTCAGCTCCGGGGCCCTTGAAGGACCCCCAACAACCGCCCCCCCCCCAACCCCTCTTTTCATTGGTCTGGTCCTCAGCTTCATGATATTGAAACAATATGTCAATAAACATGTACAGTATATAAAAACTGTATTTAGCCAGGAATTAAGATTGGAGACCTCTCGGTTTTCTGCTACCTCTTTTTGATCTTCCTCCCTCTGCTCTTTGAACCCTTCGAACCTCCAAAAATTAACTGCTTTCTCATTCAGTAATTACACTTACATCAGGCCAAAGACTTGGTGAACACCGTTACACCGGTCTGATGTTGACTCGCAAGCGAGGCAGGCTCTTTATTCAGTGCCATGCGCCCCCTGTTGTTGTTGTTGAGAAATTCTCCAGTCATGAGTTCAGCAATGACAAACTGTAAAAAGGAACTTAAGAACCACACTGATTAGTATGGCACTTCAAATAAAGAGTTGGTGATTAGGATGGAATGATATCATTTTATCCTGTTTACAATCCAGCCAAGAGATGATGTTAATGTTGACCTCTTATTTGCTTAATTCATCAACAGAACTGCTTTTTAATTGGAAAATTGCAACCTCTTTGGTGGGGCATTCAGCATCTCCTCAGACCCAGATACACATGATATATTTTAGGGGTTGGGGTCCAACAGGCGAATGAATGTGAGGGTCCAACAGGCGAATTTTGATGAAAGATGTCAAAGACATGCCAGTGTTATTTTTGTGTTTTCCAATATAATGTATAATTTCAAATATATATTTGCACAGTGTAGAAAAACAAGGTGAAAAAGACATGAAATGTCATAGCCCCCGTGGTTTTCGTAATTTTGCTGTATGGAATTAAAGGGCTCGCCCATATTTACAAGATATATGTGTATGCGCAACTGACGAGTGGTCATGTGACATGGAAGATTGTGTACGATTGGGTGATTCAGTCATGAATATTGATGATGTGGGTCATGTAGTTATATTGTGTGTCACAATGAGTTGGTCACATGACATGTATGTTATTTTCGATTGGGAATGCAAATTTCCCACATAAGGGATTCAATGTTCATATATTTTGCGGGACACATACTGAATTACACAAACAGTATAACATTTAATAGTATTTATTCATGTATAAAATAAATTATATAACTGTAGACAATAGAAAATTATCATTTAGTTGAAAATGCTGTCTGATCAGTTTTTGGAAACTGTACCAAAAGGTGGTAAGGGTGAAATTGAAAAGAATAATCAGAATTTTAAAAGGATTTTCATGAAAGTGCTTCATAACATATGTATGACAAAGTATAATAAAACAAGTTCGAATAATATCGGTAAATGCATGACTGAGATATGGTTGAGGACGTGTTCGATACCAGGTTTTTGGGGGTTTTGATACAACTAAAATGGCTGCCAGTCTACCAGTCGGCCATCTTTGATCAGATTGCAAAATAAAGTAAGGTGCACATGTATGCCATCATGTACTGTGCTTGTGCCAAGTTTGAACAAAATCAGAGGGGTCGAGGTTCAACCTCATGGTCAAGTTCCTGGGTGAGATGCTGCGGGACATGCGGGCAATTGCCGACAGGCTGCAAGACGCCGATCCAGTCATGGAGCGTTACCTCAAGTTCAAGAGAGGGTTGGATGATGTGATGCACCCATACAAGGAGCAACATGAAAACCTGCGGCAATCTGCCAGGCAGCTCTCGATCACGCAATATTTTTAGCCTTGGTCTCTTCACCTCAGGAACATCAACCTCTGCTGCCTCTCCTGGCTCAGTACAGAACTCATCAGCGACCTCACCTGCATTAGCTTCAGTGCCCTCACCTATACTCCTTTTGGTGTATAACACATCAGCACCCCCAACTGTATCATCTTAAGAGGAGTTCATTAAGTTCACTGGATTTGAATTCATCATCATCATCATTTGAAAAGTTGTGTAATTTGCAGTGTTTCTGGAAATAAAAATTTGAAACGGTACCTGTTTTTTTTTATTTTTATTTTTTTTTTACTTTCACAACATTGTTAGTTAATCACTTATAACAAACTGTAATCACATTCCTTCAATAAATATTGGAAACAGTAACTGGTGTTATTGTTTTTATTTTTTTTTTGTAAGCATTTTTTATGGAATTGTAACCAATATGCATTCACGATCGAAAAAAATTTGAAAACGTTAAAAATTCCCCCTTATGAATCAGAAGCCTCCAGGAACCTATCCCCCCTTCTTTCCATTGAAACAATTCCTCGACATTCAGGGCATTTTCCAGGAACGTATCTGCCACAGATGTTGGGTTCCAACAATATATATATATATATATATATATATATGTATATACAATCTGAGTTTGTGTCTGTGGACAGGTAATAAGCCCCACCCATTCTCCAGGCCAAGCTTACCCCTCTCTCCCCCAGCATCACAAGCACTGCCCATGAGCCTTTCCCTCTGGCCACCCAGAAATCACTACCATATTTTTCACTCCGCATAGCTCAGATTTTTCAATGGCCTCTGATGTACATTTGAAGACTGAACAATGCGTCTTCTATCATTAAAAAAGGTACCATTTTGTGGTTGTGGTTCTGTGAAGCCGGCACTCCCCCCACCCCAGTCAATGGTACACAACATATAGTGGTCCCAAGACAGTTATTTCTTTAGAATTAATTTCAGATTGCTCTACCCTATTGTCTAGTGGGTTTAAAGGTCCTCTGACATGAAAAATAAGCTTGTTCTTTATATATTAACTTGACCTTCCTAGTGAAGAAATCACCCATGTTTTTTGTTTTTTTTAATCAAAAATGGGATAACTGGAGCAATATTTCGATCATTTCTGGAGCCTTTCACAACTTGCTATGCCCCGCCCCTAAAAAAAATGGACTTCAGCGAATCACAGCGTGACGTCACATACAGTAACTCGCACAGAGTGGATTGACTCGAGAGTCAAGATGTCGCACGCCTTATAAAGTACGTACAAATGCATTTTGCCCATGTTAGTGCAATCTCTGTGATCGTCTTAATTCCAGTGATTGTTTTGCGAAAGTTTTTAAGAGTTTTAGCTGTACTTTCGAAAATGCCTGCAAGATGTATCATAGCAGGATGCAGCAATACAAGCAAAGACGGTGTGAGCCTTCATGTATTCCCGAAAGATTATAATCGTCGGAGAATATGGACATCTAAAGTGAAGTTGACGAAGGGAAACTGGAAAGGCCCCAGCGACACGAGTGTCATTTGCAGCACCCATTTCGAAGACAGTGACTTGGTGCACGGGCTCCATTCATCCCTCTATTCATCCCAACCCCTCATTCCTCACACACAGAGACAAGAAATTCTGCTTCTGAGCCGTGTCTGCACAACAATCCATTTACTACCTTGTCGTAGTCGTGTACAAATCCAATACATGTATGCACAATAAAGGGTTATACAATGTCCACAAAATATAAAATGTGACTGTTGAACCTTTCCATTAAAAAAATAAAAATAAAAGGACATACAAGTAAAATACTAACGATTAATATTGCATCATTTCAAGGCGCAAGGAGATAATTTTAAAATCAAACAATGTAAAAAACCTGCACCCACATTTTGCAGCTTATTGAATTGTTTGTTGAAACCAGCTTGCTGGGATAGGTACGATTCCACATACATGCAAGCCAGGTATGGCTGCACTCAACATACATGGGTTTATTCTAAAGTGAAGGTACTGCTTCCATTGGCTTGCTATTCATTAACAATTAGCCCAAATCCTGTAATAAAAGAAAAGGGAAAAAATGTTGGCACAACTATGAAAGACAAATTTATCTGTCCTATTACACGGCCTCATAGCCTCAGGACTCTTACACATTGACTTATACATGGTGTGCATGCTAATACAAGTTACTTGTCAACTCTCGAGTCAAGACCAGTCTGATAAATCCTTCATCTGTCCAACTAGTCTGATAAATCTGACATGCTGTAGCTTTCTTTTATTATTCTCTTTTCTTCATTGTTTTCTACTGGTGCTACATGATGACATAAGGAATAGAATAAAAGAAAAATGCAACAGAACGTCAGATTTATCGGACTACTCGAGACAATTGTATCGCAAGGTGTGTTCTGCACACAAGTTTTCATTGTATCCGGACAGCAAGATTGCTTCGTTTAATGCGTGGAGAGATACGGCCGATGACATTCGCCGGCCTTGCTTGCGATTTATTCGCCGCGAAGTAACATGTCCGCTGCGGTGCGCTGTTCACGTCACCTCACTGAAATATTTCTGATATCGAGCAGTATGCAAGTCAAATTTACATTATTGAATTATGAATAGGATTTTGTCTAACCAGTTGTTATTTCCGAGTCTTCCTTCGATGTCTTCCCGATCATCATGAACTCCGGGAATTTCATCGCCATTTTCCTCTGCTTGTCCTGCTTCGGGCTCGAACTGGTAAGGCCGTATTTCATTTCCAGCTGCCTGAACTTCACCTCCCGCGACTACGTTATCCGACAATTCTCCATGTGATTCAGACGAAAATCCTTCATTTCTCTCATACTCACTGTCACGACCAGACAAATGAAAGTCCATGTCATCCATTATTCAAAACCAAATGTTCGATTTTTTAAAAGCAGAAATGAACAAAGCGATTGAGTCGACCAATCAAATGTGGAAACACACAGGAAGGCAATACAATCACGTAGACCACCAACCCGAGTAATTAACGTGCATCCTTTGATATACTGTACGTGATGTCATGTTGGTTACGCCCCTTTCAGGAGAATTTTTAGGGGCGTTCCCGAAGAGGTTTTTTTTTAATTTTTACATTTTACAGAATGAGTTTTGTGAAAAAAAACATTGTCAGATCTGAAATCACGATGAAAAACTCCTCCATGACATATATAAATGAAATTTATGTACTTTGGCATGTCAGCGGACCTTTAAAGGACAAAATGCATTATGTGGGCTTTTAGGCAAGTCGTTATTGTCATCCTCTGTCGATGTTATTTACTTTACTTTATTTCACACACAACTCCTCTATCACACAAGCATGCAAGAAAAGCAACAGAGGAGCCAATTTGCATATGCGCGCCCTTTCGCATTCAGACCTCGCAACATTTCCAATGGCACAACACCTCAGATCTTCTCCAGACTCGGATCACCACATTACAACATTTCTAAAACCACTGCATCACCTTTATAAAAATCACTACATCAATCCAAGCTTGCTTACCTTCACCATTAACTGCCACAACTTCCATGATAACCTCAACCACAACTCCATAACTCACCACAACACCATCACGACAAAGAGCACAACCACAGACACGTACAGTCATTTCACTACAACTCATCGCACCTCCTCCGACCATGCACCACAGATATCCTCAGTTTTCCTCCACTGCTCCCCCTACGAAGC
>NC_140961.1:109684155-109724155 GCF_056783735.1 Eptatretus burgeri | reverse complement strand
TGCAGAAATTTGGTGAGGCCTCATCTGCAATATTGTGTCCAGTTTTGATCACCACATCTCAGGAAGGAAATACTTTAGTTGCCATAGAGAGGGTACAGTATATAGCACAGAGATTGAACCTGGGCCTAGCCAGACTCAGCTATGAGGAGCAGCTGAAAGAGACATGATTTTTTTTTATATTATAAGGTTGGTGATTGCAATGTTATCTGATAGAGATGTTTAAGATAATTTAGGGTGGAGACAAAATAAGTGCAGAAGAATGTTTCAGCAGAATGGACACCGACAGGATAAGGAGTCACAGTTTAATAGTAAAGAAGAGGAGAGTTAGGACAGTGGTGGGGGCAGCGAAGGGTCTTTCACTCAGAGAGGTGAATGAATGGAATGATCTCCTGCAAAGGTAGTGACGGTGGAGTCAGGGATTTGTTTTTAAATTGAGTTCGATATATATATATATATATATATATATATATATATATATCTGGAGTTAATGGGGATGGGAGAATACTACGGTGTTTGCAAGATTGTGGAGGCTTGATGGGCCTCATGGCCTCCTGCATTTAATTTCCTTGTATAATTGGATTTTTACATGGATTGCAAGGATATTAGCAGACATATATGAACTTTTACATGAATCACATGGGCATTAAGAGAAAATTTACATATCAAAAAAGTGTGAGCCCAAAAGATTTTAATGTGATTGCAGCATCACTATCCACGTGCTCAAAGGGGAAAACCAAATATGTCAACCTAAAAGTTCCAAAATCTATGCTTCATCGTCACCACCACTTCATGACTTTTTGTGCCCAATTTTGGAATTGTTTCTTTTCACTCCAATATTGCTCTTATTCCAGTACTTCAGGGGGAGGGGTGGGGGCCTACCGTCAATCCTGTTACCCTTCATCCTCACTCGTGGTGGTTTTTTTTTCCTCTCTTCTTCTTCTTCTTCTTCTTCTTCTTCTTCTTCTTCTTCTTCTTCTTCTTCTTCTTCTTCTTCTTCTTCTCCTTCCTCTCTCTATCAGCCATATATATATATATATATATATATATATATATATATATATATATATATATCTCTCTCTCTCTCTCTCTCTCTCTCTCTCTCTCTCTCTCTCTCTCTCTCTCTCTCTCTCTCTCTCTCTCTCTCTCTCTCTCTCTCTCTCTCTCTCTCTCTCTCTCTCTCTCTCTCTCTCTCTCTCTCTCTCTCTCTCTCTCTCTCTCTCTCTCTCTCTCTCTCTCTCTCTCTCTCTCTCTCGCCATCTCTCTCTCTCTCTCTCTCTCTCTCTCTCTCTCTCTCTCTCTCTCTCTCTCTCTCTCTCTCTCTCTCTCTCTCTCTCTCTCTCTCTCTCTCTCTCTCTCTCTCTCTCTCTCTCTCTCTCTCTCTCTCTCTCTCTCTCTCTCTCTCTCTCTCTCTCTCTCTCTCTCTCTCTCTCTCTCTCTCTCTCTCTCTCTCTCTCTCTCTCTCTCTCTCTCTCTCTCTCTCTCTCTCTCTCTCTCTCTCTCTCTCTCTCTCTCTCTCTCTCTCTCTCTCTCTCTCTCTCTCTCTCTCTCTCTCTCTCTCTCTCTCTCTCTCTCTCTCTCTCTCTCTCTCTCTCTCTCTCGCCATCTCTCTCTCTCTCTCTCTCTCTCTCTCTCTCTCTCTCTCTCTCTCTCTCTCTCTCTCTCTCTCTCTCTCTCTCTCTCTCTCTCTCTCTCTCTCTCTCTCTCTCTCTCTCTCTCTCTCTCTCTCTCTCTCTCTCTCTCTCTCTCTCTCTCTCTCTCTCTCTCTCTCTCTCTCTCTCTCTCTCTCTCTCTCTCTCTCTCTCTCTCTCTCTCTCTCTCTCTCTCTCTCTCTCTCTCTCTCTCTCTCTCTCTCTCTCTCTCTCTCTCTCTCTCTCTCTCTCTCTCTCTCTCTCTCTCTCTCTCTCTCTCTCTCTCTCTCTCTCTCTCTCTCTCTCTCTCTCTCTCTCTCTCTCTCTCTCTCTCTCTCTCTCTCTCTCTCTCTCTCTCTCTCTCTCTCTCTCTCTCTCTCTCTCTCTCTCTCTCTCTCTCTCTCTCTCTCTCTCTCTCTCTCTCTCTCTCTCTCTCTCTCTCTCTCTCTCTCTCTCTCTCTCTCTCTCTCTCTCTCTCTCTCTCTCTCTCTCTCTCTCTCTCTCTCTCTCTCTCTCTCTCTCTCTCTCTCTCTCTCTCTCTCTCTCTCTCTCTCTCTCTCTCTCTCTCTCTCTCTCTCTCTCTCTCTCTCTCTCTCTCTCTCTCTCTCTCTCTCTCTCTCTCTCTCTCTCTCTCTCTCTCTCTCTCTCGCCATCTCTCTCTCTCTCTCTCTCTCTCTCTCTCTCTCTCTCTCTCTCTCTCTCTCTCTCTCTCTCTCTCTCTCTCTCTCTCTCTCTCTCTCTCTCTCTCTCGCCATCTCTCTCACACACACACAGTCCCTTTACCATTCCCACCTGCATGCTTCATACTCCTTTGTCTATACTACAGTGTACTGCACAAATAAACTTAGACACTGGAGGAGGTCATTTGGCCCACCACTCTTGTGCCCTCTGTGTACCCGATTAACATCATATATCAATTTTTTAATTTTGTATGAACTTACCACATTCTTACTTTATCTAATAGAGAGGATCCAAATATCTGTTAATATCGCATTTAATCTCAAGCCAGGATAAAGGCACACGGTATGGCCTACCTTTCTCCAAGCCGAGACACCAAAGGAACGTTAACATATATAACCAAAATGCACATGGGATATAAGGCTTCAGAGCACCATCTGAAATATAGTGAGCTCTTGAAGATGCAACGTCCTTTGCCAGCCAGCACTGTGCAGCAGGAAAACATTTTTAGTTGGATTTGATTCCAAGGAGAAATAAATCCAAGAACAAACAGCTCAGAGGCAAGCACATTACCAACTCAGATATCCTGTTTATTATCACGACCTATGTCCACCTGTTACACACTCAAGTCTCCCTGCCAGGATGATACCTCGACCATGTACGTCGTATCTTGCTCTTCCATGCACCTCGATTGTAAATGGAAAAACAAACGATAAAATAAAAATACACAACAAAGTGTCTTTTTGTACATCAATCAGAAAAAAAAAACATTTCACATGTCTTATAGCTTCACATTAAAGGAGCAATTGATTAATCTCACAGCAGCAATGCAAACAAAATTAATATTTCAAAAAAGATTCAAATCATGCTTTAAAAATAATCATCCTGTCTGGTAAGTGATTTGGTATGTGAGATTGCATGGGGAACTTGGACTGTCAGTAGTTATGGGATACTGACAAGCTTTGGTTAGAGAATGGTTACCAGCCAAGACATGAACACAGCAGGAGTTACGATATTGAGAACGTGCAGTGAAAGCAAGCAGCAGGAGGTAAGAGTGGAACATTGCTGAAATGGTGTTCAAAATGTTCTTGGAACGAGATTACCCCAAAATAGTGCAAGATACGCCAAGGTTTTATTTTTCAACATATAACACACACACAAGCACGCACGCACAAACACACACACACACACACACACACACACACAAACACACACACACACACACACACACACACACACACACACACACACACACACACACACACACACACACCCATGATCTTTTCAGTGCATTGGTTCTGCCGAAGCAGTCTCTTTGCAAGGGTTATAATCCACGACAGGTCAGCACTTTGATTCAGGATATTTGCCTGAAGATGTAGGAAGTTTGAGTTTCTTCAAGTTGCTGGTGATAACCTACCTTGTCTTTGTGAAGGACACCATGGGATTTTATTAATGTCCATCACCTAATGCTAGCAGACGGGACACCAAGCTTAAAGTCCTCCCAATCGATGCACACACACACACACATTGATGCATGGTTGGCCTCCAGGTGACAGCACAGGGTAACAGTTTACACCTGGGTGTAGATTTGAACCCAAGCTCGAGAGATCAAAGGCAAGCGCAACAATTTTTCTGCTTTCCTGCCATCCCTCCAATACATAAGTGCACATAAATACAAATCCTTATCATCTACACTTGTATTTTGTAAAATCAAAGAACAGCTTTTCATTGACTATTGTGTGCACCTCGTTTTATAACTTTTGATTGCCCCAGGCATGTCTGGTGGAAAAATGTATATCCTTTAAAAATAAAAACATTGCCAATAAGTACCCTAGCCCCCCCCCCCCAACGTCTTTGACACTTCCTGTGGTCCAAAAATACTCGTGATACGCCAGTGGAAGACACCAGTGTGTTGTCACGATATGGTAGTCCCAAATGTTACGCTATATGGAGTACATACGAGGAGATGTGCTTGCTGTGTGACATTTCTAATGTTCAGGGTAGCTGGACTCCTTGGGTTACCAGGCCTATCGCAACATGAGGCAATTCCAACCCTTTGCTTTCATTGCCAGGGGTGCAAGAAGTTTATCTGCCTTCATGTAAAACTATCTGTTGCTGAAGGGTAACATTAATAAGTTCAAGAGTTTGGCAAAAATTCAACCTCAAGATTTATGTTCGAGAATGGGCAACCGAATGTCGTTTTGAGGATCTTTTGCTGCGATTACAAATCAGGTATAACCTCTTCTTATGGTCTATTGCCAGTGTCGACCTGGTGATAAGTTAGATAAGTTAGGAGTTAGGTGGACACCCACTTTTGTAAGCAAGAAATTTATAGCATTATTCATAATAAATAAAGATCATGGTCACAACTACCCATAATGTGGCCTGTTCTAATATTGGTGGCAGCCAAGAACAAGTCATGTGTTCAGTTTGTTTTTAATTTATTTTTTTAAAACACCAAAGCTTATGGAACATAAAATTTTTAAAAATCTTTTTCTGAATATATTTCAAAATTTACGCTTGAATCTTGACTGCAATGATGTTTGAGGACACTTCCAATTATTGTTATTCTTCCCCCTTCACAAATGCGCCCTCAAAGGTCATGCATCAACTTCGCATCAATTATGCATCCATTCTTACCATACGTCCTGTCATTATATGGGAAGACCTCTGACCTTCAGGCATTATGACCTGGCAAGTCAGTGGGCACAACAACAGCTGTAGGGAGTAGGGTGATTCAGAGGGTAAACGAGGCTGAGTATTGGAAGGGGTAGTGAGTATATTAGTTGGGGGTGCAGTTGTGAGGTCGTGGCACGAGGCCAAACCACGGTTCCCCACCCTACTCAACCCACACCCGTGCTGTCACCATTGCTATTTGTGGCCTTGCTAGGCACGTGGCACGTAACATAGCGACTTGAGCTGTTGCGTTTCCCAGGAAGCCAAACCCGAGTAATGCTGGGTGATCAGTGGCAGCAAGCCCACAGTAGAATGAAAGCAAGACGCACATCCATTATGTGTGACATTTTCCACTTCCAGCCTACCACCATCAGGCTGCACATTTTAGCAATCATACAACCATCAACGTTATTTCACAACCTCTAATAAACCATTTTATTAATCTACCTGGAGAATTTACAACAATAGTTCCAGCAATGGCTAATTTGAGGTCTTCATTTGAGTAACCTTTCTCAAAGATCTCAGGTCTGCCAGAATTTGATCACAGTGTAAGCTGCAAACACTATTAAGTCTGTTTGATCCTTAAAATGCCGAGTTTATACAGTTCCTCGAAAGTCTTCGTGGAGATCTGTTTCAGGTTTGGTGAATTTGGTTCGGTTGAGGTTTTTCTTCCCCATTTGGTTCAGATATTTTTTTACTGGTCAGTGCAATTCAATGAGAATGATGATATCACCGATGACGTGTGAATAATGGTACAGAGGAATCTTACTTCCTGATACCCTTAAGGCCCAGTCACACCTTGACGTTTTAGCCAGCATATGCCGATTTTTGGAAAATTTGTCTAAAACGCTGGTACACGTCGAATACGTTATGGGTAAGTTTTGATAACATTGAGAGCACGCTGAAAAACACTGCCATACGTCGTTGTACGCTGGCTTTAAACGTTGTACTTTTGGGTTTTCCTCGAATTTTTTCATGCTTGAAATTTTACGACGTATGCCGGCGTATGACTCACACGTTCCGCTACGCTGGTCATAAGCTGTAGGCACGTTATGCGATCGTTGACACACGTTGAAACACTTTACTTGTAAGTTGCTCATAAGTCGAAACATGTCGAGGTAATGTTTAGCGTACCCGAAACTTATTTCTAACCTATGAGTAACGTTTTGTAAACACGCTACACAAACGTTGTTCACACTTTGCAACACGTTACTTGAAAGTACTACTACTACTATTACTACTACCAACATCGACATCAGTAAATTCTCTCCAACTACTACTACTACTACTACTACTAACATCGACATCACTAAATTCTCTCCAACTACTACGACTACTAATAACATCGACATCATTAAATTATCTCGAACTACTATTACTACTACTAATACTACTAACATCGACATCACTAAATTCTCTCGAACTACTACTGATACTACTACTGCTACTACTACTGCTACTACTAATACTAATACTAATACTACTACTACTAACATTGACAACACTAAATTCTCTCGAACTACTACTACAACCAACATCGACATCACTAAATTCTCTCGAACTACTACTGCTACTACTACTAACATCGACATCACTAAATTCTCTCGAACTACTACTACTACTACTACTACTAATAACATCAACATCACTAAATTCTCTCGAACTACTACTACTACTACTACTACTACTACTACTACTACTACTACTGCTACTGACATTGACATCTACTCAACATGGAGTCTGGAACACTGACGGGTTCCTTTTGTGAAGCCCATTTGTATATACCAAGTCCCCTAAACGCTGCCAATACGCCTTATACGGTAGCTGTAAGTTAGAAACACGTTCAGTAAGCTCTGTGGTCGTCCGGAAGATGTCAATCAAATTCGTCCTCATACGCCAATGTGCGTTTGAGATACGTTACACATAGGTTCAAAGTACGCTACTCATAGGTTCAAAGCACGTTACTCGTAGGTTAAAAATTAAGTTTCGGGTATGCTAAACATTACCTCGACGTGTTTCGACTTATGAGTAACTTACAAGTAACGTGTGGCCGACGTGTGTAAACGATTGTGGAGCGTGCCGAGAACTTATGCCAGTGTATGCGGAACTTGTGAGCCATACGTCGAGTACGTCGTAAAATTTTCAGCATGCTTGAAATTTCACGACGTACTAGACGTACCACGTAATATTCCAGCGTACTTCATTGTTTTTCATCGTGCTCCTAACGTATACACAACTTATCCATACCGTATTCGACGTGTCCCAGCGTTTTAGACACATTTTTCACAGGTCGGCATACGCTGGCTAAATCGTCAAGCTGTGACTGCGATGTTGACACTTCCAATTTTTAGGAGGTTATGATTTAAATCGGCGAGCGGCAGGTTTTTAACAGAGAATGCCACAAGTTCGTCGGCGATACGTGCAGCACGCTATGACTAAGTTAAACTATCGTTGGGCATATGTTGTGAACGCCGACAACAGGCTAAGCATTCGTTGGTGTAAGTTATCTTTAACACAACGAAACGTTCTGTGCCCGTTACTAATACGTTATGTATACGACCAACACGTTATGAATACGACCAAAACTTAAAAAAAAAACTCAAAACTTCAGCGTACGCCAACGTTTTACGTGCATTTTTATACGTTGCCATTCCTGGCTAAAACGTCAAGGTGTGACTGGGCCTTTAGCTCTGATTTGGTGTCAAACAGGAGACTGTTTTCAGGTTTCTTTGTAAGCATTGCATTTTGAGCTCATTCCATCTTTCTTTTGAGACACTGAAACAAGCCTAAGTTTGTCATTATTTCACAACCCATAGTTAACCATTTTATCAATCTATTTCGAGAACTTACAACAATAGTTACAGTGATAGCTGTCAAACTGCAGTTTTTTTTGGTTTGTTTTTTCAAGCTGAAAAACCTGCCGAAGACTAATCCTTAAAATGATGAGTGAGCACACTTCCCCTTAAGGGTTATTGACTTTGAATGAAGAGATATCTTTCAGGAAACCACCAAGAACTGCACACTGCATGGATCCATGAATGAGCATACAATCATGCATCAGATGGAGGGTGTTGTCCATACAATGAGCCCCCAGTCTGGCACAGCAACTTCATCGTGGATATGCTCAAATTTTTAAGAACATCTAGACTATGATGACATAAAGTATTTCATCTTATTGCATTTCATCAATTAATGAACCATTTGCTTGGACACAAAGCACAAAATGAAAGGAATATCAACGATGTACGACATGTAGGAGACAATACATGAATGAATGTTAAAGGGGTCTTTTGCACATGCATTCTATGTGCGTTTTCAGTGACTCAGTTCTGCTCACCGAGTACTTTTAACCTGCTGTTTCTCGCCCGAAATGTGTCATTCAAATCGTCTTTTTTAACGTAATTTTCATCATTTAGGTGAAGGAGTGGTGATTTTGATATGGTTAACCATGACTGTTCTGCTTCTAAATGCAAATCGGACTCACAGAAATATAGGAAATTGATGAAGTATCTGTGGATGAGAGGTGTCGAGTTCCTACCATTTCCTGTTAGTACAAGTGAGCGGCAGTAGTGGATGTAACAAGACACACACATGGACAGACACTTCTCCTTTTACCAATAGATGTAAAAATTTAGTACAATTTATCTTGTGACTCAAAAACCAAACTATATATATATATATATATATATATATATATATATATATATATATATATATATATATATATATATATATATATATATATATATATATATATATATATATATATATAACGACCATCACAGTCTATACAGCTCCCATTCCCACCCCCTCCTCCCAAGCATGATTAGTAGTAAATATCATCATTTTAAACTTACCCTGTACATTGACAAACTCAACCTATGACCTTCCTATCGGTGTTAAGTAACAAAACCAGATACAGTGTCTCCCTGTGGGAAGTCTGCCTGAATGTTGGGAATGATTGCAGACATCCATTAAATAAATCACTATGCATCCCATGTTCACATGAGGTAATCCCACAAGGTTCAAAATCCACTCGCTGGCAGCGATTGTCGAAGGTTTGGGTAGAACACATCTGTCTGCGAACCTTTGGTCCTTGCACTAATCCACACAGCCTCGGGAGTTTGCAGTTCAGGGAGAATTTTGGGCAACTTCAGGTTCTCCAACTCTTTCATTGTGTCAAGGCAACCCTTTCTCAGTGATATGTTTCCAAGTTTTTTGGCTTCTTTTAAAAGCTTTGTGAGTCTTTTTATGTGACGATACTCATCTCGCATACACAATATACAGGTAGTGGACAAAAAAATGGAAACACTTTGGTGAATGAAGGACATCAAGCAACAGCTTCCACACCTGTGTGGCCCATGGGATAATTAAGCAAATAACATCCCAGCATGCTTAGGGTCGGTAGAAAAAATGCTACACAGGCCAAGTTGCCTATAATTATAGCTAGCACGACTGCAACAGGAGACTCCCACAATGCCCCCATCCACAGAGCACGTGCAGTCACCCAATGGTTTGATGAGCATGACACTGATGGTATCCATATGTCATGGCCTTCTCAGTCACCAAATCTGAACCCAATTGAGCATTCATGTGATATTCTGGAAGGAAGCCTGAAACAGCATTTTCCACCTCCATCAAACAAGTTACAGTTGAATGACCTTCTCGTGGAAGAATGGTACCGCATCCCTCTTGCAGAATTCCAGACACTAGTGGACTCTATGCCACAGTGCATACAGGCCGTACGTGGTGGCCCAACACTTTATTAAGTGACTTTATGTTGGTGGATAGAAATAGAAAGGAAAAAATTACTTTACACATTATAGATACATATATAAGGAACAAGGATGCAAGTCCTCATCAAGAACACAGTCCCGAGCCGCACATTAAAATTATATAGCATACCTTATACATAAAGCTTGTTCTAACCACTGACTCAATGACAGATATTAAAGATCAGAACCTTCTGGGGGATGTAGAAAGCTAAAATTTTGCATGCCAATGGACATCGAAGATGGTACACCAGGGGAAAAAAAAAATTACAGAACCGTTGGAAAGCATCCATAGAATGAAAATATAAATAGATGAAAATAAATAAATAAAGAAAGAAATAATGGAAAAAAATGCAGGTGAGAGACTTGAGACAATGGGGAAGCACAGTAATTTTGCATGCTGACACACATCAAAGCCAATACACCAGGAAAAATCACAGAACCATCAGAAAGCATCCGGAAATGAAAATATAAATAAATGAAATAACAAAAAAAAATAGATGCAGGTGAGTGACCCGAGACAATGGGGAAGCATGATTCGTAATTGCTTACAATATGTAGGCATACCCCACTTGTATATATCAATATATATATATATATATATATATATATATATATATATATATATATATATATACATATACATATATATATATATATATATATATATATATATATATATATATATATATATATACATATACATATATATATATATATATATATACATATACATATATATATATATATATATACAAGCTGGTAGGCGGCGATGGGTCGCCGAGCAGGAGGTAAAGTATTCCATACATTACAAAAACCGGAATATATTTGATAGAGCATCGCCTGTAGATCATTCGTGCCAAATTTCATAACCCTACGTGGGATACTGGCTTTCGGAATTGATTTCGCGTGAACAGTACCGATTTTGAAGGTTTTTCGGTTGTTGCTCGGGAACCAAAGTGTCCCTAGCAACCATCACAATTTCCAAAGCACTCGGTCATAAGATGTACCTACCACCCGAGTTTGGTCAAAATCCGCCCACGTTTACTACCAATTATGCTGTTGACAAACGAACAAACATCCAAACAAACAGACAGAATTACTGACAATAAGGGTCACCTATTTCGGCGACCCAATATATATATATATATATATATATATATATATATGTATATATATACTTACGTATATATATATGTATATATATATATATATATATATATATATATATATATATATATATATATATATATATATATATATATATATATATATATATATATATATATATATATATATATATATATATATATATATATATATATATATATATATATATATATATATATATATATATATATATATATATATATATATATATATATATATATATATATATATATATATATATATATATATATATATATATATATATATATATATATATATATATATATATATATATATATATATATATATATATATATATATATATATATATATATATATATATATATATATATATATATATACATATATACATACATACGTATATACATATATATATATATATATATATATATATATATATATATATATATCCACATACATATATATATATATATATATATATATATATATATATATATATATATATATATATATATATATATATATAAATATATATATATATATATATATATATATATTTGCATATTTGCATTTCTGCAAAGCTGGCAATCCCCCAAGACATTGGCTCCCACTATATCGCGATCCCAAGACAGTTATTTCGTGAATATTCATTCAGTTAGCCCTTACATTATGTCGAGCAGGTAAATGGGACAAGATGTGTTGTGTCGGGCTTTTTGTTAGGTCTTCAATCCCCTATTCTTTCACTTATTTTATTTCCTTTATTTCACACACAAACACAGTAATGCACACCAGACCAGTGACGCTACCTGCGGAGTAGAAGTAACGAATGCCACTGCAGTCTCATTTGCATACGCGCGCCATTTCCCCGATCAAACCATGCCATTAAACAACCGGCGCCTCATCTCAGACCCTCACCATGCTCACCGCAATGCTGCAATGCTCACCATAATCACTACAACACCTTCTAAAAATTCCCACAACAACCTATGCCGACCTCTTCACCACAAACTCCACAACCATTACAAACCACTCCAACCTCGTCACCACAATTTCCTCAACCCCTCCCAACACTTCAGCTACTTTACCTCAAACACCGCAGCACTTTCACCACTTCACTGCAACTGTCATTATCTCCCTGGACACTCACGATAGTGATTGGAGATGCCAGGGAGTGGGGAACATAGCGGGTGGCTGAGAGCCAGAACACTTCCGTGTGTAGCTCGAAGGGCAAGTGTGTGCTGCGATTCATTCGGTGACAACTGGGTAGCTCAGGCGCTCCACTAAATAACAGCATTCAGGTGGAGTCCTGCGCATGTTCGTAGCTGGAAAGCGTTCTAGAAAACCAGAGCCCCATGTAAATCAAGGAGCTGCATTGTGTGGCTGTCTGGGAACGACTGAAGGCCATTTTCGGCTCGGGAGTCTGGCAGGGCGGAGCTACTTCTCGGGGTTGCATTTACTTGCCAATGGAGACATGCGGAAACACCTTCAGGGTCTTTTGATCAGATTTCTGGCTCCTCCTTCACCCTGGGCACTATAAAAAGACAGCAAATCAGTGTCATCAACATTTTTTCCGATCTGAGTGTCAGAGTCTGAGCCGAGCATCTTCATTGTCTCAGCGTCCAATTCTGAGCCAATCATCGTCTTCTGGTCTTGCTGAACGAGAGCCGAGCCAAGAGGGCAGCACACGAATGAGTCAAGGGAGCAGCGCTAAGTTGTCGCTGTGTCGTTGCTGGGTCGTTGCCAGTTCATCACTGGGTCATCGGCACTCGGCTCCTACAGCGTTCCACAGTCATCATTATTAAATACATTTGCAGACTCTCTTACACTCCCCGTTAAGTTATCTCTCATGCATCTTTCTCTCCCATCTATTGTCTCATTCCTCTGCGGACGCAGCACTGAAAGAGCATTACCGATTCGCACCTCTTCACACTTCCTCTTTTCATGCATCACATTTGAATCACATTTTGCACCCCCCACTCACACACCATAGACACCCTAGTTTTCTTTCCTCCTTGCCCTCCAAAGACATTGGGTTGTGTAGGTCCATCGGCCGTGCAAGGTACAACAAGGTCACTAACACCTCAACTGCTTCTCCTCTTTTTGGGCTATCTCTAATTTCCTCAGGTGTGTGTCTGCTGGCACCTGTAACGTGTCACCTAATTGAAGATAGTAGAAGTTTATATCGATTTACCTTTGCTCTGTGTCTTCTTTTTGTGTAAATAATTGCATTTTTTCAGCTGCATCCACAAATCCTTGCTTTCCCTGCTGTACATATTTGTGAATAAAACCCCTCATTGTGCCACGTGACCTAAATTCGACCTTGCTAAACAATAAATTGCTTATAAATGTATCAAACTGGCCATGTTCATCTTTTCCCCATTTGTCGCACATTAGTTTAGCCGGGAAGTTCTATCCCGTTAATTTGCTCTTGTTAGCCAACCACCGAGCGATACAGTGAGTTTGTAACTCACTGTATCACTCGGCAGTAATCCGAGCATGCACTTGAGGGCACGAGACCCCAATTGACTCGGCCGTCCTCAGGCGAACTCGTATAACCCTGCCCTGATTGGCAGTGACAATCGGCGTTTGTGGTTGCTTTGCAACCTGCCAGTGCGCGAAGTTATCTGTGCCCGGTGGCCTCAGGACCGGGCATTCAGGAGGGACCCGAGTGCTTCCCCTCGTGGCGACCTTCGAACCCTGAGTCCATTACAATATCTACCCTAATTTTCTAATTATGAACTGGTTTATTCACGAATTTTCATTCAGTGCGGTTAATACATCGCCTGGTGGTGTTAATTTGTTTATAGTTCTCTTCTTCCATGATTCCACAATGGAATCCTTGCTTATAAAAACATATTTTTGACAATCTAGATTGTCTGCAGTTTCTTTACCTTCACTTAAAAGTGACCACCACATGAAGTGTATCTGATTGTAATTTGATATGGTCCTCTGTTTTTCACACGTGACAAGTACTCGAGATTGTTTTTTGACAATGCCTCGATGATAAAGTGGCACTTTCCAGTCACGCGTTGATGTCAGGGAACTGAAGTCATGAGTTTCAATCTTATAACCTTTCATCCGATTAGGGGTGGACGGGTTTGTCCAAAAACCAACCTTTGGGAAATTTTTGATTGGGACCGAAACCAAGTTCAAATTTCAAAACCGACCACTGCTCCAACATCCGATAAGGATGTTCCAAAGAGATGTTCCCTACATCCGATACAGATGTCTGAGATGGATGTTCCAAGCAACTCTGAAAAACTCTGAAAACACGATGCCCGTTTACAGCCGGCTTCAAACTGAAAGTAAGAGAAGTTACAAAATCAAAAGGATATTGAGCAGCTGATGGAGAATTCAATGTGGATGGAAGCATAAATCGGCGATGGTGGGTTCAGCAAGCAAGTCTCCAGTGGTTGCCTTACCACAATAAGGCCAAGCACAGAAGAAAGTGCCGACATCCATTCATTGAGCAAGACCTTGCTGCGTGGCTTAAATCACTCCATGTCTCAGGATGTGCCATGTCTACTGCTGCGAGATAAAAATGAAGGCCATGGATATTGCTAAATATCACAAACTTGAGAACTTCTTCGTGCCACTGCAATACTCCTGGTATGAAAGATAACTTCCAGAAAAAGTTGAAGACTGACCAGGTAATCATCTCCTGGAGGCCTGACTTGCAAATTACAACTGCTTCACATGGGGGAATCGCTCACAATTTCAAAATTCACTTGCATCAAGAATGGGAAAATTGGATGAAAGATGGAATCCATTCATTTACAGTATCTAGTAAAACGTGATGGGCAATGTTCGCTGGAGTTTGCTCTTAGGTGTTAAAAGCATTGGGAAAAGTCACCAAAGAGACAATCAGCAATCGTTTCAGGAAAACTCTTTTTCCATCAAATGACACTTCAGATGACTCAGATGACTCGGATGACTCGGATGAAGAAGATGACAATGATGGCGATGAACCAATGGACCGAGAACTGTTGGAGTTATTTCACTCCGATTCAGAAGAATCTAAGTTTGAAGGGTTTTTCAAAAGCGACTTGTAAGATTTACCTGGGGACAAGCACGGGGCTTAATTTGTTGAAATCATAGCCACCTGGGGTAGTTAATTAGGTGAGAGCTGATTGGTTATTTCCTCCAATTACTGGTGAGAGATGTGAGTGGTTGTTGTTATTTATATGTTAACTGCTATTGGCATTGCACATGGGACATGCTTTGGAGCCTCGGTGGTGTGTGTTTCTGTCTGCGCTGTCGCTGATGTATTGTCAACAAGTGATGAAACCTGTCCATTGGCTGAAGGGGGAGGGGGGTATAGCATTGGGATTCTCATGTATATGCTCCTTGTGAATGTGTGCAGCTGCAGAGGAACCTGGGTAGGGCTTGAAAGAGCAAAGGGCTTACGTTGTGTAGCTTTTCTTAATTGTTTTCGACAGCTTTCTTTGGTTCGAAGAGCATGGGAGTTAATTTATTTGAAAATCCCAGCTACACGGGGTAATTCATTTGGTGGAAGCTGATCGATTATTCCCTCTAATATGTGATTGGATCTCGTGTGTGTGTGTGTGTGTGTGTGTGTGTGTGTGTGTGTGTGTGTGTGTGTGTGTGTGTGTGTGTGTGTGTGTGTGTGTGTGTGTGTGTGTGTGTGTGTGTGTGTGTGTGTGTGTTGATGCATTTAGAGAATACAGTGTATATGAATAAATAAATAATCCAAAGTTGTATCTTGGCAGTTGAGATGCTAAAGTGGGATATAAATAAATAAATAATTCAGGGTGGAATGCAGGTAGTACAGTACAACGATAAAAGCCAAATAATAAATAAATAATTCAAAGTCTGAGATGGTGAAGTGATAGGCCCGTAGACTATCACTTCGCCCACCCATCCTACACTATTGTACACAACTGCTCCTGGACTCTTGTCATTTGTACCTGAGAAAGTGGACAAGTTTATTGCAACCCTCCACGCTGATGCAACTGGACCAGAAGGCATCAGCTCACGTGTCCTAAAAACCTGCTCTGCGGCTCTTGCACATCCTCTCTTTGCCATTTTTACACCATCATCTACTCAATGTCATCTTCCATCTGCTTGGAAATCTGCCACAATCACGGCATTACATTAAAAAAAAATAGGGGCAATGCTCCTGCACTCACCTGGTATAACCAGAGAACCACTGGTAGACATGGATGACTCACAAAATACGTAAATTAACCGATGGTTTGAACAAACTTGTGAACGCACCATACAGAGCTGATTCCTGCCAAATTACATCGAAATCAGGTGAACAGTTTTTGAGAAGAAGTCAAAAGTAGCGATCCCGGAATCATAATGACCTTTGACCTTTAAAATGACCTACTTAATATGCAATTTTATGATGAGATTTTCAAGGCATCAGGAGGCATTGGTCCACAGAAGTACGAAAAGGTTTGGTGAAATCATTAAAATAGGCCTATTAGTTTTAGCATCATGGGTGATGAAGGTTGTGGTTATTAATCAAAATTGTGTGGGTAGTTTTGGAGAAAAAAGCAAATACGTATTTTGGGGGTCAAACCTGGATCCACTTTGCCCCCCTCCCCCCCCCCCCGTACATCCCCTGATAACCCGATTATTTTAATGCTGTGAACAAACTTTGGTTCAACATGGACGATGAAGGATGTGGTCCAGTTTCATCGAAACTGTGTGTAGTTTCAGAGAAGTTCTGAGTGTTTACACACTGACTCACTTACTGACGGACACTGTGCAATGCTAATACCTCACCTGAACAGCTCCAGGTGAGCTAACAAGGTGCAAAACATGATCTCCTTAACTGCAAACCTATCAGCTTGCTTCCAAATCATCAGCAAGGTCATGGAATCCATCATCGCAGTTGATATGAAATCCTTCCTTTTCTCCAACAACCTCATCTCAGATCATCAATTTGGTTTTAGACCAGGTCAATCCACCTTGGACATGCTGCTTCTACTCACCCATCAAGGAATGAAGCCCTCAATGCCAGACATGAGACCATGACCGTCTCTTTGGGCATATATTGTAATTTTGATAAAGTCTGGCATCCTGCCTTACTCTTCAATCTCTCTACCTCTGGCAACCCAGATCAACTCCACACATGGCTTACTGATATCCTCTACTCTTGTAGCCAACATGTGTCACTCCACGGAATCCTTTCATCTCCTCTCCCTGTCAAACCTGGGGTGCACCAGAGCAATGTTCTGAGCTGAGTCCTTTTCCTGATCTTCAGATATGATCTCTCTGAATCTCTGGAAAATCCCCTTTATCCATTTGCTGATGATGACACCCTCTGTCATGACATCCCTCATCCTTCAGACAGGCAGGCTACATTCATTCAACTTGAGGAAGTTCAGTCATTCAAGCTCCTGGGTCTCATTATCAGCCATGATCATTCTTGGGCAAACCACATTTCAAAGATGGCCTCCAAATCCAGCCGCCAACTCGGCATCCTCCGTCGTACAAAGTAAAGTCCTTCCTTGGAACACCTGATCTCCTTTCCACCGACATGGCCTTCATCTGCAGCTTGATGGAGTACTGCTCTTCCCTCTGGACTGGCTCCCCTACCTCAGATCTTTATCAGCTTGATTCCATGGACATCAAGGTCTTCAAGATTATTGGAATCTCCCACGATGAAGCTGCGTCTATGGGTGCATCACTTCACCAACACAGACAGGACAGTGGTTTCTCTGTCTTCTACCACCTCATTTCTGTTCTTGCACCCTCTGCTCTTTCTGTGCTCCCCCCAACCCCCCTCCCCTAGTTTTTGCAGGGCACGACGGTCCACCAGCAACCCCCTTCTAGTGAAATTCCCAAAATCCAGGATCACTCCTCACCTCCTCTCAATTGAACCAACTTCCACGTTCTTTTCAATCTCATCCTTCCCTCTCAGTCTTCAAGACAGATGTTTGCCACCTTCTCAGATCGTCCCCAAATCAAAACCATGATCTTTTCTACCCTTGTTACCCCCCCCACCACCATTCCATCACCTCACCCACCCCAAACCCTCCTACTTCCAAATTTACAGTTTTCCCTCCTGAGAGTTACCTTCTGAATTGATCTTGTGTACACCATGCATCGTCTCCTACCCCCAATTCCCTCCCCAGACACATTGTTTGTCCATCTCTACCTCTATCCTGGCCTTCAGCTCTGCTGTTGGTGTACCCCCCACCCCCCTGACTCTACTATTCCTTTTGTCCTGTTGCATCTTGCTCTGTCCAGTGTACTAGTACTAGCTCTTCCACAAGCCTCGACTATATATACGAAAAAGGTGGAAAGTAAGTCACGGAGAAGGTAAAGTCGTGGGAATATATAGTTTACCATTCTACAACTGACATACCACCTTGAATTATATATTTATTTATTTATATTAAAAAGCAATTAATTCAAGGTGAGTGGTCGGAAGATGTTGGTTGTAGCTCACTCCCCTGAACTGCTCAGACGAAAGCTCATTCTAACTCTTCCCAATGGCCATCCTCATTCCCATTGTTTGCGCAGTCTCCACTCCCTCATTCATTCATTTCCTCCTTCGCTTGATTCAGATAACGTCGCGTCACTCTGTTATCTTCGCCCACTCATCAGTAATCCACTCCCAACATATTCAAATTGCTCTAACTGAATATAAAATCTTCATAATAAGCATAATAACCTTAAGAACCAAATCATTAAATAATCTTTAATTCCTTCTTCCACATGGATGGGGGCTTTATTGTTTCTCCTCTTTTAACCTATTTACATGAAAGGAGTCCAAACACATTTAAAACAAGAATCATATTTTAACATTTTATTTATTAACATTCTAGATGTTGATGAAAGTTATTTTAGAAAATAAAACACTTTAATAAGCTACAAAACAGCCAATTCTTTATCAGTGTCCTTTATGAACCCACATTTAAATACCACGATCTAATTTGCCCTTAATTAACTTTTCCCTGACTTTCTTGCTTGGTTGAAATTCATTTTGTTTTCTGGAGTTTCGGTGCATAAAATTAACCTAAAATTTATTCTCCATTCAACTCATATACACACATCCGAGGAACTGTGTATAAAATGTCTAAAAATTTTAAAAGCTCATTAATTAGTCTTTCTGTTGGTGTAACCTTTTTCAAAATGGGATTTCCATCTGTAAATTTTTACAATCATTTATTATTGTTGACCGTTGAAATTAGGTTTTCTCAGGTTAATCTCTTTTTCATATTCCTATTTTTTTTAAATAGTTTTGAAGGTTCCTATTAGATCTAAAAACTAAATGTGTTTTTGTTATAATCTACCACACTGTACCTTGATTAAGCCAAACCCATTTCTGATATCACAATACATAAATGTTTTTAAATGGTCTTTCTTTCAAAATGCAATTAAAACGTTCAAGTACAACAGCTTTCCCTTCATTACAAGTACTCTATTATGTAATCCTGTTATTGTTAAGAAAATTCATAAATGTTCTGTAATAAAACTCTTTACCATTGTCATTTTGAGTTTCTTAAATATCATTATGAAACCATCCATAAGATTTACAACAAGACTAAAAGTTCTGGGGAACGGGTCCCAGGGAGAGGCCATCCAGGGCCAAAGGACCCGTTTTTCGGAGCACGCCTGGTCTCGGAGAGAGGCCGTCCAGGGCCCGAGGATCTGTTCTGCGGGGCGCGGCTGATCTCTCTCTCTCTCATTGCAACACTATCACAGAACAAAAACGCTCCATTTGCGTCCACGTGAATCACAAAAGGGTACATATCAATGTCACCCAGCCTCAATATTACGACCACCCAGGATCATAACCATCAGTGACAGTAGTGATGGTGGAACAGAATTTTCCTGACAGTCTTCACTGAATGTGTTCATTAATTCAGTTTTCTCCATAGAAAGTAATTATTCAGAGTCTACATTGGCTGGCTTAAGGCCCTGTCACACCTTGACGTTTTAGCCAGCGTATGGCAAGGTATCAAAATGTATGTAAAACGCTGGTGTACGCTGAACTATTGATGTTTTTTCCAGTTTTGGACGTATTCATAACGAGTTGGACGTATGCATAACATTTTAGTAACGTGCACAGAACGTTTCAATAACATATAGATAACTTATATCAACGAATGCTGAACGTGTTTTCGGCGTTCACAACCAACGATAGTCTAACTTATGCATCGCAGGGCAGCGTATCGCCGATGATCATGTGGCGCAGGCTATTCATAGGCTGCGGCTCGACGATTCAAATCATAACTGCACTAGACATCGAAGTGTCAAGCCGCTGTCACACCTTGACGTTTTAGCCAGCGTATGCCGAAGTATGAAAAATTTGCCGAATACACTGGCACACGTCGAATACGTTATGGGTAAGTTTTGTATACGTTAAGAACATGCTGAAGCACGCTGGCATATGTCGTAGTACGCCAAGTACATCGACAAATTCTCAGCATGTTGAAAATTTTTCGACGTATTCCAGCATATGACACACGTTCCGCATACGCTGGCCATAAGTTGTAGGCACGTTACGCGATCGTTGACACACGTCGACACACGTTACTTGTAAGTTACTCATAAGTCGAAACACGTCGAGGTAATGTTTAGCGTCAGTGTTCCAGACTCCCTGGTTTATTTATTTTATTTTATTTTTTTCTTCGGCATGAAGGTGATGTTGACACTTCGATTTCAAGTGCAGTTATGATTTAAATCGTTGAGCGGAAGCCTATTAATTATATTATATTATAACCGCACTAGAAATTGAAGTGTCAACATCACCGTCATACCGCAGAAAAAAAAAAAAACCATGGAGTCTGGAACACTGACGCTAACCATTACCACGACGTGTTTCGAATTATGAGTAACTTACAAGTAACGTGTGTCGACGTGTGTCAACGATCCCGTAACGTGTCTACAACTTATGGCCAGCGCATGTGGAATGTATGAGTCATACGCTGGCATACGTCGAAAAATTTCAAACATGTTAAAATTTGTCGACGAGCTCGGCGTACTATGACGTATGCCAGCGTACTATGACGTATGCCAGCGTGCTCTTAACGTGTACAAAACTTAAGGCCCGGTCACACCTTGACGTTTTAGCCAACGTATGCCGATTTTTGAATTTTTTTCTAAAACGCTGGCACACGTTGAATACGTTATGGGTAAGTTTTGATAACATTGAGAGCACGCTGAAAAACACTGCCATACGTCGTTGTACGTTGGCTTTAAACGTTGTACTTTTTGGTTGTCCTCAAATTTTTTCATGCTTGAAATTTCACGACGTATGCCGGTGTATGACTCACACGTTCCGCTACGCTGGCCACAAGTTGTATGCACGGTCTGCGATCGTTGACAGACGTCAACACATGCTACTTGTAAGTTAATCATAAGTTGAGACATGCCGAGGTAATGTTTAGCGTACCCGAAACTTATTTCTAACCTATGATTAACGTGTTGTTGGCACGTTACGCGATCGTTGCCACACATCGACAGACGTTACTTTTAAGTTACTCATAGGCTGAAAGACGTCGGTACAATGGATCGTCCTTGCGTCAGCGTCCACGGCCATGGCCAGGACACTTATTTGCAGCATTCTTCAAACTTTTCTTCGGCATGACGAGGATGTTCACACTTCGATGTCTAGCTTGGCTATGATTCCAATTGTCCATCGGCAGCGTCTATTTAAAATAGTCGAGTTTGAGCGTTTTAACACGTTCAGAAGAAACGCTTCAAATTTCCAAACCCCAGCGTCAAAAAACAAAGGCGAGTGACAGCAATTTAAATCGTTCATTGTAAACAATGAAAATAGCTGAGTGGTCCCGTTTAAAAGTCGTTGAGTGTAAAAAAAATCCAATTGTTGAGCAAAAGCGTCTACTTTCAATAGTGGAGATGCAGCCATTTAAATCGTTGAGTTTATCATTTAAATCGTTGAGTTTATCATTTAAATCGTTGAGTTTATCATTTAAATCGTTGAGTTTATCATTTAAATCGTTAAATCGTTAAATGCAAGGACGATCCATCATAACCCACACCCTCCCCCTCACACTCACCTACTACTGCCAACATGAACAAACTACTACTAATACTAATACTAATACTAATACTGATACTGATACTGTTACTGCTGACATGGACATCGACTCAAAAAGGACTTGAAAACACTGTTGGTTCCCCTTTTATGAGCAGCATTTTTATATACCAATTCCCAAAACCGCTGGGAACACGTCTTTATATGGCAGTTGTAAGCTAGAAACACGTTCATTTATTTTTTTTTTGTCGACCGGAAGACGTCATTGGAATACGTCTACATACGTCGATGTGTGTTGGGACTACGTAAAGAATTGGTTCAAAGCACGTCAAACATAAGTTAGAAATAAGTTTCGCGTAAAAAAGACTTTACCGCGACGTGTTTCGACTTATGAGTAGCTTATAAGTAGCCTTTGTGGACGTGTGTAAGCGTCCACATATCGTGTGTAAAACTTATCCCCATCGCATGCGGAACGTGTGTCATACGCCGAGTATGTCGTAAAATTTTGAACATGTTTAAAATTTCTTGACGTACTCTACTTACTACGACGTATGATAGCGTACTTTAGCATTGTACTCACGTATACCAAACTTACTCATACCGTATTTGACGTGCCCCAACGTTTTAGACACATTTTTCTTAGGTCGGCATACGCTGGCAAGATCGCCAAGGTGTGACCGCGATGTTGACACTTCCATTTCTACGGCAGTTATGATTCGAATCGTTGTGCGTCAGCCTTTTAATAGGCTACGTCACGACATCGTCGGCGATGCGTGCAACGCGCTATGCCTAAGTTAGACTATCGTTGGGCATCGGTTGTGTAGGCCGACAACAGGTTCAGCATTCGTTGGTATAAGTTATCTATAACACAACGAAACGTTCTGTGTCCGTTACCAATGCGTTATACATAAGACCAAGTCGCTATGAAAACGTCCGAATCTTTAAAAAAAAACATCAAAAGTTCAACGTAAGCCAGCGTTTTACATACATTTTAATACGTTGCCATCGCTGGCTAAAACGTCAAGGTGTGACCGGGCCTTTACCCATAATGTGCCAGCGTATTCGACATTTGCCAGCGTTTTAGACAAATTTTTCATACATCGGCAGACGCTGGCTAAATCGTCAAGGTGTGACAGGGCCTTAAACAAGGATAATTGCTTCATTGTCAAAATATTTCTCCACAGGTTTTCTGATCACTTTACTGATGTCTTCATTTGAAATGAGCACGACATGTCAGCTATATTTATACCCGTGTAAGGCAAGACATTGAGTCAAGGTGCATTCCGTGAGTTGCGTAGTATGGATTATGTTTGAACCTGTGTCACACAGTTGTTCACCGTAATATATACTTCTGGGACAGATCAGTCAATATGAAAATCGCAGTTTCATTGGAATCACTTCAACTCTCTTAAGTTAATACAAGGAGTTTGGCTAAAACCATTCCATTGTTTATGGCATCTGCTGTTTGACGTGAATCCAGTTTTTGTACCTTTTCAGCCCATTTGCAGAGTGGTTCCAGACATTCGTGTGTTACGTAGCATTATGTGCTACCACATCACCTGATCTCAACTTGGCCAGAAGCAGACTGTCCAACAAGAGAAATGCACTTTTTACACATTTGCATCCAGAATAAATGTGTAAGCTCCCATCAAGTTTGCCTGAACCTATCCTGAACCTGAACCTTTTTTACAGAGAAAAAACAATGGAGTGTCTTTTGCCTTGCTTGGAGACACTGCCTAATAAACTTCATTTCTGCTGTTCATTTCTCTGCTCTCCATAATTTTAGATTGCTGAATTTGTCTCAGCAGGATTCCAGCCTGTCTTATTTCAAATGTTTCGGTGAACACATTGTACACTGTATCGTCACCTCTGTGTACAAGGGATGAAAATATATTGTTCATAGCTCTCATTGTCTATTGGAGAAAATTAGAAATGTTAAAACGATAATGTCCCGAACATGCTCTATCTATAGATCACAGTGTGACAGTGCACATCAAGTGGGCAGCATCCCACCCACCACTCGTTTAGCCGAGCCAGAGATAACACTGGGCATACGACATGGCACTGATTCTCTTTTTCTCTCTCTCTCTCTCTCTCTCTCTCTCTCTCTCTCTCTCTCTCTCTCTCTCTCTCTCTCTCTCTCTCTCTCTCTCTCTCTCTCTCTCTCTCTCTCTCTCTCTCTCTCTCTCTCTCTCTCTCTCTCTCTCTCTCTCTCTCTCTCTCTCTCTCTCTCTCTCTCTCTCTCTCTCTCTCTCTCTCTCTCTCTCTCTCTCTCTCTCTCTCTTCTTCAACTCCGTTATTTTCTTGAAAGTGCTATTTGCACTTATTTCCCTTGACTTCCATTTTCCAATTTTCATTTTTGGTCCAAGTGCCCCCTTTTTAACCTCCAAATAACAGTTCTGGCAAACTTTTTCATTCCTCAAGAAAAATTTACAATTTACTAGATGATGAAATCACAAAGATAAAGAATGATTTGTACAGCATGGATACTGTAGCAATGTTCAGAGCACTTTGTGAAAGCCGGATAAAACTTGAATTTCACTGTTACACTCTTTCCAGACAACTTAAACTTTTTGAGGAATTATGGTTTTCTAAATGATAACTTTTACAAAATATCTGATGGCTATTTGGTGCTTCTTCTCTCACCTTGATTAAATTTCCTTTGTGCTTGTTTTGGTAGCTTAACCTGTAGTTGTTTATGGTCTCCTCTCAAACATAATTGTTGGTAACTGGTTTCATTTTCTCCTGGTTTTGTTCTATAAAAAAAAAATTAAAACTTTTGTAATAAAAGGACATTAAAGTCAAGTCGATCTCATGAGCAGCCGATAAAACTGATTGTGTTCACACTCATCCCCAACACATACCTCATTTCATGAGTTCTGGCATGCTGTTCCCCTGCAGACAATTGTTAGCCATTGAGAAATTTCAACATTCTCACTCTGCAATATAATCCAAGCAACAATGATAAAATTAAACATGGAGCAATTTTAAATATGGCATTGCAAGTGACAATAAAGACATCAGTTGATAACTAATGGTAGCCAACTCTGCCTGGGGATCATACTGTATCTATCCAAGTGTAACAACGGGGTGGCGTGTTGTTCGTTCTTATTTTGAGCTTATTAAAAAATGAACCTTGAAAGCATTATTGCCAATAATCTCGAGTCAGCCTAGTTTTCAAATATATCAAAGTATAATTTGTTTCTTCTTGTGATGCTGAAAACCAATTTGTATCAATGAGAGTTGTTACTGTGATTATTTATTGAGGCTTTTTCACAATATTATGCAATGGTGTAACTTTTCTTGGAGGCTTTCAGAAAGGATGATGTCATCATGTGGGGAATTCCATGAGTGTGTGGCTTCCTGGCAAAAACATTCTCAAGGGGTTTATATATAAAGGGTCTGTGCTTTCATTTGCCTCCCTTGAGCTTGCAGGGAAGCTATGATTTCGTGTTGATTGCTCTAATCGGCTACAAATTGGAATCATATCAACTATAAACTATAATCTATCCTTAATCACCCAAGGAAATCAATTAAATCACATTCAAGTGACATTAAAAGTCCTCAAAGAAAAGTTAATCAATGTCATTCAAAATAATATCAATCCAAAATTGCTATTCTCAGATGTTATTATTTTTTGGGGGGATTTATATAATGCTTGACAAAATGAACAATGTAGGAGTACACCATGATAAAATGGTGTAAGTAGGTCTTTGAACTTAGTCTGGATGTACGAGCGGCGTTCAAAATGTTCTCGCAATAACATGTCCCCAGCAGATCAAGAAACGCTAACTTTAAAAAAGAAGTTTATATTGTTAGTATTATATGGAGAATTCTTTACTTATCTACACTAATAAATGGCTGTATGTGTATGTATTTGTGTGTGTGTGTGTGTGTGTGTGTGTGTGTGTGTGTGTGTGTGTGTGTGTGTGTGTGTGTGTGTGTGTGTGTGTGTGTGTTTCTCCTCCATAACTCCAAAACCATAAAACCTAGCAGCCTGAAACCTTGCATGCATACCAAGAAAACTCCAAGGAAGTGCATGAGTGAAAATTGGGTGATTTTATATTTGGGGTCTTAAGGGGTATCCTACGTAAATTCGCTAAGGTCTGAAGCCGTCATTGTATTTGGCCTGCTCAATAAATACCTTGACTTGGAACAGGTCGCAATGATTTCTTAACGATAATTTTTTTTAAAACTTTCCTCATTCATATTATCGAATGCCTGTTCATCATAGCAATGAATCGCTGTATACATCACATTTGTAAGCACTATTGTTTTCAAATTAGGAGCTTGGAGCGATTTCATGCATTATAGGATACGATTTTCCACGATCTATTCTCATGAACGAAAGTATATAATCGAAATTTTCTGTCGGTTTTGAGGATTGGATATTGCCCGGACTAAATCAGTATCTAAATCTGGAGTGAAATCTAGTAATATATAGAAATAACGAGCCATATAACTAAGCCTATACACCTATTTACCTTAACCGAGCAAGGCTATGGTCCCTCCTCCTCCATACAGACACAAGAAAATGTGAAATTTCCAAACCATTAAACATATATTTTCCTATTGTTTGGAGAATTATATTGAGTGAACAAAAAATTTAGGAACGTAACAAAGTTAACCAGCTTCATTGAGCGACATGATTTAATACATTCACTGCTTGACCTCATGCCCAGTCCCACAGAGGGACTGCTTATCCACAGCATCGGCCAGATCTGTGTATGTATTTTTGGAGGTTTCGCGAAGTGCTACACAGGGAATCAAAGCAAATCTGGTGAAAAAACAGTCATTCTAAAATAAAGTTATAACGTTTGCATGGACCGCGAATGATGTGCCACGTGACGCATGCACAGACAAGTCGGCAGCATGGCGGATTATCTGCAATGTATATTTCATGGACGATTGAACTTTGTGATGTCTACAGGGTTGCTCTACATTAAGAAGCAACTCGTTTGTGGACAAAGTCATTATTTGAACAAATTCATTTTATTTCATTAACTGCTGCATGCGTAGTGAAGACTGGCTTTAAAGTTAAAGGGATGCTACATGGTATGCAGTGACAGGCTGGCGAACCATTCCTCATCAACCATTTAATTGGAGTGCTTGCTTCAGTGCTTAAGCCACTTACCGAGCGAATTGTTTACTCACTGCGGACCCTTTTGCCATGTCACGTCATCCCGAGGGAGTGGTCCGTGCTCCGCCTTCCCGAGCGAGTGATCCATGCTCCGCCTTCCCGAGCTAGTGGTCCGTGCTCCGCCTTCCCGAGCGAGTGGTCCGTGCTCCGCCTTCCCGAGCGAGTGGTCCGTGCTCCGCCTTCCCGAGTGAGTGGTCCATGCTCCGCCTTCCCGAGCTAGTGGTCCGTGCTCCGCCTTCCCAAGCGAGTGGTCCGTACTCCGCCTTCCCGAGCTAGTGGTCCGTGCTCCGCCTTCCCAAGCGAGTGGTCCGTGCTCCGCCTTCCCGAGCGAGTGGTCCGTGCTCCACCTTCCCAAGCGAGTGGTCCGTGCTCCGCCTTTCTGAGTGAATGGTCCGTGCTCCACCTTCCTGAGCGAGTGGCCCAGGCTCCGCCATCCCGAGTGAGTGGTTCTGTGCTCCGCCATCCTGAGTGAGTGGCCCCTGTTCCGCCATCCCGAGTGAGTGGTCCATGCTCCATCATCCCGATATGTCATCCGTATCAAAGTGTTTTCCAAATTAGTGAGGCAATTTGTTTTTTTTTCACCCATCACACGTAGTTGTTTAGAAAGACTAATATTTGTGAACATATCCCTGAAACATCTATGTAAATTCAACTTTGTTTTTGAGTGAAAGCTCCTCAATGTTTTTGGCTTGTGTACAGTGTGCACTGCAATCGGAAATCACACTGACTCCAATATATCTCTATCTCTATCTCTATCTCTATCTCTATCTCTATCTCTATCTCTATCTCTATCTCTATCTCTATCTCTATCTCTATCTCTATCTCTATCTCTATCTCTATCTCTATCTCTATCTCTATCTCTATCTCTATCTCTATCTCTCTCTCTCTCTCTCTCTCTCTCTCTCTCTCTCTCTCTCTCTCTCTCTCCCATCCTTGCTCTTCCTTCTCCCAATAGGGTGCAGCACCATCCTCCCACACCTTTCTCTGTCTCTCTGTCTCTGGACATATCCGGACGGGGGTTATGTCTGGACGGTGTTTGTCTCTGGATGGGTCCGGGCAGGGTTTGTCTCCGGAATGGTATATATCTTCGGATGTGTCTGGGTGGGAGTTTGTCTCTGGACATGGCCAGGTGCTGTTTATGTCCAGATGGTAGTTTGTCTCCGTATGGAAATATGTCTCCGGACGGGAGGTTGTATCTGGACTAAAGTTTGTCTCTGCCATCCGAGCGAGTGGTCTGTGCTCAGGAAGGTGTCCAGGCGGTGTCCACGTGCCCTGTTTATAGTATGTATGGTAGAAAATGGATTTCAGACATAATGTTGTCTCTGTCTTCACTGTTATTCTCTGCAGAATCATTTTGATGAGACAGTATGAATCGTAATTAACGCTCCACCGCACGTCTGCCTTCCCTTCCTCTCACCTCACAGTCTTCCCTTCCCCCCTCCCTCCTCTCTCCTTTCCCCCTCCACTTCTTCACTCTCCCTCCTCTCTCACCCCTGCCCCTCTCTCACCCCTGCCCCTCTCTCACCCCTGCCCCTCTCTCACCCCTGCCCCTCTCTCACCCCCACCCCTCTCTCACCCCTAACCCTCTCTCACCCCCACCCCCTCTCACCCCCACCCCTCTCTCACCCCCACCCCTCTCTCACCCCCACCCCTCTCTCACCCTACCCCTCTCATTTTCTCCACGCCTCCCTTTAGTATCCCCATCAGAGAAGTGACTAGTGGTATTTGCTCATCTATACTATAAGAGAGATGGATGTGTCTATTTGTGTGTTGTGTCGCCATTTTTAGATCCTCGTGGAGGATCTCTAAGTCTTACTCACGTTGTTGTTCTTCATCTTCTTCTTGTGGACTTTTTTGTTTCACATCCTACAGTTTTCATGGAAACTTCCTGAAACTTGGCAGATATATGTAAAAATACCCTGCACAGACAGTAACCATCTCCGATTTTGAAAACTCCTCCCAGAAAAAAAGTTGACGTCAAAATATCTCCGCTAATGGAAATCGCCTAAAAAATTATCTCCGAAACTAGGCAAGCTTTTTGAATTCTGTTTGTGGGAATCGAACAGGGCATTAGCAGAGATGAATTACCGCCCATATGACACATCACTATGACGTCATATCAATTTTTATGACGTCATTCCTATTTTTTGACATTTTTTGTTTCACAACCCAGAGTTTTCATCGTATCTTCGTGAAACTTGCCATGTATATGCAGAAAGCCCACGCGCAGGCAGTAACCATCTCCGATTTTGGAAATTTTTCCGAGAAAAAAAGTTGACGTCATAATATCGCCGCTAATGGAAATCGCCTATACCATTATCTCCGAAACTAGGCAAGCTGTTTGAATTTTGTTTGCGGGAATCAAGCCAGGCATTAGCACAGATAATTTATCGCAAACCCGATACATCACAATGACGTCATATTCGTTTTTATGACGTCATAATTTAGAGGACGAGGATCTTAGCTCATTTGAGCTTGTTCTCAGAGATGGCCAAACAGATCTTCACCAAACTTTTAGAGGTTCATCAGTCAGTGCCAGGGAGTGTTTTTGGTCAAAAAAAAAGAATTTTGAGAAACAAAATTGTATATTTTTATTTAAATCGCTCTATAGTGCCAAAGGTTTTGCAGCTATGTGAAAAGTAATACGAAATTATCCCCGACACTTCTCATTATTGGGTGTAGGGAAGTGTTTTAGACACCCCCAAAAAATTAGAAAAAAACAAAACAAAATATTATTTCTTCAAAATGCCACCAGGATTAGAACAGCGTCGGGTAACCCTGCTAGTTCATTATATATGTACTTATCTATTGAAAAATATAATATAAGTTGGCTTGTCATGGATTGTTTTATATATCTAAGACACTTTTCAAATGCCTCTCTCGTGCTATGTCCGGCAATCATCACCAGCCAGCATGTCTCAGGGATGGTGCATTATTGATGAATAACACAACGCAGAATCGCACCATGTGCAGACAACAAGGCTTTGCTTATTACCGACATTATAGTTGCATGTTGGCCTGACATGAGCACATCTTTTAGTTTTTCTGAAATCTGCACCATCACAAGATGCAGACCTACATTCCCCCCTCATGTGTCCAACTTCTAGATCTATTTAGTCATCACACAGCTAGTCTTTCACTTGTGATAAAAGAGCCTGTTGATTAAATAACAGTGATAGTTTATATTTTGTTAACATTTTTGTACTGTACTGTAAAATTGGTAACTTGCGTGTTAGACGTTGAAGGGAGAGGGTAGTGGTGTTAACTTAAGATAATGTGAATTCAGAAAAGTAATGACATGATCGTAAGGCAATGGAAATGATGCCTGCAGGAAGTACAGAATGGCCTGCAAAAATATTCACCCCCTCGAAAGTTTTCACATGTCGATTCCACTTCAGTTGATTTCATGATGCTTTCTTATCAAACTTAACACATGGAGTCTTCATAAACTACTTAAAAGTGACAAAGTTAAACAATGCAGATAAAATCGGAATAATTTAGATTAACAGAGAAAATTACATGATTCTCAGTTTCATAAGTATTCAAAACCGTTTGCCCAATTCCCCCTCAATCACTTCAGGAGCAAATTATTTGTTTGAAAGATTACAAAATAAGTGTAATAGGTTTCACCTGTATGAAATCAGTGGTTTAACTTAAAAATTAAGTTCCCACACTTGTCTGAGGAGTTTTAAGGTGCAACTCACTTCGTCAACCAACAAGGCAAACATGAAGACCAAGGAGCTTTCCAAAGAAGTCATACATAAAGTGGTGGAGAAACACTGTTCAGGAGAGGGTTCTACGAAGATTTCAAAGGTACTCATTATCCCTTTGAGTACAGTGCAATCCATCATTAAGAAGTGGAAGATGTATCACATTACCCAGACTCTACCGAGATCAGGTCGACCATGCAAACTCAGCAGCCAGTCAAGCAGGAAACTGGTTTGGGGTGTCACTGTAAATCCAACAATGACTTTGAAAGATCTGCAAGGCTCTATGTCTGATATATGGGTCAGTATTCATCAATCAACAATATCACGTTCTCTTCACAAAGCTGGCCTCTATGGACAGGTGGCAAGAAAGAAACCAGGATTGAAAAAATATGCAACTAAAAGCTTTAACCCATGTGGAGTTTGTGAAAAGCATCTTAATGATACTGCAGGCATGTGGAGAAACGTATTGTGGTCAGATGAGGCAAAAGTTGAACCTTTTGGTCTAAATTCAAAGTATGACGTCTGGCACACATGCAACACTGCACATCACCCAGTCAACTCCATCCCTACTGAAGAGCAGATTGGTGGCTGCACCATGTTATGGGGCTGCTTTTCATCAGCAGGGACTGGCAAGCCTGTGACAATAGAAGGGACAATGGACGGTGGAAAGTACAGGGCAATCCTTGATGAAAACCTGCTTGAATCGGCCATGAATCTGAAATTGGGTAGGAGATTTACATTTCAGCAGGACAATGATCCGACACACAAAGATAAAGCCACACTGGAGTGGCTGAATAAGAAGAAAATAAATGTTCTTGAGTGGCCCAGTCAAAGTCCTGACTTGAACCCAATTGAATATTTATAATGAGACTTGAAGATTGCAGTCCATCGACGATCCCCATAAAACTTGGCAGAACTAGAGAAATTTTCACATGAAGAATGTGTAAAGATTTCACAATCTAACTGTGTAAAGCTGGTAGAGACCGACTGTACCCAAAATTATTCATCGCAGTCATTGCTGTAAAAGGTGTTTCCACCAAGTACTGACTGAAGAAGCTGAATATACTTTTACAACCAGTGAATTTTGATTTGTACATGTTGTTTTTACAGGTATTCCTGCACGTATCCTCCTTCAACTATAACAGTGTTTAGTTTGATCTCTTCAGTTAGGAATAAAAAAGTTCATTTGGAAAAATTGTTTCTACATAATCATCTAAATGTGGCATTATTGGTAGGGGCTGAATACCTTTGCAGACCACAATACAAGTGAGGGTAAAGAGGGAAGTTAAATGTATGGGAGACAGTGCTCCACAAAGCTGCTATTTTTGTACATCTAGTAGGTCGACAAACCCTTCAGCCCGTAGATCATAAAGATGAAATAAATTACAAATGGAATGAAACAAGAGATAAGTGGATGAATTCATTTAAATAAATAAAAATTACAGAAACACGACAAAATAATGTTTCAGTAATAAGCTTGAGACTCAAGACTGCTTTTGAATTGATAGACAGAAGCTTTGAAGGTGACCACAATTGGCCCATAGTTAATCAAGCAATTAAATTAGGTGTTCGTTGATGCTTGGACATACAGGAGTGAAGCAGAAATGAGAGCAGGCTTCCTCTCACAATATGAAAGTCATGCTGACATTTTGCTCTTATTTTAAAAGAAAACTTCGCAATACGATAGGCAGCTCTGGAAATTATGTGGGGATTGTCGGTCAAGGAGTTGAACATCAAATAGGGTTTGCAAGGTTGGAACAAACTCGGGTCATCCTTCTCTCTTTCCCATCACAAGGCACAAGCCTGTCTACGATTCATGTTGGCCAATTCATGGGTCACAATGTAGTCACGTAAAAAGCCATGTGGTACAAACAACACGCAGTGCTGAGCACAACACAATTGCGGAAAGTGTTCCACGATCGGTCACAGCCATGACTCTGCCGTGCCTGGTTCACACAGCCGTCACGGATTAGCACAGCAATACGTTAGCCCTTCGTGGGCTTCCCAGAGAAATTACTGTCCCCTTAAGGGGTCGAAGAAAAAGAAATGCGACCTGGTCATATCTATGGCCGACCGGACAAACCTCAATTATTCTAGTGCCTCCTACTGGTGAAAAAAAAACAAAATAAAAGGGATTTATCAATTATGCAATTAATTTAAGACAAATTACAGAAAGTCGCCTCTTTACAGCCTGCTGATCATCATTTGAAAATTACAATTCTTTCTACGAACTTATATATTCCCTCTGCCTCTTCCGGTGGTGAATTCCAAAGCCAAAACTGCAGAGGGCATGCTTGATGCAATGTTCCATCAATTAAGTGTATAAGGCACTCTTGTGACATAATAAAGAGAAATTGAGAAGAAGGAAAAAAACAAACAAACAAAAAAACTTGTTTTACATCAAATAACCAGTCCAAGGGGCAGATTAAGCAAGAGTGGCAAGTGGAAAGGTAAAGGCTAAGACAGAGTTGAAGGCTTTTCAGCTTGGAGTGACAGTGCCAGGCGGTGGCCGTTCCACGACTGGGTCCAGGCCTTCTCTGTGAGCTGCTGATTTGGCAGATGGAAATAGACCCTGTCCTGGTTACGGCATTACCTTCTCCTTACAGTTTGTATTTGGCAAGAATGACTGCACACGTATGTGCATAACTATTATTACATTTTAGCAGCATGATGTAATTATAGTAAACAATGAGTGACTATAGGTTGTGTACTTTGGGCCAGAGGTTCAGAATTACAAGCAAACTGATAGAGCATGATGGAAGGAGTATAAAGACCACATAACAATCACTTATGAAAATGTGTCTTCCTTTCAATGTGTCACAAAATACTTAACGCGTGCCTGCACGAAGAACGTTCAAGTTGTGGCAAAGATGTACTGGATGGAAAGATTTGATAAATTCGGCAGTTGCACTGTGATGATTGAGGATATTTGAATAAGCAATCATTAAATCAGTATTGGATTTCAAACATATTGTTCAAAATTGGGCGAATTAACCGGAAGCTCAATATTTTGCCAAAATATCAAAAACCTTCTGAAAACCCGAAGATTTGGCATTAAAAGGGTTCTGTTTATGTAATGTCTGAATTTTTTTTTAACCTTTTGACCCTACTATGACCCTTTAGAAAACTTTTTGGAGACAGCTTGATATGTTGTCAACGTGTCAAGAAAAGGAGTTAATCAATCACTAATCTTGACAATCACTAATAACAACACCGGAGGATTTGCGAGGCCCATGTACAATTATTACCCACTGGAGAAGGACATGAGAAGACAATGTTGTGTACTTCCACGTATACATGCATTCATTGCAAGTACGTGTGCAGACAAATGACAAATGAACCCAGTGTATGGTCACAGTATTGAGATCACAGTATTGTACATGTGCCTTGCAAATCATCCGGTGTTGTAGGAACGGCCTCCTTCCTAATAACTTGAATAAAACCTGAGATCACAGTATTGTGCGCCGTGGGTTCAGATGGGAATTCCAAAAAGACAAACACTTTTCATCAACATTTGATCATCAAGCTGAGCCTTTCAAAACATGGGCTGGGAGAAGGTTCTAACATGTTTGAAGGAAGATTTCTGTAAATTAGTTCATCAGGATGATGCAAAAGTATTGCCCTTGAATTTAGTCTGTGTGTGAATCTTGACCCAACTATCAACTGTCATACTGGTGCTTCACGGGCAGTGTGTTGCATGAAAAAGTGTACCATCCATTTGGATGGGATGTACAGCTTGGGACCTGTCTGTTAGCATTCATTACAGACAGACATTAAATATCCCATGTTGTCTGAAGAGTGGGTGAATTATCGCCAACATCCTGATCAAATTCCAAATTCCTACCCTCACTAGCCATGGGGAAGATGTCAATCGCCTTGTGGTGGTCACGTTCGAGGCACTGTCAATGCACCAAAGGATGAGCAACCTACTGAGATATGGGATTGTGCTGAAAACAACAGTTTGCCTGCCATCCTTCAATGGACCTCACCTGTCAATACAAGAGCCAATACTTATCGAATGATCTACAGATAAAGAAACAGATACCAACAATCTTATGGAGAAATTCCAATACAATGGGAAGAAAAAGTTTGTGAAACCAGAGGCATACCTTAAGTATTTGGCACCCCAACCCCATCCTTTGCCACCCCCTCCCCCCACCTTCTCTGGCATCCCCCACCCCACCCCAGAGATGAATAATTTTAGAAAATAAACACACAGGAAACATATATCATGCTTGCAAGTAAAACTTCAAGTGGATTGCAGCACTGGACCCTGCAGTAAGCAAATTGGAAATGTGAAAAATGCAGGACATTAAAAATTCAGCAAATAGGTAATACAGCTCCGGATTGACAAAACAAAAACACATCTTCAACCATAGAGAAAACATCACCGGTAAGAATTTTTTAAAAGGCAACAGAAAATCACGTGTCAAGCAACGTCCGGCGAGTGCATGACGTCATTTCCGTGGTGATGTTTTTTGCAGCCCATTAAATATTTAATGGAGGAGAATAACTTTTCAGAAGGATTTCGAATACAGTAGAGTAATGTAATTAACTTTTCAGAATGAAAGGGTTAAACTCCCACACTCTCTTCAATCCCATTCTTCCCTCCAGGCCTTCAAAACTGCTGTTCACCACTACCACCTATCATCCCCCATCCAAATCCTCGATCTTTTCTACCCCCGTTAATCCACCCCAAACCCACCTCTTTCAAATTCCCTGCTTTCCTTCCTGAAAATCCCTGTCATGTCCATCTTGTATACCCGGTGTTCCCCGCCTTATCCCTCTCTCTTCCCCAGATCTCCAAATGTCTCTGTTCCCCACTGTTTTGTTCTTCCTTTCCCGCCCCTCTTGTCTCATGCCCCCCTTGCTGTACGTTGTGTGTTAGCTCTCATATGAGCCTCGACAAGGTATACAAAAAGAGGGTTAACCATCAAGCGCGTCGAGCTACCATCGTGGCCGAGAGGTGTCTGCAAATGTGTTTAAACTGACGTCTACCCAAAGAACGAATCGTGACCTTTCCTACAATGCATAATGCCCTGGTTACTGATGGAAGCTGGTAATCTTGTCGAGCTCGTGTGTTGCCCCGTTAACCCTGGTAACCCTGGTAACCCTGGTAACTCAATGGCATTGAGTCCAGTGCACGCCATTGTTACACTTTTCCAGCCCATGCCAAGACACCGCCACAGTCTCCATTGGCCATGTTGTCATGGACATCAAAACCATGGTCCAGACTACACATCAACCATGCTGGTCCATTTCAAGGGAAACTTTTCCTTATCGTAGTTGATGCTCACTCCAAATGGATTGAAGCTCTCGTGGTGCCATCCTCATCCTCTGCCGTAACAATTGATGCTCTACATTCCATGTTCACACAACATGGTATTCCGAACTCCATTGTATCAGATAATCTATCGTCATTTACTATTTCAGAGTTTCAGAACATTTGTAAAATGAATAGCAATAAGCACTGCACATCTGCCCCCTACAAACCTGCCAGTAATGGTCAGGCTGAACGTGCTGTTCACATCATCAAGAATGGTCTAAGCCACGTCAAGGAAGGCTCCATTCAATCTGGTCTTGCTCAACTACAACACCAGACCACATCAAACCACCGGTCGCTCACCTGCCAAGCTTCTCATGGGTCGTTGCAAACTCCCCCCCCCCCCAGCAGTCTCAAGCAAGGACAGCCCTCCACGAGCACTTTAGACATCAGCTCGTGTCTGTAAGTCTCTTTAGCGTCTTGATTTGTAAAATAAAAAATAAAAAAAGAAGGGGGGGAGAGATGAGATGTATCAGTAGTTTATGCTAATGTATGCACACAGGTGTGCACCGGGGCGTGGCTAAGGAGAGTCACGTGACCCGCCCATGTGGTCGGGAATAAACCCATTGTTCCCACTTCAGAGCCTTCGTCCCTGTCCATTATAACTCATAAAATTAATTTTGTCCACTTAAACTTTGAAATCACTGTCAATCAATTAATTATCAGAGTCATCATGGAAGAAAGTTACGAACACTCGATGAGGAAACCTTTCATTAAAAGCCTCTCGTGTGTAGGTACGCTTTAGAGATTCCTGAGCGTGTTTGAAGTTCCAATTGATCTGTTTTTCCACCACACATCAGTGCCGACCCACACTCCGGGAAAGTGAACTCCTGTTTATATTATCCGCTGCTATTGTGATTTGTACGAGGACTCTCGAGGAGAGATAAAAAACAGTCAACAGTCTCCTCTCAGCAGCCACTCCATCGACACCTGGTGGCTCCACCGACGAACCCAGGCCAAGCACATCATCAGCTCTGCGTCCTCCTTCCGTTAACCACCACTTCCACCATCTCCGGCCCTGGGATGTCATGCTGGGTTCCTGCTGCTTCGTGGACGATGATACAATGATGGATTTAGTTCTGTGTTACTGTCTTTATTATTCGGTGAATAATAACATTATACTATCATTTACAACTAAAACCGTCGTTATATCATCGGGCAAGGAGTTCAACTCTCCCAATGGCACCACCCCAACCCCCATGGGGGGACCCCCCCACCCCCACCTGCACACCCCTGAGTACACCAGTGTGTGAACCCTTCAGAATTTTCTGTATTTCTGTGTTAATTTAACCTAAAATGTGATCAGATCTTCATCGAAATCCGAATCTTACACTAATAAAAGGCAGTGTTTGTGTGTGTGTGTGTATTTATGTGTGTAGGTGTGTGTGTGTGTATATGTGTGAGTATTTATGTGTATGTGTGTGTGTGTGTGTGTATTTATGTGTGTATGTGTGTGTATGTGTGTGTGTATGTGTGTGTGTATGTGTGTGTATGTGTGTATTTATGTGTGTGTATTTATGTGTGTATGTGTGTGTATTTATGTGTGTGTATGTGTGTGTGTATTTATGTGTGTGTTTGTGTATATGTGTGTGTATTTATGTGTGTATGTGTGTGTATTTATGTGTATGTGTGTGTATTTATGTTTTTATTTATGTGTGTATGTGTGTGTATTTATGTGTGTGTATTTATGTGTGTGTGTATTTATTTGTGTATTTATGTGTGTATTTATGTGTGTGTGTGTATGTATGTATTTATGTGTGTATGTGTTTATTTATGTGTGTATTTATGTGTGTGTATGTATGTATTTATGTGTGTATTTATGTGTGTATTTATGTGTATGTGTGTGTGTGTATTTATGATTGTATTTATGTGTGTCTGTATTTATGCGTGTGTGTATTTGTGTGTATTTATATGTGTGTGTGTGTACTTATGTGTGTGTGTATGTGTGTATTTATGTGTGTGTGTATGTGTGTATTTATGTGTGTATGTGTGTGTATGTGTGTGTATGTGTGTATTTATGTGTGTATGTGTGTATTTATGTGTGTATGTGTGTGTATGTGTGTATTTATGTATTTATGTGTGTGTATTTATGTGTATGTGTGTGTGTATTTATGTGGGTGTGTATATGTGTGAGTATTTATGTGTATGTGTGTGTGTGTATTTATGTTTGTATTTATGTGTGTCTGTATTTATGCGTGTGTGTATTAATATGTGTGTGTGTGTATTTACGTGTATTTATGTGTATTTATGTATGTGTGTATTTATGTGTGTGTACTTATGTGTGTGTGTATGTGTGTATTTATGTGTGTGTATGTGTGTATTTATGTGTGTATGTGTGTGTATGTGTGTATTTATGTATTTATGTGTGTGTATTTATGTGTGTGTGTATTTATGTGTATGTGTGTGTATTTATGTGTATGTGTGTGTGTATTTATGTGTGTGTGTATGTTTGTATTTATGTGTGTATGTGTGTGTGTGTGTATTTATGTATGTTTTTATGTGTGTGTATTTATGTGTATGTGTGTGTGTGTGTATTTATGTGTATGTGTGTGTATTTATGTATGTGTGTGTATGTGTGTGTGTGTATGTGTGTATTTATGTGTGTGTATTTATGTGTGTATGTGTGTGTATTTATGTGTGTGTAGGTGTGTGTGTGTGTAGGTGTGTGTGTGTGTATATGTGTGAGTATTTATGTGTATGTGTGTGTGTATTTATGTTTGTATTTATGCGTGTGTGTATTTATATGTGTGTGTGTATTTTCGTGTATTTTTGTGTTTTTATGTATGTGTGTATTTATGTGTGTATTTATGTGTGTGTACTTATGTGTGTGTGTGTATTTATGTGTGTGTGTATGTGTGTATTTATGTGTGTATGTGTGTATGTGTGTATTTATGTGTGTATGTGTGTATTTATGTGTGTATGTGTGTGTATGTGTGTATTTATGTATTTATGTGTGTGTGTGTGTATTTATGTGTGTGTGTGTGTTTTTATGTGTGTGTATTTATGTGTGTATGTGTGTGTGTATTTATGTATTTATGTATGTTTTTATGTGTGTGTATTTATGTGTATGTGTGTGTGTATTTATGTGTATGTGTGTGTATTTATGTATGTTTTTATGTGTGTGTATTTATGTGTATGTGTGTGTGTATGAATGTATGTGTGTGTATTTATGTATGCGTGTTTTTATGCATGTGTATGTGTGTTTTTATGTGTGTATGCGTGTGTGTATGTGTGTATTTATGTGTGTGTGTGTATGTGTGTATTTATGTGTGTATGTGTGTGTGTATGTGTGTATTTATGTATTTATGTGTGTGTATTTATGTGTGTGTATTTATGTGTGTGTGTATGTGTGTATGTTTGTATTTATGTGTGTATGTGTGTTTTTATGTGTGTGTATTTATGTGTATGTGTGTGTGTATTTATGTGTATGTGTGTGCATTTATGTATGTGTGCATTTATGTATGTGTGTATTTATGTGTATGTGTGTGTATATATGTGTGTATGTGTGTGTGTATGTGTGTGTGTATGTGTGTATTTATGTGTGTGTGTATGTGTGTATTTATGTGTGTATGTGTGTGTGTGTGTATATGTGTATTTATGTATTTATGTGTGTGTATTTATGTGTGTGTATTTATGTGTGTGTGTGTGTGTGTATGTTTGTATTTATGTGTGTATGTGTGTGTATTTATGTATTTATGTATGTTTTTATGTGTGTGTATTTTATGTGTATGTGTGTGTGTGTGTATTTATGTGTATGTGTGTGTATTTATGTATGTGTGTGTATATATGTGTAGCTGTGTGTGCATATGTGTGTAGCTGTGTGTGTATATGTGTGTATGTGTGTATTCATGTGTGTATGTGTGTGTGTATGTGTGTATTTATGTATTTATGTGTGTGTATTTATGTGTGTATTTATGTGTGTGTGTGTGTGTGTATG
>NC_140961.1:109546655-109679155 GCF_056783735.1 Eptatretus burgeri | reverse complement strand
ATCCTTTATCAGGCGCTCCTCGGCCACCTCACTCTCTGGGGTCTTAAGGCGTTTCCTAGGTAACCTCGCTGGGGTCTAAAGCCGCCATGTTTTTGACCCGGATGTAAGCTCCAGATTTGAAAGTATCAGTAGTTGCGACTCCCCCAAAAAGTGTTGATTTGTCCAATTCGGACATTGCACGGGCGTTTCCGGGTGAGTTGTTGTATTGAGGGCAATTTTAATCGCTTGCCAAGCCGGGCGTTCCGTTGGAGTGCTTCAGTGTTTAATCCCTTACCGAGCTGTGCAGCGCAGTTCGTGTCCTGATCGGGATGTGAGGTGGACCGCTCCTCCAAGGTGGAGGTAAGTACACACACAGACACAGACACACAGACACACAGACACACAGACACACAGACACACAGACACACAGACACACAGACACACACGTGGACGTGGTACGTGTGGGTAGATTTGGATTTGTACGGACTCTCCGTGAGTGTGTGGACATGCCGTACCTGTTACAGGTGTCGTGGTGCTAAACTTTCATCCCCTCTCTTTAATGTCGGTTCTTTCAGGTTTTCCTTTGTCCTCTTGTCAGTTTCCAAAGCATTTGGTTATGGGATTTGCTTTACAAATACAAATACAAGGGTTAAATGTTTCTTTTTGTCAGTTTCAAACTAAAATATATTTATTAACACCCGATTTCCGAGCCGTTTGCCGAATTAACGTGTTTTCTAAATGACTGAGCCAATTTTTTTTTTCCACCCGTCACACGCAGCTGTTTATAAAGAATAATGTTTGTGATGGTATCCCTGAAACGTCTGTGTAAATGTGACGTCGTTCTTCGGTGAAAACCACTCAAGGTTTTTGGGGTCAATACAGTACGAACTGTAGTCGGTAATCGCACTCACTCCAACCTGCTGATTCCTGGTAAATTCCCCATATCGGCCAAGTGTGTGTGTGTGTGTGTGTGTGTGTGTGTGTGTGTGTGTGTGTGTGTGTGTGTGTGTGTGTGTGTGTGTGTGTGTGTGTGTGTGTGTGTGTGTGTGTGATTGGTATCTACCTATTCGGGTTTCAGAGTGTGGAATGGAGTCCTCCCAGGGGCGGACTCAGAGTATCCACCTTTATTTCGGTAAGGGGGTCACGATTCATGGACCAAGCTGTGAAGTTTTCTGTTCTCAATGTTTTGTTCAGGATCGTCGTTGAGCCCCGGACAGCTTCCAACTGTAGTTGGTTTGTAATAATATGCCCAGGGATGGTTTTTCACTCACCTGTAAAATACTTCCTGGGAGCTTATGGAATGGCGCGTCGTCCGTCCGTCTGTCCGCCCACAAATACTTGCAACTTCTTATCACAAACTACTCGTATAATTTCTTCAATGAAATTTTACCACAACCTTCATCACCCATTTTGGAATGAAAAAAAAATGGGGTCAGAAAGGGTCTACAGAGGGAGTTTACTGGGGGGGGGGGGGTGGGAGGCGGTGGAGTGGGTTTCGTCTCCAAAAGGTATTTGCTATCTTCTTAAACGATACACACACAATTCCAATGAAACTTCACAACAACTTTCATCACCCATGACTTACCGAAGTTTGTTCATGACGTTAGAAAAATCTGACTGTGGGGGGACTTAAGAGTGGGGGTGGGGGGGGGGGGTTTGCCACTCAAAATATCTAGTTGCTTTCTTCTCCAAAACTACACATATAATTCCAATGAAACTTGACCACCATCTTCACCACCCATGAAGTACTAAAGTTTGTTCACAATATAAATAAAAAATTGGCATATAGGAGGGTCTATGGGGAGAGGGGGTTTGCCCCCCAAAATATGCAATTGGTTTCTTCTTAGAAGCTACACACGCAATTTCAATGAAACTTGACCACCATCTTCACCACCCATGATGTACCAAAGTTTGTTCATAACATTGAAAAAAATTGGGGTCGAAGGGGTTCCACAGAGGGGGAGTTGCCCCCCAAAATATGTATTTGCTTTTTTTTCTTAAGCCACACACACACAATTTTGATGAAACTTGATCACAACCTTTATCACCCGTGATGTTCCAACTTTTGTTCATGACATTAAAAAAAAAATCCAGAGGTATTTACTTTCTTCTCCATTATATATTTTGTCGGTCATCCATGCCTTCCAGTGGTTGCCTGGTTATCGTATCCAGAAGGGTGTTTCATATTGCAACTTTTTTGCGCTAGTCAAGTTGGCTACCCGTCGTAGCTTTCCAATATCGATAAAACCCCACTCGCCGATTTTTAGAATTTTCCTCCCAAAAATGGCCGCCGGCAGCCATTTTTTCCAAAATGGCGGCCTTTTTTTCACGTTTTGACACAAAAATCGACTCCTTCACCTACAAAAATACGTTAATGTTACTTGATATGTGTATGTTTGTAGATGATTATGATTGCTATGTCTGCTAGCAGTCGGGGACTAGACATTAGGCATCCACTATGGTGGAAAAATCCAAAATGGCGTCCAAGATGGCCGATTTTTGGCCACTGGAAAGTTGTTCCCTCCGATGTGGGTTCTAATATGTCTAGTTATCGGTTTTTGGGTGTGCTGAATTCGTTTTTATGCTCTAAAATGCAGTATATCTGTCACAGAGACGTCTGCGGGGGTCATGCTCTCGCGTTAAGAAGTAGTTCTTGCAAGTCCGAAGAAGAATTTTGAATATTCTCGCCCTCATTGATATCAGAAAATAATTAAATATTCGAAGGTCAAACATGTATTTATTTAACATGTACAGTATATACACGAATTACTAGTTTACTACTAGTAAAAAACTAGTGTATTTTTGTATTAACTAGTGATGGAACGCATCACCTCAATACGCAATGCCTTCTCTTTTTTTTTTGTACCTAAGTATGATATCTGGTTGCAACACTTTGTTTTCAATGTTCATGCTGAATGGGATCATTTACGTCATACGTGAATGGCAGGTACTTCCATGTTTTCAGTGATTACTTTTGGTTCATGTTCCCACAAATTTTCTGGAACTGGGATGTCAAAGTTTTTGCAGATGTGCCAGAGGATTACTTTACAAACTTTGTTGTGTTGTGTGTACAGCTGTTCTGACATGAGATTGTTTGTTTTTGTGTGTGTGTTCGGTCATTAAGTACAACATATCATTCTCTTCACGAACCCCAACTCCACCCCTCACCTTTCTCTCTTCTGTTTTTTTTTTTATGTCTGTCTCTCTCTGTCTATCTGTCTCTCTCTGTCTCTCTGTCTCTCTCTCTCAGTCTCTGTCTGTCTCTGTCTCTGTCTCTGTCTCTCTCCCTCTCGCTCTCTCTTTTTCCCTCCCTCTCTCGCTCTCTTTTTCCCTCCCTCTGTCTCTCTCTGTCTCTCTCTCACACATACCCTCCTCGCATCCCTCCCTCCCATGGTATAGCAACATTTGGTGAGGCATAGCTCTTCCCCCCTTTCTAGGTTCCCCTCTATCACTTCCCTCCCTCTCTCAACCCCCCCTCCTTAATAGCCCCCATCAGTGAAGGGACAGGTTGTATTTGCTCGTAATAAATGGAGAACCTGATTAATGAAATTGCACAAAAACAAAATCGACTTTTTCATTTATTTATTGATTTAAATGATCCAACATTCAATTTCTTTGTTCTGAAAAGTATGTGAACTTTACATTCAGTCACTGCTGGCCCTCCTTTAACAGCAACAACTTTATCCAAACGTTTCCTGTGACTTGATCAATCCTGCACATCGGCTTGGAGGAATTTTGGCCCATTCCTCCTTGCAGAACTGCTTCAACCCGGAGATATTTGTGGGCTTTCGTGCATGAACTGCTCGCTTCAGGTTCTGCCACAACATTTCAATTGAGTCAAGGTCTGGACTTTGACTTGGCCTTTCCAAAACACAAAATCTCGTTTACTTCAGCCATTCTGTTGTAGATTTACTTGTGTGTTTAGGATCGTTCTCTTGCTGCATGACCCACTTTGTTAAGCTTTAGCTCACAGAGAGATGCCATGACATTCTCCTGTCGAATTTGCTGGTACAATCCAGAATTCATGGTTCCGTCATTAATGGCAAGCCGTCTGGGTCCTGAGGCAGCAAAGTAGCCACATACCATGATACTCCCACCACCATGCTTCACGGTTGGGATGAGGATATTATGTTAAAATGCAGTGTTTGGTTATCGCCAAACACACCGTTTCTCATTTAAGCCAAAAAGTTCCACTTTTGACTCGCCTGTCCACAGAACATTCTTCCACTAGCCTTCTGGATCATCCAGGTGGTTTGTGGCAAACTTGAGACGGGCAGCAATGTTCTTCTTAGAGAGCAGTGGTTTCCTCCTTGCTATCCTCCCATGCACGCCATTCATGTTGAGTGTTTTCCTGATGATGGACTCATGAACACTGGCAGCCAATGCAAGAGAGGCCTGCAGATCCTTTGAAGTTACCCTGGGGTCTTTGTGACCTCCTGGATTATTGTATGCATTACTCATAAAGTGATATTCTTTGGACAACCACTCATGGAAAGAGTAATAAGAGTGTTTAGTTTTCTCCATTTGTACACTATCTGCCTGACAGTGGATTGGTGGAGCACAACATCTTTAAGAATAGTTTTGTAACCCTTTCCAGACAGATGAGCATGGACAACTCTTTTTCTGAGGTCCTCAGAAATCTCTTTTGACTGTGGCATGACACACTTCCACAAACCTGTGTGGTGAAGACCAGACTCTGTTGGTGACGAACAAGGTCTATGTTTTTCATTTCGGGTAGGGCAACCCAAACGCATTCCTGATTGTCATCCCATTGATTGAAATACCTGACTGTAATTACTCCCTCAATTGAGCTGATTTACCTGGAGGTTTACGTACTTTTTCCAACAAAGAAATTGAATGTTGGATCATTTTGATCAGTAAATGAATGAAAAGGTAGAAATTTTTTGTGCTATTTGTTTATTAGTAAGCTAGCATATGCACCTTACAATCAACGAAAATTCAATATTCAGCCATCAGCCAGAAAGATAATGGCGTTAGTGTTTCTTAACCTTAATGATTTCATCCATGTGGAAATTCTCGAAAATTGGGGGAAGTTGCAATGCAAGTAAATATACGTCAGTCACCCAATGCACAATGAATCGAGACAAGTAAAAGAGAGACGGTGCCTGTAGATGTGCTGTATCAGAGCATTACATTATTCAATTAAGTCACGCTCCACCATCACTTGTGCATTGATCACAGAGCAAAAAGTGACCACTAGTACTCTCAAATACATGGGTTGATAAGTTCTAAATCATGTCCCACATTATGGACCAGGATTCTACATTGTGATTTTCGTCTCTGCACCACTCAGGAAACATCTGCATGTCATTCAGTTTATGAATGATGGAGACATCAAAACATGCCCTGAAACGGCTGCATACCCTTTCCCAAAGACATCTAGGGAGAGGCTATCAAAGGGACTACCACATCTAGACCATGTGGAGGTACTCGCTATTACCTTCAGAAAATGATTTTCGTTGTGCAGATCACCAATCTGGATGAAATTTGGGATACTTCAAGAACTTTAGACGCTGAGTCCAAATCCACTTGTTTCTACGTCGAGGATGTGACACAATTGGTCATTTTTGGCAATTAAAGATGCACCGAACATTAAAGCACTATTTTGACAGAGAAATGAAGAATCAAGGTTAGACTGATATGTACTTCAAATAAAACTCTTGTGAGGTCTTAATATGATACAATATGTTTATACAGAGTTATATATTATCAAAGAAAACCATATTCACTGTTATTAAAGATGTTTATAATTAAAGGTCGTAAACCGAAGTTTTTACCGGCCGAAAACGTCTGGACCGACCAGACAGGCCTTCAAATTGACCAAGGCAACTTTTTGCTTAAAAGGCAGCCACACTGGCTATTAAAGGTAGTTACATTGACTATTAAAGACAGTTACAGCGCCTATTAAAGACAGTTACATTGGCTATTACGGATTAAATCAAAGACAAAGAGACTGCGCGACAGCCTGATGAAAAGTGGAACTGCCACAAGAGGATTACTGTATTAGAACTCCAGTATTTCTTGCTCTGAAGCGGTTGCTTAACTAGGCTCTTGACTGCTGTTATTACAAAACTCAAGTCCACTATTACATGCTAACCAACCTGAATACTACTGTGCAGTAGATTACCACAGCAAAAGCAGTATGACACCTGCATTAAGTTTGTCGTCGGAATCATCATCAGTTCCGCTTTCATCATCCATAAGTTCCATTTCTGCACGGGTCTGTTCATCGTTGGCACAGTTTTGACACCCACAGCACTCTGTGCAGGACAGTCCTTTTGACCGGCAAGAACACTGGTTGGTCTCGCATTTTGTCTTCTTGCAATTACATTTTGTCGCCTCTAACAGTTCCTTCTGCGCTGGTGGTTTGCTCAGCTAGTGAACAGTCAGTGCTCCGTTGTGTTCCACCCATCTGTGAAATGTAGGAGAAGGGGCTTCTATAAACCTCTCAGTCGCGCGGTGGTGGATCACAGACTGATAGTTCACTCTTTTGCAATGCAGCATCAGAGCGTCGCTTGTAGGTGGCAACTTCTGTTCTCCCAGCGACTGGCTGCAAAATAGCTTGTAGCGAGCCTCATCCACACTCTTCATGGTCGGCTGATTGTACATGGCGCAGACGAATTGTTCCAGGTCGTGAATGATATTCTGATCTCGCGGGAATTCTCGACCAATGCTCCCGAAACAGGTGATGAGATGGGGACTCTTCATCATCAAGTCAAATGGCCTTGTTTTGCCCTAACCGTGGAATGCAATGGTGGTCTCACTTCCTGTGAAATTGTACAAACCTATCAACGCATAACAGACAGAACCTTCCAGGGCATTACTCGGCTTCCTTATGTCAACGACGATAATGTCCTTGGTACTTCCTGTGACCACATGGAAATTTCGTGCTCGAATCGACTTCGAGTGAGCCAACACCAACACAAACACATCGGTGTCGAAACTCTCTATGCGCACCGACTCTTCGTTCTGTCCCGCGTGAGCGGCATGTAGCAGGAGCTTCGTGTCAGCTTCCTCATGGTCACATTCAATTTCAGGTACTGACGACACGACAGTCATGACACCATTCGACGCCTCGATTTTCTCACATTTGCCGGCATGACTGACGTACAACAGCATGTCGCCCAGTTTTGATGGAGAGATGTTTCTCGTCCACGATTCGACGATTAACTCAATCAACGCCTCCTTTTGGCTCCGCTCAGGAGATAATTGGCCCACTGTTTTGGAAGGGCTTGATCACATCCGTAGATGGTTCGCACCTGAAGATCGCCCGCCCTGCCCGCTCGTCTGGCATGCTCCAGGCACTTGATGCTGATACTTGGGTAAGTATCAAACACCACGTCCAGTCTCGAAGATTGGTTATGTCGTGCTTTGGCCACTACGATGTTCAGCACCATCTCTTCCAGTTTGCCGAAAGTGTTCGGCAGTGAACTAGCCTTTATCGCCTGAATAACAGCCATTCCATCCACAATCGTTGCACCTTGGATAGGCCGAGTGTCCACACGGCAATCTGGCCACAGTTTCAGTATATGGTTGCGGTGTTTGGCTTTGTCCGTCTTAGCAATCGAACCATCACCAGATGCCAGCGGGAAAGATATGTTCGCCAGTGGGTACGCAAGCAGATCGTGGAGTGTTACATTGCTTTTCTCTCCAATCAACAGCAGTCGTGTGAAAAGACGACGTTCATTCGCAATTTCAACCTTCGACGTCTGCTGGTGGGGAGTCGCCGACTTTCCTCGCGCCTTCAAGAAAGTTGCCAATTTGGCCTTCGAAATCTGACTGAAGAATGGGACCTCACCCGAAAGAAGCCGATCACACATGAATTGCACGACACATTCTCTCCCTTGACATATGCGTTCATCAAGTCCGTGGAAGTGGCTGGCAGTGCGATGACACCTGAACCAATATTGACGAGTTCAAGGTGAGCGCCGGAGAAAGGGTTAATCATTTGAAGTACTCTGTCCATCACTTGCACCACCACTGCTTCGTTCTTATTCGAGCTCGACACATCCAAATCCTTTCTCGTTCGGGGCTCGTCGTGGATACCCGCCATGGACTCACATTTCCTTGCGATTTCCGCATGTGCTGGTTGGGACAGGATCCACTTCTTCACAGCTGTGCTTTTCTGAGTGTAACCAATGATGCCTCCACTGGTCTTGCTGTCCCTATTTAAAGTCTGCTCTATGATCTGATCACATGCAACACTACTAAATCCATAACGAGTATGCCGTTGGGCAGTCCATTTGCCATCCATGAACGCTTGATAGCTGTCTGGGTGGAAGTGCTCTTTCCCTGCCATTTCCAGCCAGTAAACGGGTAAGTACCTTGCATACTTTAGGTGATCGTACGCAAAGTGCCAGGGCATTGATGCTCTCGTGATCACAAGGTGTTTCGATCAGTTCGAAGTACGAGTTGCCCATATAAGCTCTAGTGCTCGCTCCACCATTTCCAAGTAGGGCCATGTAATGTTCACACTTTGGTGTTTGTTCAGGTCATCCCTCACCATGAGTGCTCCCGAGTATAGAACATGTAAATTGAGGTCTGAGTCACCCTGCTCTGGACCCTGGATGGCTTCATCGTCTGTAGTTGACTCTGTTTCTGTTGTAGAGCTACTGTCCACAACAGCAGCCTGAGCAGTGGAACCAATATCAATGTCCTTCATGTACACCACTTCGCTCTCAGACATTTTGGTGGACGATAGAAAATCATGTCTGGGTACCGTTCCTGCAGTCTTTTCTTCAGTCTTGTTGCCTGGTAGTTGGCCTTACCCTGACCTTTGCATACTCTGAGTAGGTCATTGAACATCTCACACATCTTCTTCATATGTATAGATTGCTTTCCATCAAAGAGTCTTACCTGGATTACTTTATCACAGAAAATGTCAAATGTTGAGTCGTAGTTCACTTTCTGAGTTTGGAGTTTACTTTGACTCTGTCTGTGGTATGTGTCATTCACATACTCGTAATAACATTTATGGTGATAACAAACTTCCAGCGCCGCACAGTCTTTATCCTTTATAGTTGTCATTATTCTCACATCACGTTCATCTCTCCTCTGCTCAGCAGGTTCCCTCAGCTTTCGTCCATCTTGTGTTTCTGCCAGGGACAACTGATCACGTTGAGATTTTCCTTTGACACGGATGAATTTGTCTTTTTCTGGTATATGATACAAATTCTTGGCAGTACACCAGCTGATTTGCCAGCCACCCTTTCTACAGAGGTTCTGAGGGATTTTCTACGTATTTTGTGGTATGAGTGCCCCTCTTCTTCGAGTCCGCCCACCACCTCACTGGCTCGAGCAGAAACTGCAGTAGTGCTGGCTTCTGATTTCCTTTTCCTGGCTTCAGCGCATTTTGTATTATCCTTGTTACAAAACGATGCATCGCAGAACCGGTGACAGCAGGCATCCGCAGGAGGATCAGTCATTGGCAGCAGTTTCATAATTTTATCAGCCAGCAAACGGCATTTGTTGATAGTTTCACTATCTGTGGCGTCGCACCAAACCTTCGAACACTCGCATACCTTACGCCAAATCTTATCTGTGAATTGCATCACTTTCTCATCATCCTCCCCGCCCAAGTGTGAAACAACGCATATTTGGTTGTTGAAAGACCAAAAATCACTCAATCACATGACAACCATGGGCGCCGCCATCTAGATTTGTTGTTTCCTGGTCGTTTCCTCCGCGATTAGAAGCATGCCACGCCCACTTCACGGTGGTAATTTAAAATGGTAATAACTGTCGGTGTGTCAACTTGTGCATATGGAAACAAGTAGGAATTTCAATGGTGTGTTCTCATGAATTTACAGGGTGAATTTCGTTTAGATTGGTGATCTGCACAACAAAACTGAACGAACCGACCCACCTCCACATGACCTAATCAATAGGACAAGTGTGTACATGTATCAAGGAGAATACATTGAGAAACTGGAAGGGCACTCGGTAGAGCGCATACCTCTGCCACGTAATTCCTGATCCATGAGAAAATATGGGGCCCAACACATTTTTGAAATATCATGGTATACAGTGCTATATCGTTTTTGGCCCCATCAATGGTGAAGATTCACTTAAAAAATTTAATTATCGTATCCGGATTCAGATCTTCACCAAAATCGATTGAAGTCGTCCTTGTCAAACACCCAACCTGCCCACCAAGTCTCATCCGAATCCGTCCACAACTATTACAGATATCATTCTATATATCGTTCAAGGCTGGTGTTGGCTTAGTGGTTAGGATGGTGGCTTGGGATCCCAGGGTCCTGAGTTCAAGCCCCGTTGGCTGCTGAATTAACACCAGGGGTTTGACTCAGCCTGTCATCCTTCCGAGGTCGGCGAAATGAGTGCCAGTGTACTGGTCCTGGTGTATGCCCCAGTTAGAATAGGTGTACCATATCCCTGTGTGTCGTAAGAGGCGACCAGGGTTGGCGTCAGGAAGGGCATCCGGCCATAAAACATTGCCTCAAGAAAAAGCCAAACCCCTGCACAGCAGGGAAAAATGGCTGTAAAAACGGTCATTTTTTATATTATTCTATATATCGTTCTTGGCTCTATCTCTCAATGGTGAACAATCACTTAAAAAATTCTAGTAGCCATATCCGGATCCGGATCCGGATCTTCACCAAAATCGAATCGGTTTGTCCTTGCCACACACCCAACCAACCTGTCTACAACATTTCATCCAGATCCGTCCACAACCTTTTGAGATACCCTGCACACAAACACAGACAGAAATGGGTGAAAACAACCTCCTTCACCTTCGGTGGTGGATGTAACTAGAACAGCACTCTGTGGAGCACATACCTCCACCAGGCTGAGCAGTTTAGGTTTTGTATCCACCTGCTTGGCCACATCTGAATCCAGACCTTCACCAAAATCCAATTAGCTTGTTCTTGTCACTTAACCAACTCATCCATCTAGTTTTGCATAAACCATCCACAACTTTTTGAGATATCGTGCTCCATGTCGTTTTTTGCCCCATCTCTCAATGGTGAAGAATCACTTAAACGTTCGAGTATCCAGATTTGGATCCAGAGCTTCACCAAAATCTAACCAATTCGTCCTTGCCACACACCCAACCTTTTCACAAAATTTTGTCCAAATCCATCTAACTTTTTGAGATATCCTGCTCAAAGACAAATGGACAGGGGGTGAGAACATAACCTTCGTCCACCTTCGGTGGTGGAGGTAAATAGTGAGGTTTGATCAATTACCCTTCATCTGGGGATTTTGTTTCATTGGATAAAAATTCCACATCAGTATTGATGCGGATGAATATGAGCAGGCTGGGAAAATTATGAGCATGGTCATGGAAATTAAATATTTCCATACCTTTAGATCCAATGTATCATCAATGAATCAATAGGACTGGCAGGATGACTTCAAGGTATGCACATTTGCCCCTAACGTCTCTCGCCTGGGTTCGAATCTCGACCCAGCTACAAGCTGTCATCCAGGTGTGTAATAGGCAGGGTGATTAATCAATGTGTGTGCCGTCTCTCAGATGGATGTTGAACGATCGCCCTGTCTGGCGGCATTAGGTGGTAGATATTAAAGATCCCACGCTGTCTTTCGTGAAGAGTAGTTGAGCTATCTTCGGCACCCTAAACAAATTCCAAATTCCTGCCCTAACCTACCGAGGGCGACGCAGCCGCACCCTTAGCCAATGATTCTACCCCTCAGCCTTGTGCTACATACGAAAGAAGAATTAATCGGCCAATAGTTTCACTGCTCTTACACAAGTGAATTTTGATCAGTGGAGTCGTTATGTATGACATGATTTCTGAGAATAAACAAAAAACATATTTGGAATCATCATTTTACCCACTCTGCTTATCTATCCTCAGTTACCCATACTACTGTTTAGGGAAAATATCATTTGGTCAAATAATATACTGCATTAAAAAGTCATTTGTAAAAAAATCAAAAAGGAAGTTTAATCTACACTAATGTGTTTCAGAAGTTGCTTACTTGGTAGAACATTTCATGGTACTAAAATACAAATCGGACGTTTCTCAATTGAGCATAATTAAGTTTTTTTTGGACAATCAGCCACACCGATATAATTTAATGCAATAGTGATCTTTGCACTATGTGCAAAGAGTGATGATGTCAGCAGTTCTTCAAATGTGAACAGATGAAGATTACAACATCTTTCAACCTGTTAAACCGCCCAAAAGAAGCCCACAATGGCTCCAGATTTTTACCACTACATCGCTTTTGGAATACCACATGATGTTGCAGCCCACAACTGATCTATACAAGGGTGTCTTTCGTTAACACAGGTCATACTTACATCGAACACCGATTATTTTCATAGTTGTTGCAACGAATTTCACGAGAGAACGGTGATCTTGAGAAGATTTGGTGCTGATGGAGGTGTCGAGGAGACTCCACCCATTGCTGAAACCTGTATACATCAGAGTGTGGTATTAAATTGAAATCAAAATAGCGCACAAGCTTCCACGAAGATATAGGCCACCCGCAAAGGGCTGCATTTAGTGCTTCCTGGTATACTTCTCTCTTTAGCTGCTCCTTCAGAGAATCAACAAATGTAGAAGAAACACACCATAAGATCATGTTCCTTCCTCCAGCGGAGCTTGTTGTCTCATCGAGAAGCTTGGACATAACATTTATATCTGGGTTGCCAGCGTCATGAGCCATCGGTTCACAGATGGGACCACAAAACACTTCTCATAATGTCTTCGTCTTGAATGCATTCCATGATATACAAGGATACTTTGAAGATGTAGATAAATTGATTTGCGTACGTGATCATATGGACTGTGCTTAGAATGAATGTATGTGTGCACATCACTTAGATAGACAACCGCCTTGATGCGGTAAAATGGCTTTTATGCTCCGCAGATCCGAAGAGCAATGTCAGCAGTATCGCAAACACCCAAAAGGTCAGTTAAGCTAAACAGGTCGATAGTTGAGGAGCCTAACAAAGTTCAATCCGCTTACCCCTACTGATAGGATAAACAGCAGGAACTTAGCACGTCACCTTTCTGACAGATGAATCAAATCATATGTGTCCCACAACGTGCATGTTTGGGCCAGTAGTCAATGTCAGCATGTGCCCCTATTTTTTCTTAACTGCTGCACTGAGGCACCATAGTAATCGGCAACCTTTTAGATCACTCCATTGGCCAACCTTCCTGTAAAACAGTGAGTGTGGAAATGTGCAACCCACTCGCACTCAGCATTGAACCAGAAATGCTACATCAGGAATATTATACCCACTTCAGACACAAATGGAAAACCTACTTATCTTTGAATTGAGACTTCACCATGTGGATGATGGATGGCAAGTAAAGCCAAAATGACACCATTGCTCCGAGTGATATAATCTCACCAAGTAAAGTGTTACCAGTTTAGTGTTACAAGGTTGGCATATATGTATGCCCTAAGGTAATGCCATGAGCATCACTCCTGAAAGGATAACAGCATTAGTTGTTGCAGGAACTGTGATGTCAAGGAAGTCAAGTTGCTCGGTTAAATGAATGTAGCTCATCGGAGGAAGAGGTTAACTTTGAGTGTGTGGACATCAATTTTGAGAAAGTCATTGCGAGCAAGTATTCTGAATGTTACACACGATGGTCTGAGGAACTAGCTCAAGGGTGATATTGGCCCATTTGTGTATGAGGGTGCCTGCTTCAACGCCATTATTCCTTCCAATGGACCACCATTCCAGCTACCAACTGAAGACATAGAACAATTCTGTAATCAGTTGTCAGGTTTGATAGCTATTGTACCCAGAGGAGAATAAATGGAGACATTACCAGGAAAGATAATCATTAAAATATTGAGAAGTGAGGATTTGCCGTTGGCAGAAATCTGGTCACAGATCGAGTCAGGACCATGGAACCACAGAGGTCCTTTGCCGCACTGTCATGACTGGCGAAAGAGGTACCTACACCCAGCCAATTAGCATGGTGACAACTGAAATCACCACATATGAGGAAGAAAGAGTTGGAATGGGTGGTTGGTTGAAGGTTGGTCCATCTTGGCAGAGAGGGAGTGGTAAATGGAGTCATCACTGTTAGGAGGAGGTACAGCACACAGACAAACAAGAGGTTGGAGTGGAGGGAAAAGCACAGCCACAGGTACTCTTCAGGGTTTGGAGGGGGAATGGTGGTACATAAACTGTGAGAAATGGAGTTCTTGATGTTCACTGAAACTTCACCATCGGGATGAGGTTCAGGCCTGTCATACCAGACAAGATAATTGCCAGGGAGAGGCTTGAATAAATCAGGGGCATCCAGTGGGAGGAAGGATTCTGTTAAACAGATAATGTCTGATTTATCAGCATCAGCCTGGATCGAGAGATCTGTCAGATTGGAGAGGAGGCCTCGAAAGTTAGAGGTTCACACCATTTGGGGCAGGAGAGGAGTCACAGTTGGCAGGGTGCAATAACATGGAGAAGTGGAGGTGGGGGAGGGGTGTGAAGAGGGGGTTTGAGAATGTGGACAGGGGGTGGGGGAATGTGGAGAGAGGGTCGGTAGAAGGGATTGTGGGTGGGGCAGGGTGAAGCTAAGAGGGGTGGGGCGAAAAAGAAAGCTGAGAGGTGGTGTGGGTGAGGTGGAAGATCGGAGGGGGTGGGGTGAGGGAGAAGCTGGTAAGGGGGGGGAGTGGGAAAATGGGAGGGGTGGGCAAGGAGGAAAATGGGAGGGGTGGGCAAGGAGGAAAATGGGAGGGGTGTGCAAAGGGGGAAATGGGAGGGGCAGGCAAGGGAAAATTGGGTGGGGTTGGATGAGGGGGAAACCGAGAAAGGCCGGTAGTAGGAAGCAGGGGGTCATGGTGTGAGCAAGAATCTGGGAGGGGTGAGACAAGGGGAAAGATGGGAGATGTGGGCAAGGGGGAGATGGCAAGGGTGGCCCTAGGGGACATGGGGGGGCATTGGATGCAGAAAGGGGGATGTGAGGTGTAGGGATGCTGAATTCTGGGACACAGAAAGGGGTGGGGTGAGAGGATGCCTGCATGAAGGATATGACGTGGAGTGGGGGGGGGAGGGTTCTTACATGAACAGGTTTAACATCATCATCCCGTACTAATTTTAAACAATTTTGGTTTGCGAATTTGAAGGGCAGAAAGACAAATACAAACTTGATAATTGCAGTGGTGCGAAGGACGATTTAGGGCATGAAGAAAGACAGTGCTGTTTGAACTTGATGAGGAAATACGGCATGGGTTTGTCACGAGTTAAATAGAAAAGAAGGGACGAAGAGGATGCAGTGTGGGAGTAGGGCATATGTAGATTTTTTTCATAACTGCAGTGTGGGAAGATTAAACATTATAAAATGTCATTTTAAAGATTTGTGTAGATGGAGAGAAAGGGGAAGAGGAAGAAAAGGAGAGATGAGGCAAGAACTACTTTGGGACTGAATGACTAAAGGAATGAGATCAGGATGACTGGAAATTTGGAATGACTTTTTGGTATTTATTGGTGGTTGTTTGGGGAAGAAAGAAAGTTTAAGGAGAATTAATGAACGATTGAGAAAGCAGGCCTGCTGAACACATGGAAGGCCTAACCAGCTGAGGCAGATGCAAAAGATCAAAAAACCATCCAGGTATGCAAAGACGTAGCACACAATAGAAATAAGAAATGAAACAAATCGAGAGCAACAAAGACAAACCTGGAACTGTTTACTTAAATTTGGAAGCAGGCAGGTTTGAGAGTTTAGCTTTGAGGTTTGTAAGATCATGTTTGCTGGCTTGCCTCAGAATGGACACACACTTGTTGTGAGCCTTACAGAGTGAACCAAAGTTACCCTCAGTCGGGTTAGCTTTCCAAGCTGAGAAAGCAAGCTGCTTGACTTCAATTGCCTCTCCACAGGGATTCAGTGTACGGGGTCGAGACTAGAGCTATATGGAGTGGAAAACCGGTGTTTGGAAGATGAACCACAGAATGGATGGGATAATAAACCAATGCATGAGGGAAGTAAATTTTGGTGAACGTATTCCTGGACAGAATCAACATCGGGTGCTGTGGAAGTGGTAACCCAATCCTTTTGAGAGGGCAGATTGAAGCCCCTGTTCGTTGGCCTGTGCCAAAAGCCATATTCTCGGTCGTGTAGGTTGAAAAAAGCCTGAAGCAGAGAGATATGGGCCTTGAGAAGAAAGTGATCAGGAGAGGCAATAGAAGCAGATGAGGACCAAGAAAGATAAGATGGAGAGTTAGTCATTACTTGGTCCAGCAGGGAGGATGTACCAGCAGTTGAAATCTGTCTTGAGAGATTTATACAGATTCAGCTAAACCCATGGATTTGCAGAGGGTCTTCATTGCAATGCCATGGCTGGATGTTGCCGAGCCCACACCCAGCCGACTGGCATGGTGATAGTTGAAGTCGCCGCAAATGAGAAACAGAGTTGGGAAAGGTGATGACGACTTGATGGCTTATCCCAATCGTCATTTTTTTTTTTTTTTTAACCACAACTCAACCGAATTAAACAAAATACACTTCGAGCTGGAATCGCTACAGAGCAGCAACATTGGAATGTATCCCATTGTACATTGTTGAAATACCGATGACAATGCATAACGTCATCATTCATAAGCAGCTGTTTCTTTCTTGGTTACGTCAACATTGCCGTGTGTCTCACCACAGCAGTGTTTTCATTTTAAGCCAAGCTTTTAGTTACGAGCTGTTCCTTATGGAGGCCAATGAAAGGATAATGATCACATATGTCTTGAGTCAAGGAATATGCAAATTGACTCTGAATGGTGTGGTTGTTAAATTAAATGAAGTCAACAGTAAGCATATGATGAACACATCAACCAAGAAAATGTACCATACTCTTCACAATTCCGTTGGTTCTGCTGAAGTTCCAGTTCCTGGGTAAAGGTGATGCTGAGTGGTTTGGTTATGTAGGGTGGTTTGATATTGCCTTCCCAGTATTCAGAACAGGAATTTGGAATCGAGTCAAGGACCTGGTGACATAACCTCACTATTCTTCATGAAAGACACCGAAATACCATTCATGTCGATCAGCAAGCAGTGCCAGCAGACACGGGCCCTCTGGCTGAAAGTCCATTGGAGGGAGAGCACACAGGTTGATGCATCACCATTCACCATGCATGCAAAACACCAGGGTGGCAGTTGATATTTGGGTCAATATTTGAATTCATGCTATTCATGGGATATGGATAAGGTAGAGATACGTAAGGCCAAATGGCCTCCTCCTTTGCGTCGGTTTCCTTGCATCGATGCACTCACTCGGCTTCCTTCACATTCACGGCACTCTTTCTCCCCCATCCTAACTCATCCCCTCTCCCCCTACTCTTCCTCAACTCCCATGTACAACATTTACTCTCCTTCCTATCGTTCCTTATTCTTTTTATTTACTCAGTCTTTCAATGTCCCTTCTCCATGGCATACATAATGTGTTCAAGGTCCTTGAATTGGTTCTGAATCTGAGTGATTACCGGATCCCACCACGTTTAACAAGAAGAATTGAAAAAAATATATCCTATTTTTGTGATTACCACAAATAATCGCAGTGTGGCACAGTATTCATGTTCTGATCACTTTGCAATAAAAATAATGTCTCTGTCTCTCTCTGTCTCTTGTATGAGCAGGTATTTACCCACAAATTAAAATAGCTCTCGAGCTTCCACAAAAAGATTTCTGAAATTAAACCCACCTTCGAACGGAAACATTCGTACTGCGCTGGAACATTGTCTTTGGCTATTTCCTACAACAGGAAACAAAATGTAAGCTGAGTCTACCTGGCCCAGCTTAGTTCACAGGCTTGGTGCAATGTACTCGTAAATTACTGTTTTCCATACAAAGCGAAAAAGAAAACGAGAGAGACGGACAGGGATGAGGTATAAATGAGTAAGGTGGCATAAAGAGATTGAAAAAACTGGTATAATGAGGTTTTAAGGTAGCGGTTATAGCGGTAACCAGGCCATAACGGCAACAACAGACAAAATTAAAACACAGAAGCGGACATGACAAGATCACTGCCAAATATTGTGACACAGTAAGTCAAGACCCAAGTCACACATGTAGGCATCGGAATGAAAGACATGATCACTGATGAGAAATAAACTGACTTGAATGCTGTGCCAACCACCTGCGTCTTCACCCGATATTATCTACCTTGATACTCTTTGCTCTGCCCGATATATTTATGTCAAGCCGACGCTGCTGTTTATTCATTGTTATATTTTTATGCAAAATATAAAATGTGTCCATACTGAAAGAAGAACTATTCCTTTTCATTGCCTGAATATAAGGCAATGGCGCACAATGGTTATAGCTTTTGGCCAGTCATGAAAGAGCTTTGACAAAATCTATAGCCATGCTGCCAAGAGATGAATCGATCCTTATTATACCGACAAAGGCAGCCTAACCACATCATGAAACATTGTCATTAATGTGTAGTTACAAGTGATGGCAAAGTAACAGGACCAATCGAGTCCAAAAATAGTTCATTTACAGTTGAAGACTTACAAATGCAGCAAAATAAAAGTGTCATGCTTGGAGGTGGCACTCCTCAAGGCTTTGGTGGATGTGTTGAGGAAAATAGACAGCAACTTTGCAAGATTTGTCGGAGGGTGAGGGGTTTGTTGAAGAGTGTTGGTCGTGTTTGAGGGGTTGGTCGACCGCTTGTGCAGGCATTAATGGGGGTGCGGTGGGTGTTGGCGGTGTGGGAGTGAAGGGGGTGTAGTAGCTCAGGGGTGTTGACGATGGTATGAAAGCGGAGTGTGCTGTCAGCCGTGGGAGTGCGGAGGGGGTGAGTGATGGAATATGATGGGTGGAGACGTCCATCTCATTGTGGTGGGTACAGATGGGTGATGGTGGGGTTGCAGAGTGGGTGGGTGGGGGTGCACAGGGTAATGATGATGTTGGGAGTGTTTCAGGTGAGGGTTATAGCAGTGGGGTTATGGTTGGTGTAGTTAGCATTGGAGGTGCTCTGGGTGCAGTTAGTGATGGGGGTGCTGTAGGTGCATGAAATGTTTGTGGTGTGTATGATTCAGGCAGTGGTGTAAGTGCTGTAGCTGTGTGCGGTAGTGAACTTTGGTGTGATGATGGGAGCAAAGGAGACCAAGAAGATAGTTTTGTTGGAGATAAGGCTGTTGGGTATATCGATTCTCCTTGTTGTAGCAGGGATTGAAATAAATAGGATTTGATGTTGTTTTAGAGGGGAGAGGGTAAGGAATATTAACTGAATATTGGGTGGCGTTTTGTGGGGTTATAGTGGAACGACATTTGTTGTGCTGGATGTGGATGCCAATGTTGTGGGAAAGTTGGGTGATTGATTAAGGGAAAGAGTTCGCGATGCAATAGTTTTCCACGATTCTCCCGAGTGTGAAATTCGGTGGCAGTGTGGAATTTGTTAGTAGAGTAACAACTTTTAACCTGTGCTTGAAGGGATGGTGCAGGTAGCAGGGTTTGGAGTTTGGGAAAGTATGGAAATCCTTTCATGGATATGCATGTTTCCAGACCAATGGCTATATGCTTAACAGAAAGAGAGCAGTGACATTTGAGAAGGAAATAAGCCTTTTTTTTGGCTAGAGGAGAGTGGAGAGACTGTGGAGGATGAAACTGTGGCTGAATATGTGACTGGTAGGTCTAGGCAGCAAAAAATAGAGGTATGGAAAGTTTTAAAATTCATTGCACTAATGCCAGGAGTTTTAATAATAAATTAGAAGAGATGAAGCTAAAGTAGACAGTGAGGTATGGCATCGTTGCAGTGAGACGTTGTTTAATGAGCAGCCAAACTGAAGGACAGGAATTTCAGGTTATAATATGGATAGGTGTGATTGGAAAGGGAATATAGTATGGGATCGGCAATCTGGGGAAAACACTGTATATGAAAGAGTGTGGCAATCAGTTCTGTTTCCGGTTTCTTGGTCGCTTCTATTCGACCTCCGAGTGATCTGCTTCCAAAAAGCCGAGTAATCATTCCAGATTCGTCTGTTTTGCCCTTAATTTTATGTTCTCTGTTTGTGTCGATTGTTCTTCGTAACTCGTACTCATTACATATATTTTGGATCATGCATCACAGGCTGGTATAGTTTGAGCCGACACATTTTTTTTTCAAAACTTTACCATCCCCACTCGACACGCCTCCATCATCTCTCTCCCATGATTCAACACCCTCCACTATAATTCCTTCCTCAAACATCCTGTTTACTCCCCAATGACCCCTTTCTTCCAGATTGTTGTGATGTCCCCCCCTCTTCTTCACCCCTTTCGTTAGTTCCTTTTCTGTTTCATCACCGATTTTCTCTTCCCCTTCCTCTTCTTGATGCATTTCATTCAGCTTGTGTGCAGCTTGTTCACCTCCATTTGTCCTCCCTTTGATCCCACTGTCACTTCTGCTCTATTGTTGGTATGGTAGTGAAGGGGGTGTGGTCGCTCAGGGGTGTTGACGATGGTATGAAAGCCAGTTCCTGGGTAAAGGAACTTTACCTGCTTCAATTACAAAAAATAATAATAATAAATGAATACATTGTATCGAGATACAATGTTTGTATCGAAAACACAGACGCAGGCAGGGACGAATGGACGGATGCAGGCATGCTGAGACCAAGCTCCTTTTATTCAAGTCTATAAGGGGTAAATAACATAACATAAATGTGGGCCCATTGAGGAATCATATATGAGAATTGGTGGACAACAAGGGTGAGATGACAGGCATATTAAATTTTTTGGTTTTGCTTCAACAGTTACACATGAACAATCAGGAGAACTCTAATAGTTGAGAGTATCTATCTTAGAGGTGAGCAGGGGCTTTCAGAAGAGATGCAAGTAAGAGTGGAGGAAGTAAAGAAACAGCTAGGAAAATGATGGGATGATAAATCCGTGGAACCAGACAATATATGCATCAAATAGTATTGGGAAAGTGGCAGAGTGGATAAGGATGATGTTAGTCGACATCTTTAAGAGCTCATTGGAGTCTGGACAGGTACCTGAGTGTTGGAGAGTAGCAAATGTCACACGACTATTTCATAAATTATCCAGAATAAGAATTGGAGAACTAGGCACCTGTTAGTTTGACTTCAATGGTGGGGAAGGAAGGTATTGAAGAGGAATGGATGCGGGAACCAGTTGAATAATTTCAAACAAATTAAAGGTAGCAGCTCAGATTTATAAAAGGGAAGTCGCACTTAATCAATGTATTTGAGTTCAATGAGGCAATTTGTACTGGTGTGGATGAGGGAAGTGAAGTAGATGTACTTTAGTTTTACTTTCAAAAATCTTGTGATAAGGTACCCCTAAGATTCGTAGAAGGGTGTTTGTTAAGGTGAGGGCTTGTGGAGTAGTCAACTGGATTGGAAACCGGTTTAGTTATAAGGAAGCAAGTGAATGGGAGGATATCTGATATTTACATCAGAATGGATGTTATTGTGAGGGGAGCTGAGAGATATTTAAAATAATGAAGGGTATAGACAAAATAAGTGCAGACTACTTTTTTCAGCAGAATGGACACTGGTAGGACCAGGTGCCACAGTTTCAGAGTAAAGAAGAAGAGAGTTAGAAACATAGTAAGGCAGGGGTCTTTCACTCAGAGAGTAATAAATAGATGGAATAGTCTCCTTGCAAATATAGTGATATCAGAAACAGTAGAGAGTTTTAAAGTCGAGTTAGATAGATATCTCGAAGTAGATGGATAGGGGCGTACTTCAGTATCGGCACGGTTGCCCAAATGGTCTACTCCTGCATTGAAGTTCCTTGTGATGTCTATGACCTTGCATTGTACCTGCACAATTCAATATCAAAGTCAACTGGGGGAAAGTGAAGGGCGTTCAGGTGGTCACAGTTAAGTGGATATGTGATAGGGCATGGCAAAGCTTTGACCTACTATGTGTTTTCCACCCACTCAACTCAACCCACTGCTGTTGTATTGGTTCTGGAGTGGAATTGCAAGTTTCTCCTGTTCATAAATTCATTCAGTTGTAAGACCATAAAAAACCAACCAGCCATGGGTATTCAAAGATGTAAATGGATTTATTTATTACCATGGCCATTAATGCACACAAGTGTACCACATATGATCCAATGTTCCATTGGAGGCTTACCATTTCGGCAGCCTCTTGGGTCCATCACAACAGCTAGAAACTAGAATGAGGAGGTAGTCAACCATATATTTGACCAATAATGGAAATTTGTAATTTGGTCAAAGTTCTGTCCCAAAGACCTGGTCTTGTTGATTGAACCTTGGGATCTCCAATGTCTACAAGTGAGGGAAGCTCAACATCCATCCTCAAGGACAGCATACTTCACAATGCAAGGCATTGCATCAAAGTTTCACTTGGATTCATATAAACGATTAAGCTCTTACCATCATGATTACATTCACTTTTTGGATGCCTGAACAGATGTGAAGATTATAATGAAGTATCAAGGGAATTGCCTCTGAGATTTTCTGACTGGTCTCAAGATAATCAATCTACAGGTGTCGAAATGATAAAATGCTCTTCTTGTGCAGTGCCAATAGGTGGCACTGCAATGTGGAGCATGCCATACTTTGGTGGGAACGTGAGGCTTGCTGAAAGAGCTGCAAACACGTAGATATAAACAATCTCAATGTACCTTTCATACGATGGACATCAGGCCCAAAAGTATGGCCATTAATGACCTCATTGGAAGTGAAGTGTAACAAGATGATCATTGGATGCAGGTAAACAAAATATGTTAAGTATCAGATCCAGGTTAAGTGAACTGGCTGTCGATGTATTTTATGAAAATCTAAGTGAAGGGAATGAACAGAGTGCATCATTCTGAGGATTACTTATACCAGAGCAGATAAATAGAGTTGTTAGGATTTAAACAACTGAAGTAGACTCAAAATAGGCAGCGTGAATTTCTTTTACAGTATATCAACGTTCATCAACATATCCATTTACATTTGCCCTCTGGATACGACCTTTACAGAACAAACTGACACAGAGACCTTTCAACTATGACATCAAATCTTTGGCAGTTCAAGAGCAAGGTGGTAGTGTGAAAATGAGCCCCTGGCAGGGTAAAAGCTTGCAACAAAAATTGCTGGGATAAAGTATTAAACGTCTTATCCCCAACAAAAAGCTGCGCAAGGGTACGGTGAACCCGAAACTGAAAGCTAATATCTCTGTAGACAAAATGATAATTGCTCTCATGCTTCTCTACTTTCAGTGTTTGTGTGAGCACAAATTGGGGCCTCCTTTCGAATTTGCAATTGTGAAGAGGACTCGGTGCAATTCTCTCTTCAAGCAGCTGCTATGATGAGTGCACTTTCGAGAACTCCCATCAGGACAACCAAGACCTGCAGTTTATTTCAGCTTAATTCTACAAATGACCTCAAACAGAGTCTAATTGGCTCAGATCATATTTGGAGACTTATTCCTGAGTTAGAATGCAGGCTTGTGTCCTTGCTAATCATGTCATAAGTCAAAAAAGGAAACATTTAAATATGCCCGATTCAGATGCAGATTGGTTCAAGTATAATAACTGACATAGTGATCCAATTATCCAACAGATGATAAAAAATATGATCCACAACAAAAAAAAAATTCTACTAACATTTTTTTTTCCTTTGCACAAGTCATGTTCTTGGCTTTCTCTAATGTATTTAATACTGGATGGACACAACATGGACTAGAGGTAAGTGCTTCATGGGACTTCATCAAAAACAATTGTTTATCTATAAAGCTAAAACAAAAATTCACTTTAAATGAGGTTGCTCTTCCAACACTGGCATTTTTTAAATTGGTGTGAGGGACGTCCGACTTAAGCAGCGTTTTAATGCCCATCCTAAGCCCAGTGGTATGTAAGAGACAACTCCGAAATGTGGGATGCTGGCACTTACACATCAGACCATATGGCACAAGAAAATTACTCCCTTCCTGAAAGTCATTAATGAGCTGGCTGAGTTGTTAATCAATTCCCAACCGGGTAATTCTCCTGAGAAAACTACGGTGAAATGCAGACTTTATACAATTATATTGCTGCCTTCAGCCAGGTTTGAATGCATAACCTTAAATATTCTGTCCCAGGATCATGGGCACTAGGTTATGGACTGGCAACACTTTACCAAACACCCAATACAGGACTTTTGAAATGACGTAATCCCCCCCCCCCTAGAATGCTTGGGCCTTGGGATCTACAATTGTGCATGCACAGAACCCCTGAGAAACAACAGTCTTTGGGGCATGCGAAGCTCTATCGTGCATGCGCGATAAGGATCGTTACCTAAAATGGCTCATTAAAGCTTTAAACAGAAACAAAGTATTTGATAAAGTACATGAGAAAAACCTCTACACAAAGAGAGTTGGAGGGAAACAATGCATCTGCTTTGGGTGCTGCTAAATATCGATGGGAAGGACATATCTGGTGGTTGTGAATACACAGAGTTAGCATAAAATCATCACAGGGTTAGATTAAAATCAACTTTTCACAATAATGATCTAAATATTAATACTGAAGGACCAATTTTGTGCTCCTCCTAGCGGTCGCGTCACGTTTTTCTCGGCACTGTGACCTGGACTGAAAGAAACTTTGTACCGGTAAGAGTGCATCGCACATAGTGGCAATGGTCAACTTTCAACTCTGAAGCAGAATAACCACTTTTCGTTTTACATTCGTTTACATGGCGACGTGACGTCACCACTGAGAGGCGTCAGGATGTCATGACATCATCGGTCATTCGCTGACGTCACTACGTCAGTCGTCGACAGACCGTCACCGCTGAGAGGTGTAATTCCACTCCTCGAAAACAGCGTCTGCAATGTAAAACCCTCTTCTGCACATGCTGACTACCTCAGAATGTGAATTTGACACAAAAATGTAACAAGAAACATTGTATCTATATATTAATACTGAAGGACCAATTTTGTGGTCCTCTTAGCGGTCGCGTCATGTTTTTCTCGGTACTGTGACCTGAGATGTTTTGACGCGGTGTTTGTACGTCAAAGTAGACACGTGCACAAATCAGGGGACTTCTTCACAAGGAGTAGTGTACACCAAAAAGGTCGTGTACAAGGACGTTTTGTAGGCCTCATTAGGTAAGGCCATGGAGTACATCCACTGGGATCCGGCTGTTACAAGAGCCGCCACTGGTTGTCATATTGGGCTCATGGAACGGAATCCGTCTGTGACGGGGTTTTGACTAGTATTTACTATTAACCATGTTGGGGAATAGGGGTGAGATCTATTATAAACAGTGTATTGTTTGTTTGGATCTGGGGCTACAAGGCATATTATATGAGATTTTTGCATCTGTTGCTAAAAGGAGAAACGTGCGTGTGCGTGCGTGCTCTACCGAGTGCCCTTCTAGTTTCATTATGCTTTCAAATCAAACTTATACATCGAGTTTTCACAAACGACTCCAAATTGAAAAAGGTCATAAATGCAGATAGAAAGTGACCAAGGGCACTTGGTGGAGCGCATATCTCCAGCACACAATACCTGATCCAGTGGAACATATCGAGCCCAATAATAATATCGTTTTTGGCCCCACCTCTCAATAGTGAAGAATCAATTTAAAAATTAAATAATTCTCGGATCTTCACCAAAATCGAATCAATTCATCCTTGTCACACACCGAGCCTGTCCACCAAGTTTAATCTGAATCCATCCACAACTTTGTGAGATATCACGCTATATATCAGTTTAGCCCCGTCTCTCAATGATGAAGAATCACTTTTAAAATGCGAATAGCCAGATCCCGATCCAGATCGTCACCAATATATAATCGGTTTGTCATTGTCACACATTCAACCGAATCCATCCACAACTTTTTGAGATATCCTGTGCACAAACAGACAAAACAATAAGAAGACATCGTGCAGAGCACGGCACTTGCAAAATCCATAAAATAAATTTGACCTCAAAAATAATTTGTGGTTGAATTCAATGACCAAATATGCAACACCTCTTCAAATTTCAAGTCAATTGGATGAAAATTGAGGATTTTAGAAATACAAACTTGGTAGTTGACCTTTTGGTCCATGTTGACCTTAAAAATAATTGGCTCATTGAATTCAGTGACCTGAAATATAAATCCTCTTCAAATTTCAAGTCAATCGGATGAAAATTGAGGATTTTAGAAATCTCACCCCAGTTGTTGACCTTTGGCCTATATTGACCTTTTGACCTCAAAAACAATTGGCTTCTTGCTTATGACAAACTCTACCATGTGGTCAAGTTTCATGCAGATCGGTTTAAAATAGTGACCTGTCGGCAATTGACAGACAGACAGAATAACAAAATCGACTGACCAATATACTTGAAAAGTCTTTGATTTTGCAAGTAACAAACGAACAGAAAGGAGTGAAAACATAACCTCCTCCCACCTTCAGTGGTGGAAGTAATAATTTAGATTAACAGAGAAAATCAGATGATTCTTAAGTGCATATTCCTTGTGTTGGCTGAATGGTTAGGGTGGCGAGCTTTGAATCCAAGGGTCCTGAGTTCAAATCCCGCTCAGCTGTTGAGTTAATACCAGGTGGGGTTAACTCAGCCCGTCATCGTTCGGAGGTTGGTAAAATGAGTGCCAGCTTGCTGGTATACTGTGTCGGAGTGGCGACCCGTCCAGGATTGTATCCAATATCCAAGGAGACTGTTTAAGCAGCACCAACGTTCTGCACAGAATATGGTCCCAATCTCCTCTCCCCTCTTCAGGTGCATAAGTATTCAAATCATTTTGCCTTATTAACCCTAAATCGCTTCAGGAGCAAAATTTTTGCTTTAAAGGTTAAATAATAAGTGTAATAGGTTTCACCTGTATGTAATCAGTGATTTGACTTAAAAATTAAGCTCCCCCCCCCCCGCCCCCTTATCGAAGGAGTTTTAAGATGTGACTCACTTCGTCAACCAACAAGGCAAACAGGAAGACCAAGGAGCTTTCCAAAGAAGTCAGACATAAAGTGGTGGAGAAGCACCGTTCAGTAGAGGGTTACAAGAAGATTTCAAAGTCACTCATTATCCCTTTGAGTTCAGTAAAATCCATCATTAAGTAGTGGAAGATGTATCATATCACCCAGACTCTACCCACATCAGGCCGACCATCCAAACTCAGCAGCCAGGAAGCAGGAAAATGGTTTGGGATGTCAGTGTAAACTCAATAATGACTTTGAAAGATATGCAAGGCTCAATGTAAGAGTTGGGGGTCAGTGTTCATCAATCAACGATATCACATTCTCTTCACAAAGCTGGCCTCTATTGGCAAGTGGCAAGAAAGAAGCAATTACTGAAAAAGATGCATCTAAAAGCTCAAATGGAGATTGCAAAAAAGCATCAAAATGATTCTGCAGTCATGTGGAGAAAAGTTTTGTGGTCAGACGAGACAAAAATGATTCTTTCTGGTCTAAATTCAAAGTGTTATGTCTGGCGCGAACTGTACATTGCACATCACCCAGTCAACTCCATCCCTACTGTCAGACATGGTGGTGGCAGCATCATGTTAGGGTGCTGTGTTTCATCAGCAGGGACTGGCAAGCCTATCGGGATAGAAGGGACAATGGATGGTGCAAAGTACAGGAGAATCCTTGATGAAAACCTTATTGAATCGGCCATGAATCTGAAACTGGGTAGGAGATTCACATTTCAGCAGGACAATGATCCGAAGCACCAAGAAAAGCCACACTAGAGTGGCTGAATAAGAATAAAATAAATGTTCTTGAGTGGCCCAGTCAAAGTCCTGACTTGAACCCAAATGAACATTTATGGCAAGACTTGAAGATTGCAGTCCATCGACGATCACCATCAAACTTGGCAGAACGAGAGCAATTTTCACGTAAACAATGGGCAAAGATTTCACCGTCTCACTGTGTAAAGCTGGTAGAGACCGACTGTACCCATAAAAGACTCGTAGCGGTCATTGCTGTGAAAGGTTCTTCCACCAAGTACTGACCAAAGGGGCTGAATACTTTTACAACCAGTGAATTTGGATTTGTACATGTGTTTTGCAGGTATTCCTGACATGTAACCTCCTTCAACGATAACATTGTTTAGTTTAATCTCTTCAGTTAGGAATAAAAATGTTCATTTGGAAAAACTGTTTCTACACAATGTGTAATTTATCTAAATGTAGCATTATTGAGAGGGGGTGAATACTTTTGCAGACAACTGCATCTTTAAAACACATTAAAGTATTCTGGCCCAAGCTGTAATTTAGAAAATAGCTATTCCTATTGTTTAACTTACTTTGAAGCTCTAATTATGACATTTCGAACTAGAACAGCACTCGATGGAGCGCATCTGCCAGGCTGAACAGATTATGTTTTGTATCCCACTGATAGGCAGGATCTGCATTTGGACCTGCACCAAATCTAATCGGCTTGTTGTCACCAACCCAACTCATCCACCAAGATTCATCCGAATCCATCCAATACGTTTTGAGATATCGTGCTATTTGTCGTTTTTGGCCCCATCTCTCAATTGTGAAGAATGACTGAAAACATTATCGTCACCGGATCCGGATTTTCACCAAAATCCAATCAATTCATCCATGTCACACACCCAAACAGTCCACCAAATTTCGTCTAAATCTGTCCATAATTTTTTTGAGATATCCTGCTCATAGACAGACAGGCAAACAGAAAGGGGAGAAAACATTAGTGGTGATGGTAAAAAGAAGGGCATTATGGCTCCAGCTTACTGTTTGGCACTATTTTTCGTTTGAATTACACAGAATATCACTTTTTCATCGTGTACCTTTTCATATTAAATACAAGGACATCTTGAGACAGTGGACTAATTAACACAGTCAATGGGCTTCTTAAACTGGGGTCACAGCATCAGTAGCTCAGTGCTCAGTTGGTGATGCTAAGCAGGGAATCACCATCAATAGAACATCTTGTATATCTGTGAAAATATACCCTCCCCTCTCCCCAGCTCCTCCTCCCCCATACAGAAATCAGCAGCATCCCATGGGCCTGTGTGTTATGTATTGGACCCTCTCCAACAAAAGAACAGTTCTTGTATGATATTGTCATCACTAATATGGAACTTCGCTCTTTCTCACTCTTTCTCGTTGCAATATTTTGCAGTGATTTCATTAGTTGGGAGTGACTGCACCATTTGTCCCCAGCATAATTCTCAACTCATCTTTCAGCAAAAAAAAAAAAAAATCATTAATCTCTCCCTTTATTCATGAGCTTCAATCATATTCCAACATAAGCTGATTTCCTCAAACTGCTTGTCATGAACTTCAGCTATAATTTAGCATGAGCAAAGTACATATTGTATTTCCAATCAGACCATCAAGGTTAAATGGTGCATGGGTATCCAATGCTGCGCCATGTCTTTCTTAAACCTAAACGGCTGATTACTACATATGAAGCATTTGTAAATTGTGCAATGAAGTACTCCTTCCCATCATAGAACGACGAACCAGAATCTTGTAATCCTGAACGCAGTGGAATTAAAAGTCCTTGGCATCATTGCTGTGAGCTGAGATGACATGACAGCAAAGAACCTCCTCATCTCCAACCACAAATAGGCTTAGGTTGCCTCATTGTTACAGCTTGTAAATATACTTCTGTCATGCAATTTTCTCGATTTACCCTTCCTAAATCTTTTCGAGTTGAAAACGTTCGACTGTGTTCAGCTCCAGGATTTAGCTCTTGGCTTACAGCTTCCCTTCATTATTTTGTTCCTCTTTTTACCATCTCTGGAATTGACTCGATATGGAACCTAACCTTCTTCCTTCCTGCAGTTCTTCAAGTGCCACTCACAAAAAAATAATTTAAATAACTGTGCCAACTAATTATTCATTCAATCTTGTCAGTGCTCCCCCAATACCATAATGTTAGTGTCTGATTATTTTTTATATTTTTTCACAAATGTAAAATTAATGAGCATTTGATGAATGTCTTTGGGTTTCCATCTGAGCGTATATAGCTTGTTATGCTGGCAGCCCAAATTGAAATCACACCTTCTGCTTCTTACAGCATTGTGCATTTCCCTCGGAATTGACCACTCAAAGAGCATACAAGATTGGCCCATGTCTTTTTTTTGTATACATAGTCGAGGTCCATTGAACGGTCCAGGATGTAGCAGGACATAGGGAACAGTGGAGAGGGAGAGAGGAAGAGAGGGAGGGAGAGAGGAGAGGAGAGAGAGAACGAACACCAACAGCAGAGTTGAAAGCCAAGATAGAAGGCGACTTGGACAAACAATTGGCATGTGGAGGAATGAGGGGCAGGATAGGATGTATGAGGTGGACAATATTGATACAGAAGTAAACTCTCAGGAGGGAAAAAAACTGGAAATTTGGAAGGAGGGATTCGGGCAGGCTTGACATTAAACAGGATCTGATTTAGGCAATGATTTGTAATTTGGCCAGAGTACTGATGATACTCACATACGTTTCTGAGAAAGACACTGTGGATTCTTTAACATCCACCTATAAAAGTTGCATAAGTGTCCTTAGTTTAGCATCTCACCTGAGGGACAGCACACTTTGTGATTTAAATGGCCTGCCAACAAAGCATCAATCTGATGGATTATAGTCGGGTATCAAATCCACTCCCGACAACTCAAAGGTGAGTGCACCTTCACACCATCCTGTCGGATATGGTTACTCAAATCTTTACTGATGTCCTTAAAATAACTGAAGGGTATATTAATTTATGGCTCATAATGTGCTCCATAACCATTATCTCATTGAAAATAATAAATAAACAAATAAATCTGGACAGCATCAAATTTATAATGATGATGCTTTGCAGCAAAATAATACACATAAATAATAAATGCAACAAATCAGAACCAACACATGACTTTCAAAATGATGTATTATGCCCCAGAATGCATGGCGCGCATGCGCAGAAACCCCAGGAGACGTCGGGGGTCACGGCATCATAATGTATATTGTGTGTCGGAGAGAAGTATTGTTATTTAAAATAGCTCAAAAAAACTTCTGAAATAAGCTAAAAAATACTTGGAAAAGTACCTGAGATATTTAACTGTGCCTCTGCACAATCTAAGACTTGGAGAACTTTCTTAGCTCACCGAACGGGAAGGTGCTCGGACTGCAAACTCTTGACCATTTGGATTGGTGCAAGGTCCGAGTTTGCTGCACAAACCCCAAATGGATCGCCACCAGTAAATGGACTGTTTATCTGGATAAGGTGCTTCTGAACTCTGATGGGAAGGACATATATGGGGCTTTTGAATGTGCAGGGTAAGTTTAAAATGACATTTGCTATTAATCATGTTGGGATGGGGAAGGGGAAAGTGGGAGCTCCAGGACCTGAGAGGGCTGTTACAAATACTTTATATTGTCTGTTTGATTCCGGGGCCACAATAGAAATTATACTTGATTTTTGCATCTATTTGCATCTATTATGCCTGGTGTTGGCGCAGTGGTTAGGCAGCGGCTTGGGATCCAAAAGGTCCTGAGTTCAAGCCCCGTTGGTGCCACTGAATTAATACACCAGGGGGTTGACTCAGCCTGTCATCCTTCCGAGGTCGGTGAAATGAGTACCAGTATACTGGGCCGGTGTATACCCCGGTTAAAATAGGTGTACCAGATCCCTGTGTCGCAAGAGGCGACCAGGGTTGCGTCAGGAAGGGCATCCGGTGTAAAACATGTGCCAAATCACGATGCGGATCATATGGATGATCCGCTGTGGCGACCCCTAACGGGAGCAGCCGAAAGAAGAAGAAGAAGAAGAAGAAGATTTTTTCATCTATTCTTAAAAGTCGAAATGTCTGTGTGTGTATTTTATTCATATACACGAGAAACATCCGCTCCCTCAACAGCAAAACACACAAAACATGCACAAAAACACACACACGCAAACACTGCGCACACACAACAAACTAACTAGCTCGACTCATAACATACACTGCTCAAATTAACATCCATATATACCATCTCTCCATATCTCTTTCACACTCAGTTACTCCCCGTTTTAGGGCTGAGAGAACCACCATCCAATCAACCTCAACCTACACCGTTCAACCTGCCTCCATAAACTTCCTCCAAATCCAAAGTGAGCCATTGAAAGCATCCTGGGCCACTCTCTCACACATCCTCCTTCTTTTAGTTCTACACACTCTGAGTTGAGCAAGAAATGCATAAAAGGAATTGCCAATATACCCTTTACATCCGACTTCAAATGGCTGATAAACTCACCAACCCTTCTCCCGACACTCGGCTTCCAGCTCTCCATACTTTCCTCTCTTCCTCTCACGCACCTCCTCCACATTCTCCTCCCAAGGCACTGACTATTCCCCAAAGATGACATGCCTTGTTGTACCTGACCAGATTACAATGTCAGGCCACAACCTTGTCATGCAGATCTCCTCCAGGAATACCATGCTTTAGGTCTGCCACCACCTGACAATCACACGCATTTGGCAGACCTCTTGCCTTCCACCTTCTCCTTCCACCTCTTACCACAAACTGCACCTCTCTCTCCCATTGGAATCCTCCTCCTCCTCCCTCTCCTTCACTGCTCCCTCCCCTCTTTCTCGATCTCATGACTTCTTGTTGCACCATCTCCTCTTCTACCACCAACAATTGATTGTGCCGTCATCTATATCTTCTTGCTGACAGTGCTACTGAGCATGCACTCAGTGCATGCTGCATTGTTCCCCAACCTCCACACCAAGAGCAGCTCTCCTCCTGCAACCATTCCCACACTTTCAAGTTTGCTGGTGATGGAACCATATCACAAGAAATTCAACAGTATTGGCTCCATCTTCCATATCTCTTGCCATTTCAATGTCATCACCTGCACACCTTCCCACCAAATCCAGCTTGTCCGACTGCCTTCACATATCTCCTCTCTTCTCACCTCCCTCTCCACCATCTTCCTCCTTTATTTCACACATGCCTTTCCCCAGAATTCATGCTTCATCCACCCCATCCTAAAGGTATGCACACTTGCTTCTAAGCTTTCTATCTTGGATTTGAATCCCGACCCAGAAATAAACTATCACCCCAGTGTTTCACAGCCAAGGTGAATCATAAATGTGAGTGCTGTCCCTCGGATGGATGTTAAACGGATGTCCCATTTGCCAACATTCATTGGTGGATGTTAAATGGTGGATGGTGGATGTCCTTCGAGAAGAGTGGTCGAGTCATCGCTGGTGGCCGGCACCATGAACAAATTACAAATTCCTGACCTAACCAGCAGAAGGAATTGCATCAGCATCACAGCCGTGCCTTCAGCCGATGATGCTACCCCACAGCCTTGGGCTGCATACGAATGAAGAAGATCCACACCAAACCATGCTTCCCATGCTGCACCATTCCATTCACCTCCTCATATTGCAACTGCTCCTCCATTTCATCCACCTCTGCTCTTGCATTCCACTTCCGACTTGTCTTTTCCTCTGGGAGAGCATTCTTCACCACCGGATCACAAGAATCAAGCACCATCATAAACTCCTGCACCCTCACCACCATATACTCCTTGGTTATCAAGAATATATATATATATATATATATATATATATATATATATATATATATATATATATATATATATATATATATATTCTTACATCTATTGGGGACAATATTCTATGCAGAGTGTTGGTGGTGCTTAAGCAGTCTCCTGGGCTATTGGGCATAATCCTGGATGGGTCTCCACTCTGACACAATATACCAGCAAGCTGACACTCATTTTGCTGACCTCGGAAGGATGACAGGCAGTCAACCCCACCAGGTGTTAATTCAACAGCAGAGCGGATTTGAACTCAGGATCCTGGGATCCCAAGCCCACCACCCGAACCATTAAGCCAACAGCAGGCATATATATATATATATATATATATATATATATATATATATATATATATATATATATATATATATATATATATATATATATATATATATATATATATATATATATATATATATATATCGTCCTATTCATAATTCCCAAATGTGTGAATGTCAACTGAAAGACAATATGGCATATGTATTTAATGGAACATTAAACCTGTCATTCGATATGTGACAGGAGGGTGGCAGTGTATGTGAGGTGGCATTGTACATGTGGTGCGGACCTGAACACTGGAAAATAGCTGCTTTCACCTTGCATGAACAATGTGTTTTGTAATCTTCACATCTCTGTGTACAAACTCAAGTAGACAATCATTGCCAGCTGGTTATAGTGTGGAGAGTCAACCATGGACGTGAAAAACGTTTCAAGTTGGGAATAGAGTTTACAGGGACATTCATTGAGCAATATTCAGCATGTGGAATCTTTGCTGATGAGCAATCACGGAATAACATTGGAAGATATAGCCAGCTCTGTACACGTCAAATGAATCCGTGAATACAATTTTACACACGGATCTCAAAATGTCAAAAGTTTCTGCACAATGTGAGCCAAGAATGCTCCCAGATGACCAAACAGCCATACGATTCTGCATGCCTCAGATCATAGGAATGACCAGGAATGCAGGAAGTGAGGGACAGTTTGTGAACAGCATTGTGATTATGGAGGAAACCTGGATGCCCTTCTTTAATCCCCCCAAAAAAGTCATGCAGCACAGTGGAGGTATTCAGATTCACCTTCACCAAATCCATTTGTGTGCAGGCATCAGCTGAGAAGATGATGGTGGTCATCTTTAGGGGTGATAATGGCATAATTACTGGTAACAGCTAACATGAGGAGTCAGAAAAACTACTATCCAGAAGAAACATCTGGGACTTGCTCAGTTTTAAGGGTTTCACTTTTACAGCAACAATTCCCTACCACATTCAATTTAGGCAGCTGAATCAGGAAGAATCTTTCAAAGAGCAGCACATTGAACTGATCCATATCTCACCATAACTTGTGCACAGTGACTTTTGGTGCTTCACAACAATGAAAGACAGTCTTTGTGGTCAAAAAACTCCTTCAGCGTTGCCTTTGGCAATTTATTTCTGAGCTTTATGTACCCCTGAAGAAAGCTTTGCCACAACCTTCTCATCATGAACTAGCAGAGCATACCATCGCTTTGTTGATGGACCAATTAGTCGTGTTTGCCAAAACTTTTGGGCGAGAAGGAGAAGGAAAGGAAAACAAATTTACCCATGCATATAGTGCTTTAATCTCTCGACTCCCACCCTCATCCTCGTCCTCACGAGTGAAGGTGAGAAGACAATCAGAAGAAGATGTAAGGAGGATGGGAGCCAAACGCTCGCCAGGGAGTGAACAGAGGGTTAATGGAAAAGTGGCCGCAATGGCATGGGGTGGGGCTGTGCAATGAAGCAAGGGTTTGGAATGTGAAGCATCACTGGGGACCCAGTGGCCAAGGAGAGGTGAGACAGAGGGGGAGGAGACAGAACCACCCTAATAGGGAGGGGGAACAGACCCAACTTACAGTGGTGGACAGAGTGAAAACACCTACACAGATTGAGGGGATGAAAACGAGAAAGGTGGATGATAACAAGCAGAATGACAGAGGGGAACAGAGGGGTGAAGCAAAGAAGGAGGATGAGGATGAGGATGATGAGGGACAGCAAAGACTGGAAGAAGAGATGGCAAACAAAATAGTGGAGATGAGATGGACAGCATTCGGGGAAAGACCACAACTATACAAAATAGAAAACAAAAAATGGACATAAATGGTGGTTGAGAGAACCAACAAAGCACTCAAGAGATTGGTACCAAAATCATCCCCATAAAAGGAACTCAACACTGTGAGCTTTGCAGCGGCACTGCTCATACAAGAAAAAGTAAAAAGAAAACAATATCTCAAGAAGAGCAGATCAGCCCATACAAAAAGAGACCAGGCACCACCATGGAAAAAAAGGCCAGAGACACAAAGCGAGCAACTGAGAAAAGAAACAGGACAAATACAGCAACTTATAAGAGGAAATTGAAGCCCAAAGCTAATGAGGAGAATCAATATGTATATATATATATATATATATATATATATATATATATATATATATATATATATATATATATATATATATATATATATATATATATAATTGGAAATAAGGACCGAGAGGTAATCGCTGCTGAAAGCAAACTCAAAATGTAAAAAAATGTAAATGATCGCAAGAAAGACAAAAAAAACTACAAGGACACTCTGTAGAGGACATACCTCTGCCACGCAATGCCTGATCCAGTGGACCATATCGGGCCCAATAATTTTTTTTGAATATCATGCAATATATCGTATTTTGCCCTGTCTCTCAATGTGAAAGAATCACTTTAAAAATAATATAATTCTCGTATCTGGATCTGGATTCGGATCTTCACCAAAATCGAATCAATTTGGCCTTGTCACACACCCAACCTGTCAACCAGGTTTCGTCCGAATCTGTCCACAACTATTTGAGATATGCTACGTATCGTTTTTGGTCCTATCTCTTAATGATGAAGAATCACTTAAAATTTCATCGTCACACACCAAATTTCATCCGAATCCATCATTAACTTTTTGAGATATCCTGCACACAAACAGACAAACAAACAGACAGACAGGGGTGAAAACATAACCTCCTTCCACCTTTCGTGGTGGAGATAATTATGACCAAGTCAACAAAGGGAAAAAATATAACCGCATGTTTGAAAATAAGCCGGAAAGATTATATCGCAAACTCGGGAAACAAAAGCAAAACGTGTCAAATCCCCCCGAAAGAGATAAAACTTGAAAATTTCTGGAAAGGAATCTGTGAGAACCAAAAATAACACAACAAAGAGGCAGATTGGATCCAAAACTTGGAGGAAAAAAACAATATAATCTAAAGGAAATGCCCCGGTGATATTGAATGAAGAAAAAAAAAATCGAGCAAAAATGTCAAACTTTAAAAGCCCAAGCCCAGATGGAATTCCAAACTTCTGGCTAAAGCAACTAGATTCTCCACACAATCACTAAACTTATCCAAGGGTTAGAGACCTTGGATGAATGGCTCACAGTAGGTAACACCTTCCTCTTCCCAAAATCTGAAGAAACCCAACTACCTCACAAGTATAGACCAATAACATGTCTACCAATCACATACGAACCTCTGATGGGAATCATCACAGAAATGATGTCCCACCACCTAACACAAGAAGGAGGCTTCGAGGCAGAACAGAAGTGATGTAAAAGAGGATGCTATGGAACAATAGACCACCTTTTACTAAACAAGGCCACACTCAAAAACTGCAATACAAGAAAAACAAATTATTCACAGCCTGGATAGACTACAAAAAAGCTTTTGATAGTGTCTCACATTCATGGATGATAAAATGCATGCAATTGCACAAGATCAAGCCCCAAATAATCAAACTGATACAGAAAGCAATGGAGCATTGGAATACCACATTAATATGATGGCACTCGGACGGATAGATTGAAATATCAGGAGTGAAGCTACGTCAAGGGGTCTTCCAGGGAGACAGCCTTTCACCCCTGTTTTTTCCTGGGCCTGGTCCCACTAAGAAATCTCATTAATGAGCAAGGACATGGATATATCCTGACATCAAATAAGAGAATGTCCAAAGACACAAGAAAGGTGACACATCTACTTTACAAGGATGATTAAAACTCTTTGCACCAAATGAAGAAAAATTGGCAGACAAACTCAAGTTATTGAAACGGTAGTCTGACGACATTCACATTCAAATGGAATTTGGCCTCGATAAATGTACCAAGTGCACATTCGTACAAGGTAGAACAACAACAATGGACAACATAAAAAGTGACACAAATACAACAAAACAGGAGCTAGACAACGAAGCATCATACAAATACCTCGGATTAAAAGAGGGCCACCAAATATGCCGCAAAACAATTACCAAAGAAAACCTGCATTGAATGAGGCTGATCCTCAAAAGATACCTTTCTCCAAAGCACAAAATCAAAGCCACAAGTCAACTCGCAATACCAGTATTCCAGTACAGCTGAGGAATAATAAACTGGCCACAATGAGAAATCAATACACTGGATATCAAAACAAGGAAACTCCTAACCATCCAGAAAATGTTGTATAAAAATCAATGCATCCCATCAATGTATCTGCCAAGACGAGAAGGAGGTAGCGACCTAATGGAGCTCAACCAAGTAAACAGAATGACAAATGAATGTAGGATTAGTTGAATACGTGAAAAGTACAACAGACTATTGAATTGTAAGCAAACACGAAGCCATCAATCTAGAGAAGGTATCCCTAACCCTAACCCACCTAGCAAAAAATTTCCAAAGACAAGTGCGAATGGAAGATGTCACATAAAAAACCGAAACAACAATGAGTATAGCCCCAACAATTGCAAAAAAGACAAGAGAAAAATATAAAACGAAATGTCAACAGATGTACTGATCTATCAACAGATGTGGCTGCCATACCACATGATCTATGACGTTATAATGATCATTTGAACATTCTACATTTGAGTCGTTGCTCCAATGGTGGAAATTTTGTCACAATCTGACAAGCGGTTGCAGAGAAAAACATTCATGTTCTGTGTGGACAAAACAAACAGATAAATTAAAAATCACTCGGTGACACTTTGCGAAATGGAACGGCACTCGGTAGAGCACATACCTCCACCAGGCTGAACAATTTACATTTTGAATCTCACTGATGGGTTGGATCTAATCACTTAAAAATTAAATAGTTATTGTATCCAGATATGGATTCGGATCTTCACCAAAATTGAATCAATTCTTTCTTGTGGCATTCCCAACCGGTCCACCAAGTTTTGTCTGAATCCATCCATAACCTTTTGAGATATTGTGCTATATATCGTTTTTGGCCCCATCTCTCAATGGTGAAGAATCAATTGAAAAATTCTCGGATACAGATCTGAATTCAGATCTGCATCAAAATTAAGCGTTGCTATACTTGGCTGGTCGCCGACATAAACAAAAATTTTTTCAGACCAATTGCTTGAAAACTGTGGCCAAAAATCGTGTGACAAACAGACAGACAGACAAACAGACAGACAGACAAATGCTACAGACCGACAAACTTGTCGAAAATCTATTTTTGCCAAGTAATAAACAAATGAACAGATCCAAATGCAATATCCTCTCTTCTGGTGAGAGAAACAAGAAAACTTCACATTTGTCCGTGAATCATGATCCCTAACTGAAACGGTAGTGGATACTTCGAAATCTGGGAGGACTCCGTTACACCTTCTGAAACCCCCATATGGAGATAACCAATACACACACACACACACACACACACACACACACACACACACACACACACACACACACACACACACACACACACACGCTCCAATTGCAAAAAGGACAAAAGAAATACTTTTTTTTAAAAATCAACAAATATACACTAACAACTGGGAGAACAGCAAAAGAGCAGGAAACTACAAAAAATAATTGGACTGAGTTGGGATCGACAAATAAGGCCCGTTGCAATGGCTAAGAAGAGGTCAGCTCAATTGGGATGGAAAATGAATAAATTCCTAACATCAATGACACAACACCAATGGATTTTAAAATATGAAAAAGATAGTGGGAGTGAGCCAGACGGACAAGTGCAGGTAGATTTTGTAAGACAGAAACAGAAAGTATGAGTCGCCTGCTTTTGTGATGCAAAAAAGCTATTATCAGAACAACGTTACACACAATGGCACAATAAAGTATGCAAAGTGATTCAATGGCATATCTGCAAAAATTTCCACATGCAGAAAACTCATGGAAACATGAACCAAGGGCAATCTTTGAAAATAAGGACGTCATACGAATGTACGACCTGATGATCCCATCAAGCATGAACATTGAAAGCAAAACCTTGTGACCGGAGATCATTCTCAGGAACGAAAAGGAAAAGACAGCATTGCTAATTGAGATAACAGTACCCAGCCATTTTTCCTTAAATAAGGCAGAAATCAAGAAAATGACAAAATATCAGGTCCTCAAAAATGATATCTCGAGATCTTGGAAGCTGAAGAGCATCAAAATTGCATTCGTGTTAATTGGAGCACCAGTAATAATAAAGAAGAACCTCAAAGAGATTTTGAAAAACATTCCCGGGAATATTACCACAAACGAACTACAGTTGGAGGCAGTCTGGTGACTATCCTGAAAAGAGCCCTCGGAACAAAACTCTGAACAACAAAGTTGAACAGCTTGGTCCATGAACTGTGATCCTTTACCAAAGTGAAGGTTGATACTTTGAGTCCTGGGAAGGCTTCATTCCATCTCCTCAAAACCACAAATCGAGATAATAACCAGTGAAAAACACACACACACACACACACACACACACACACACACACACACACACACACACACACACACACACACACACACACACACACACACACACACACACACACACTTCCAGGTATTTATGTCAGAGATGCATTCCTAAAAAACATCGTTTAACTTTAACTTTGACGTTTAAAATGTATTTAAAGGAGGAATGCGTTCCTGAGAGACAAAAAAAATTGAGTGAAATTTTTCAAATTTGCTTTACTCACTCTAATCCTCCCCTTATGTTAATCTTCGTTATTTTAATTAGATTTTTAATTCAATTTTGTTTTGCCTTCCTAACCCCAGAGATTCCACATGGACAACACAGCAGTGGCCACCTTAATTATTTTTGTTCCACTGAATTAAGTTATTTTCGTTGCACTCAATGAAACCGGCTCAATGAAGCTGGTTAATTTCGGCACATTCCTTAGGCCTCGGTCACATTTCCCACAGCGGCCGTGGGGTCTCCAAACTCTACGGCCACTAGCAATTATACGGCAGCCGCAGTATTTCCACGGTCACACAATGTAGCAGTCACATGTTTTTATTTTTCGGGGAGTTGCACGGCGTATTTATAAATTGTGGAGACCGAAAACGTGGGGTTGCCGTACGGTCTTTGATTTGATGTCGCACAGTGACCTTAGGGCGTTCCTGCGGCGGCCATATAATTTTCAAGGCAGACGCAAGGTGCCTGCAGGGGGACTGCAGGGGGGCCCTAAGGCGAACGTGCGGCCAGAAGGAACGGTAATGAATGGGGTAATTATTTATTTATTTTTTTACCAGTTTTTTTTTTTCGGCTTGTCGAATTGCTACGGCGAACGTAGAAATGAAAAAAGTTATAACTCCACGTTCTAATTCCACGGCAACCCTACGGCCTGTAAAATATAGCCATAAGGCGTAGGGCCACCCTGAGGCCTCCTCAGAAACTCTGCGGCCGCCGCACATTACTGTCAATTCAGAGGGCGTACGGCCGCCGTATCCTCGCCGTAGAGCAAATGTGACTTAGGCCTTAGGTCTTAGAAATTGTGGAGACCGAAAACATGGGGTTGCCGTAGGGTCTTTGATTTGATGTCGCACGGTGACCCTAAGGGGGCCCTGCGGCGGCCATAGAATTTTCAAGGCAGACGCAAGGTAGCCTCAAGGTGCCCGCAAGGCGACCGCAGGGGGCCCGAAGGCGAACGTGCGGCCAGACGGACGGTAACGAATGGGTTAAAAAAAAAAAATTTTTACCAGTTTTTTTTTCAGCTTGTCGAATTGCTACGGCGAACGTAGAAATGAAAATAGTTATAACTCCGCGTTATAATTCCACGGCGACCTTACGACCTGTAAAATATAGCCAAACGGCGTAAGGCCACCCTGAGGCCACCGCAGAAACTTTGCGGCCGCCGCACGTTTCTGTCAATTCAGAGGGCGTACGGCCGCCGTATCCTCGCCGTAGAGCAAATGTGACTTAGGCCTAAATTTTATCTTCACGCGAATTCCCCAAACAGTAGAAAAAGTTAAATTTAATACTTTGGCAATTTCACATTTTCTTGAGTATATATAGAGAAGGAGGGTCAATAGCCTTGCTTACTTAAAGTAAATAGGTAAATATGCTTTGTCATAAGAATCGTTATTTCTTTAAATTTTCAGGTTTCATTCCAGATTTTTACATCTATTTAATCCACCAGATCAGATTCTCAAAACCTAAATCATATTTCGATTATATATTTTTATTTGTACGGGAGAGTCCATTATGAGAAATCGCATCATATAATTCATAAAATTGCTCCAGCTCCTAATTTGAAAACTACAGCACTTACAAATGCGATGTGTACACATGGTATGAGTGGTTCATCGGTGTGAAGATCGGGCATTTTATACACATGACAAGTCTGAAGACTACGATGGTTCACGAGCGGTATTTGATGATGTAGATTGTTTCAGAAGTCAAGGATGAGACAATGTGATAATGTTTGACCAAGTTATAAAAATGATCAACATGATGTGGTATGAGTGACAGGTTATTAGCTGCAAAATGTCGAAAACCCGGTTTCGTTCAACGACTTTCAAAATTTGACCTTTGCATAACCTTTAAAGGTCAGAAAACAATGTTGTGGACATTAAAATAAGGAAACAGGATACGTGCTATAGCTTATTGGAGTTAGTTCGTCAAAGAAGGTCGAAAACCCAGTTTGATTCCCACACCTTTGAAAATTTGACCTTTGTGACCTTTAAAGGTCAAAGGTGAAGGATTATGACCTTTGGTGCAAAACTTCCTCTGGAACATTCCAGGAACAATATAATGTCATATAGGCTAAATGGCATTTCGCACTCATCGGATTATCCTTACTTTGATGAAATTAGCGTAAAAACAAACTTGAAGGGGGCGCCACAGGCAAGGTGTTCGGGATAGAGCAAAATGGTTTCAAGACTTTAGGTGGGGAATGACCTCAAGATTATGCATAAAAAATATTGTCATCCCAGCTCTCAAAGTTTGGGTGGTCGTATGATTTTTGTCAAAATACGAAATTTTCTAAGTTCGTGACCTTGTGACCTTGACCTTGGGACGAAAATGAAAAATTGACCTCTGTGGGGCAATGCAGGTGCCATTGGGCTAACCAAAAACTGAAAACCCCTGCCAGATTTGACAAACCCCTTGGAGAAGATGCAAATTGAAATCGGCTACCCCCTAAAAACACAATTCGCAATTTTCTAAGTTCGTGACCTTGTGGCCTTGACCTTGGGACGAAAATGAAAAATCGAGCTCTGTGGGACTATGCATGTGCCATTGGGATAACCAAATACCGAATCCCCTGCCAGATTCGACAAACCCCTCGGAGAAGAAAATTTTTTATGTCAAAATTCGCAATTTTCTAAGTTCGTGACCTTGTGACCTTGACCTTGGGAGAAAATGAAAAATCAAGCTCCGTGGGGCTATGCCCACGGATGGGCTATGGGGCTATGCCCACGGGCATATGCCTATGCCCAATGGCTATGCAGGTGCCATTGGGCTAACCAAATACTGAAACTCCTGTCAGATTCGACAAACCCCCTCAGAGAAGATGCAAATTGAAATCGGCTTCCCCCTAAAAACATGTTTTTTGGGCGTGGCTCCACCAATAATGGGCGCACCATGCCTATTTTAAGGAAAACACAACTAGATCATGATATAAACCTCCCACCAAAATTTTGTCAGGATCGGATCAAAACCCACGGAGCTCTGCTCGGGACAGACATGCATACATGCATACAGACAGACAGACAGACAGACAGACAGACAGACAACAATAATGAATATAGTGGTCACTTATTTTTTTCGTGAAAATATTTTTTGGTGAACCAATATGAGTGAGAACAGTGAGAAAAAAACTTTATCGTTCAGAAATCATTGTGGCCTGTTCCAAATCAAGGCATTGTTGAGCAGGCCGAACAAAATGGCAGCTTAAGACCCCAGCGAGCAGAGGGCTGACCAAGATTGTGCGCCACCATCTTCGTAAGGCTTATTTTGGTTTTTTTGATGAGCACCCTCTAAATTTTCTTCAATGGTAGTGTTAATATTTACCCAAACACTCAGTTTTCATTCATGCACTCCCTTGGAATTCCTTTTGTGTACCTGCAAAGTTTGGGTCCCCTAGGTTTCATGGTTTTGGAGTTATGGAGGGGACACACTGAGTAACTGACTGACTGATTGACTGACACTGACATTTATTATCCCACCAAATACAACTCGTCGCTTGCGTGACTGGAATATAAAGACTAGTGTGGGGGTGGTACGAGGGGAAGGGGAGTGGGGTGGGGGGGGGAGCGAGGCCTCACCACACATCGCTGTACACTCTGGGAGGGGGAGGGAGCAAGGGGGATGGAGGAGAGACGGGGTAATGAGGAGGGGAAGGAAGTGGTCCGGCCATACATTTGTAGGGGGACTTTAAGGAAAGCGGGGAAGGTGGTGGGTGGGGAATGGTCCCATTATGCTACATCAGTACAGGTTGAACAAATTTGGGGATGTTAAAACCACGTTCAAACGGGTCATAATAAACAACGCTGGGAAACCGCCCAGAGACATTCATTGGGGGGGGGGGGGTGAGGGGAAGAGGGGATTTGGGAGGAGGTTGATGGACAGCAATTTATTTGAGGTATTTGATGGACAGCAATCTTCAAGTCATGCCACAGATTTTCAATTGGATTTAGGTCAGGGCTCTGACTGGGCCACTCAAGGACGTTCATCTTTTTATTCTTTAGCAACTCCAGTAGAGCTTTGACTGTGTACTTCGGGTCGTTGTCATGCTGAAATGTGAACTTCTGTCCCAATTTCAGTTTTCTTCCAGATGACAGCAGGGTTTCTTCTTGGATTATTCTGTATTTTGCTCCATCCATTTTCCCTTCTATCCTGACAAGTGCCCCAGTCCCTGCTTATGAGAAACATCCCCATAACATGATGCTGCCAACACCATGCTTCACAGTAGGGATGGTGTTCTTTGGGTGATGTGCTATGTTGGGCTTGTGCCAAACATAACATTTTGTATTTAGGCTAAAAAGTTACATCTTGGTTTTGTCAGACCACAAAACTTTTTGCCACATGGCTTCAGAATCTCTGGAGTGCTTTTTGCATACCTCAAACGGGACTCAAGGTGAGCTTTATTGAGTAATGGCTTCCTTCCTGCCCCATACCATGCAGGCCAAACTTGTGGAGTGCTTGGGATATTGATGTCACATGTACACAGTGACCAGTCTTTGCCATAAAGGCATACAGCTCTTTCAAAGTTTACACTGGCCTCTTGGTAGCCTCTGACCAATCTCCTTCTTGCTTGGTCATCCAGTTTGGAGGGATTGCCTGATCTAAGCAGGGTCTTGGTGATACCATACGCCTTCCACTTCTTAATGATTGTCTTGATTGTCTATGCCTCAAGGGATATTCAAGGCCTTTAAAATATTTTATACCCACCCCCTGATCTGTGCCTTTCCACAACTTTATCCCGGAGGTCTTTTGAAAGCTCCTTGGGTGCCATGGTTGAGTCTCTGCTGTGAAATGAATGACCAAGCAGAGGAAACCTACAAGGACTACTGATTTTATTCTGTAAAAGTCTGAATCACAACAATTTAACACAGGTGGAGGCCAATTAACTTGGTGTGTGATTTTGAAGGTGATTGGTTACACCTGAGCTAATTAGGGTACCCTGTCAGTACAGGGTACCCTATTGTTTTTCTTCTGTTTATTATTATTTTTCTTTTTCCGCCGGCATTTTGCACCCTTTTTCGCTTTAAAAATCATTTTCTCTGGGATACTAAGTCCGATCGACACAAAATTTTCACCACAGTATGTATCTTTTTTGATAGCACAATCACGTTATAATTATGACGTCATTGGTCATGTGGTGCGGGCGCCATCTTGAAAAAAACGATAAACTTTGGACATCTGTATCTCGGAAACCGTGCAATGGAAAAATTTTTCTCTTGATACATTTTACTAAGCTCCCTATGGGGGAACACGTGTGATTTTTCATGACGTCATAGGTAGCGTTATTATACCGGTGAAAATTCGTCAAGTAGAACGCCGTATAGGTAAAATCTGAAAAATTCTGAGCATAATCTAAACCTAAAATCACAGACGAAAATGTTTTTCTTGATCTCATCGATGACGTAATTCGGCCGCCATCTTGTTTTTTATAGTTTATTAAAAAAAAACCTTCTTCTCCAGAAGGGCTGGACAGATTAAGGCGAAACTTTACACCTACATTCCCCTGATGTTCTCTTTCAAGTTTGTTAATTTGTTGTTGATACGTCACATGGTTTGGCGGCCATCTTGAAAAAACACTAAAACCTTCAAACATCTTCTTCTCCAGAAGCGCTGGTCCCATGAAGGCGAGATTTCACAACTATATTCGTGACATGTATGCGATGCAAGTTTGTTAATTTCGAAGTGATACGTCACATGGTTTGGCCGCCATGTTGGATTTAAGAAAAATATTAAATAATGTTTTCTCTGGTATTTCATAAGCCATCGAAGCGAAAATTTGCAATTGCCTTCCTCCCTCAAGTCTGCATACATGGTAAAAATTTTTACCTCAGAAGTCACATGGTTTGGCGGCCATCTTGGATAGAAAAATAGACCTTATCCGATTTTCAAGAAACTTCACACACTTGTTCGGGTCGACGATGGAAAGCAGAATTTAAATTTATGATATCATTGGTCACAAGGTTCGGCAGCCATCTTGGATTGAAAATGAATAAATTTTAAAAATCTTCTTCTCCAGAAGGGCAAGACAGATTAACACAAAACTTCACACATATATTCCACATGAGGTCCTTTCTGAAGTTTGTTAATTTGTTCTTGATGGGTCACATGGTTTGGCGTGCCATCTTGAAAAAACCCGAAAACCTTCAAACATCTTCTTCTCCAGAAGCGTTGGCCCAATGAAGGGGAGATTTCAGAACTATATTCAGGACAGGAAGGCGATATAGGTTTGTTAATTTAGAATTGATAAGTCGCATGGTTTGGCCGCCATCTTGGATTTAAGAAAAATATTAAATAATGTTTTCTCTGGAACCGCTTAACCAAACGAATCGAAAATTTGTAATTATCATCTACCTTTGTCTGTGCATGCGTGGTAAAAATTATGATGTCACACGTCACATGGTTTGGCGGCCATCTTGGATAGAAAAACGCACCTTTACCGATTAACACGAAACTTCAGAAACGTGTTCCAATACCCAGTTGGAAGCAGAATTTAAATTTGTAATGTCATAGGTCACATGGTTCGTCAGCCATCTTGGATTAAAAAATAATATCTTTAAACGTATTTTCTCTGGAAAGGACTGAACAGATCCAGGCGAAACTCCACCACTATGACCGCCTCTCCATGACGAATAAAAGTTCTCACCCCCTTTTGAGGTACGACGCAACGTTTGGCAGCCATCGTGGATTGAAGGAAAAATATTAATTAATGTTTACTCTGGAACTACTGCATCAATAAATGTGAAACATCAAGTTTATGGTGGAACGCTCATGCGGAATGAGGGTTTGAAATTTCAACGCGATCGGGCCCAGGGTTTGGCAGCCATGTTGGTTTTAAGAAAAATATTAAATAATGTTTTCTCTGGAACTGCTTAACCTAGCGAAGCGAAAATTTGCGCTTATCGTCTACATTCGTGTTTGCACATGTGTTGAAAATTATGACGTCATAAGTCACATGGTTTGGCCGCCATCTTGGATTGAAGGATAAATATTAATTAATGTTTACTCTGGAACCACTGCTTCTATATATACGAAACTTCACATTTGTAATTTAGCCGACATGCGAAACAAACGTTTAAAATTTCAACCTGATCGGTCATGCGGTTTGGCAGCCAGAATTATTTAATTATTTGAATCTGTTCGCCAGTAATAAGGAAATTGAACGCTTTGTGCTGCCCGGTTCGTAACTCGTCTGTTCCGCGCCGTCTCGAAGCAGGCCTGTGGTTGTATCACCATTAAATAATGTTTTCTCTGGCACCGCTTATCCGATAAATGCGAAACTTTGCGACTATGATTTAAGTCTCATGTTGTATCAGTTGTGTCAATGGCGGATGGACTGGGTACCCGGTCATCACTGCCAGCAGTTATAAAGTGGCAGTTCTAGTTTACAATTGCTATTGTAAGGGGGTGGATACTTATCCAACCAAGATGTTCCAGTTTTGTATTTTTAATTAATTTTCTGAAATTTGTCGAATTTGTTTTTCACTTGGAAGTTTTGGGTTACGATGTGTAAATAAAGGTGGAAAAAGTCTGATTTCATGCAATTTAATTCCAGGCAATAAGGCAACAAAAGGTGAACATTTTGAAAGGGAGTGGAGATTTTCTACAGGCACTGTAAACTTAGGGGTATCGTTGTATCATTTGTGGTTCTAAATATATTGACAACCAAAGTTGTCTCGGTCTTTTTGTAACACCCTGTATTTGTTTAAGAGTGCATTTAATGTTTTCGTGTTATTACTATAGTTAAAAAAATGCATACATGTATGTATATGTATATGTATATATATATATATATATATATATATATATATATATATATATATATATATATATATATATATATATATATATATATATTGTAAATATACATAATTATTATGTCCTCAGAAGTAGCACATCTACCTCGGAATTAGGGTGTGGCATACAGCATAAAGTGCATGTCAATAGTGCAATACAAAAATGTGTGATTGTATTTCCAAGCAAAAATAATAATAATAAAAAAAAAATATCACTGCAAAACAATTTATACCTTCGTAAGAAGTGTATCCATCACTGAAAAGAGCAGCATCCACCTGTGTGTCCATCGAGCTTTATTCTAAAAAAGTGTTCCTGCTGTCGTAGAACAACAATAATGGTAGTTTTTTTTCTTTTTTAGCTCACTTGGAATGTAGTTCCTTACGGCATGGCACGCGTCGTCTGTCCATCTGTCCACAAATACTTGCAACTTATTCTCTAAAACTACACGTACAATTTCGATGAAACTTTACCACAATATTCATCACAGTGTATGTACCAAAGTTTATTCATGGTATTAAAAATATCAGGCCCTAAGGGGGTCTTCAGGGGTTTCCCCCCAAAATATACATTTGCTTTCTTCTCCGAAACTAAACGTACAATTTTGATGATACTTGACTACAACTTTCATCACCCATTATGTACCAAAGATTGTTCATGGCATTGAAAAAAAAGTCTGGGTCTAAGGGGTTCTATGGGGGAGTTTCCCCCCAAAATATTTATTTGCTTTATTCTCCGAAACCACACACACAATTTCGATGAAACTTGACCTCAACCTTTATCACCCGTGATGGACCAAAGTTTGTTCATGGCATTAAAAAAAAAAATCCATAGGTATTTACTTTCTTCTCCGTTACATATGTTGTGGGTCATCCATGCCTTCCAGTGGTTCCCTGATTATCTTATGCAGGCGTTACCAGGTGAGCGCCCAGGGGTATTCCCCCAATGTTTATGTGATGCAGTGATTTTGTCTGATTTCCAAGCAGATGGAAGATCAACTAGTTCAAATGGCAGGATGAAAATGGTAGAGAGAGGAAGTGAAAGAGCAGCCAGACAGGATATTAGGATATGTGAGCTGATGCGATTCAGTGCAGTTGCAGTCAGAGTTGAGGGTTAAAATAACCTTTTCCACCTTCTCAGGTGCAAAAGAGAGTCCAGAAGCGGTTGGGTACGACAGGGAATTATGATTACAGAGCGTGATGGTTTGGGGACACAATATTTGGAAGCAGAGACAGAATTAAGGCATTCAGCCTTCTCATGAGTGGTGACTTTGAAGAAGGGGAAGGGATGGAAGGGGAACATGCTCAAGAGACAGACTTAACAAGGCACAAACAGGTTTTAGAGGAGGGATACAAGTTTGAAAGATTATTTTTGAGTCTGGACAGATGTTTTTTTCTGGTTCTGCTGAGAATGGACACATGCTTGTTGAAGTCTTTTTGAATGCACTGAGATTGCCTTCGGTCAGATTTACCTTCCAGGAAGAGAAGGCAAGTCATTTCAGAGCAACAGTCTCACCACATGAGTCAGTGTACCATGGGCGGGAAGAAGATAGGATAATTGAAGACAAGATGGGATGAATCTGTGTGTAAGAGGGATCATGTTTCTTGAAAGAATTCCCAGGCTGAGTTAACATCAGGGGCAGTAGATATGTGAGACCAGTCGTGAAAAGAGATGGCTGCTTGCAGTCCTTGCTAATATGCCTGAGTGAACTGCCAGACTCACCGGTGTTGAGGCTGCTCCTGAAAATAGCCAGATAGATGTTGACTTTCACAAGCACATGATCAGATGAAACAATTGGAGCAGAGGAAGAGCAGGAGACATTTGCTGGAAAGTTAGTCCACCAAGTCTGAAGGGAGAATTTGCCTTTGAGAGAAATCTGGGTTGAAAGTTCACAGATTGCATCAGTCCCATGGAAGTCACAGAAGTAATTTTCTGAAGTGCCATGGGCAGGTGAGAGAGGTACCAACACCCAGCCAATTTGCATGGTGACAATTTAAATCACCACGCATGAGGAAGAGAGAGTTGGGATGAGTGAGTGGTTAAAATTTTGGCCCTGTTGTCTGAGAGAGATGTTTATGGAGTCATCACCATTCGGAGGATGGGACAATACACATAGGAACAAGAGTGGGAGTTGAGGGGAAGTCGCAGCCAGAGGTACTCCTGGGGAATGGGAGGTGTAAGATCAGTACATGGACAGTGCGAAATTGAGTTATTGATGTAAAGTGCAAATCTGCTACCGGGGAGTTGTGCAGGTCTATAAAATCAGAGGAGACAATAACCAAGGAGACATGAAGGAGTCAGGGATGTCCTGTGAGAGGAAGGATTCTGTTAAACAGATGTCTGGTTTGTTGGTCGCAGCCTGAATTGAGAGATCTGTCAGGTTAGAGTGAGGATCTTGAATGTGTGAGGTCCACACAGTTAGAGATAGGGGGAGGAAGCATTGGGATAGTGCAGGATTGGGGTTGGGGGGGGGTAGGCTTTGCGGTGGTGGGGTGAGGGGGAAGGTTTGAGTGTGAGGGGTGTGGGGGAAGATTTGAGTCGGTGTGGTGTGGGGGAAGGGTGTGTGTGTCTGTGTGTGTGAGGGTGTGAGGGTGTGGAGGAAGGTGTGTGTGTGTGTGTGTGTGTGTGTGTGTGTGTGTGTGTGTGTGTGTGTGTGTGTGTGTGTGTGTGTGTGTGTGTGTGTGTAGGAAGGGTTGTGTGTGGGGTGCAGGGGAATGTTGGAGAGGGTGGGGTGAGAGTGAGGCATTTCGGGGGTGGGTGAGGGGAAGGTTTGAGAGGGTGGGGGTATTGAGGGGTACAGAAAGGGGGGACATGAAGCATTGAGCGGGTGGGGTGGGGGTGTACACTTATTCATATTTCAGATTCCCAACTTTGACAAACGGAGATAAATGTCATAGCATATGGGAGATAAGATGCCTTGTTGAGTGTGTGGAGAAATGTTGCACTGTACGTGTGGGAGGGAATGGTTGGTGAACCATGTGCTGAGTGGACAAACACCTGAAAAACAAGAGCGAGAATTGCTTTGCAATACATGTCCCCTTCCGATCCCAATGAATGTTCTTGTTGCTTTATTTGGGTGGTGCATAATGACACGTTCGGTGGCAAAAATAATAAAAAACTAGAACTGCCACTTTATAACTGCTGGCAGTGATGACCGGGTACCCAGAAGTGTCCGCCTTTGACACAACTGATACAACATGAGACTTAAATCATAGTCGCAAAGTTTTGCCTTGATAGGATAGGCGGTGCCAGAGAAAACATTATTTAATGGTGATACAAACACAGGCCTGCTTCGAGACGGCGCGGAACAGACGAGTTACGAAGCGGGCAGCACAAAACGTTCAATTTCGTTATTACTGGCAAACAGATTCAAATAATTAAATAATTCTGGCTGCCAAACCGTGTGACCGATCAGGTTGAAATTTTAAACGTTTGTTTCGCATGTCGGCTAAATTACAAATGTGAAGTTTCGTATATATAGAAGCAGCGCTTCCAGAGTAAACATTAATTAATATTTATCCTTCAATCCAAGATGGCGGCCAAACCATGTGACTTGTGATGTCATAATTTTCACCACATGTGCAAACACGATCGGAGACGATAACTGCAAATTTTCGCTTCGCAAGGTTAACCAGTTCCAGAGAAAACATTATTTAATATTTTTCTTAAAACCAACATGGCTGCCAAACCCTGGGCCCGATCGCGTTGAAATTTCAAACCCTCATTCCGCATGAGTGTTCCACCATAAAGGTGATGTTTCACATTTATTGATGCAGTATTTCCAGAGTAAACATTAATTAATATTTTTCCTTCAATCCACTATGGCTGCCAAACGTTGTGTCGTACCTCAAAAGGGGGTGAGAACTTTTTATTCGTCATGGAGAGGCGGTCATAGTGGTGGAGTTTCGCCTGGATCTGTTCAGTCCTTTCAGAGAAAAAGACGTTTAAAGATATTATTTTTTAATCCAAGATGGCTGACGAACCATGTGACCTATGACATCACAAATTTATATTCTGCTTCCAACTGGGTACTGGAACACGGTTGTGAAGTTTCGTGTTAATCGGTAAAGGTGCGTTTTTCTATCCAAGATGGCCGCCAAACCATGTAACATGTGATGTCATAATTTTTACCATGCGTGCATACACGATGGTAGATGATAATTACAAATTTTCGATTCGTTTGGTTCAGTGGTTCCAGAGAAAACATTATTTAATATTTTTCTTAAATCCAAGATGGCGGCCAAACCGTCTAACGTATCAATTCGAAATTAACAAACTTATATCGCCTACATGTCCCGAATATAGTTCTGAAATCTCCCCTTCATCCGACCAGCGCTTCTGGAGAAGAAGATGTTTGAAGGTTTTAGGGTTTTTTCAAGATGGCCGCCGAACCATGTGACCGATCAAGAACAAATTAACAAACTTGAGAAAGGACCTCATGGGGAATATATGTGTGAAGTTTCGTCTTCATCTGTCTTGCCCTTCTGGAGAAGAAGATTTTTAAAATTTATTCATTTTCAATCCAAGATGGCTGCCGAACCTTGTGACCTATGATATCATAAATTTAAATTCTGCTTTCCCTCCTCGACCCGAACAAGGCTGTCGATTTTCGTGTAAATCGGATAAAGTCTATTTTTCTATCCAAGATGGCCGCCAAACCATGTGACTTCTGAGGTAAAAAATTTTTACCATTAATGCAGACTTGAGGCGAGAAGGCACTTGCAAATTTTCGCTTCGATAGCTTATGAAATTCCAGAGAAAACATTATTTAATATTTTTCTTAAATCCAACATGGCGGCCAAACCATGTGACCTGTCACTTCAAAATTAACAAACTTGCATCGCATACATGTCACGAATATAGTTCTGAAATCTCGCCTTAATTGGACCAGCGCTTCTGGAGAAGAAGATGTTTGAAGGTTTTAGGGTTTTTTCAAGATGGCCGCCAAACCATGTGACGTATCAACAACAAATTAACAAACTTGAAAGAGGACCTCAGGGGGAATGTACCTGTAAAGTTTCACCTTAATCTGCCTAGCCCTTCTGGAGAAGAAGATTTTTTTTAAAAAACACTAAAAAACAAGATGGCGGCCGAATTACGTCATCGATGACGTGAAAAATAACATTTTTGTCGATGAATTTTGTTGTAGATGACGCTCAAAATTTTTCAGATTTTTCCTATATGGCGTTCTACTTGACGAATTTTCACCGGTATATCGCTTCACCTATGACGTCACGAAAAATCACACGTGTTCCCCATAGGGAGCTTAGTAAAATGTATCAAACGAAAAATTTTTCCATTGCACGGTTTCCGAGATACAGATGTCCAAAGTTTATCGCTTTTTTCAAGATGGCGACCGTACCACGTGACCAATGACGTCATAATTATAACGTGATTGTGCTATCAAAAAAGATACACACTATGGTGAAAATTTCCTGTCGATCGGACTTGGTATTCCAGAGAAAATGATTTTTAAAGCGAAAAAGGGTGCAAAATGCCGGCGGAAAAATAATAATAATAAAAATAACTAGAACTGCCACTTTATAACTGCTGGCAGTGATGACCGGGTACCCAGTCCGTCCGCCTTTGATACAACATGGGACTTTCTGCAGATGACAGTCGCAAAGTTTTGCATTGATAGGATAAGCGTTGCCAGAGAAAACATTATTTAATGGTGATACAAACACAGGCCTGCTTCAAGACGGCGCGGAACAGACGAGTTACGAACCGGGAAGCACAAAGCGTTCAATTTCGTTATTACTGGCGACCAGATTCAAATAATTAAATAATTCTGGCTGCCAAACCACATGACCGATCAGGTTGAAATTTTAAACTTTTGTTTCACATGTAGCCTAAATTATAAATATGAAGTTTCGCATATATAGAAGTAGTGGTTCCAGAGTAAACATGAATTAATATTTATCCTTCAATCTAAGATGGCGGCCAAACCATGTGACTTGTGACCTCATAATTTTTACCATGTATGCAGATATCATGGAGGATGACAGACGCAAATTTTCGCTTCGATAGGTTAAGCAGTTCCAGAGAAAACATTATTTAATATTTTTCTTAAATTCAACATGGCTGCCAAACCATGTGACCTATCAATTAGAAATTAACAAACTTGTATTCCCTACTCATGTGCAATAGGGGTGTGAAGTTTCCCCTTGATCAGATCAGGTGTTCTGGAGAAGAAGATGTTTGAAGGTTTTAAGGTAAATTCAAGATGGCCGCCAAACCATGTGACCAATCAAGAACAAATTAACAAACTTGAGAAAGGACCTCATGGGGAATATATGTGTGAAGTTTCGGCTTAATCTGTCTTGCCTTTCTGGAGAAGAAGATTTTTAAAATTTATTCATTTTCAATCCAAGATGGCTGACGAACCATGTGACCTATGACATCAGAAATTTATATTCTGCTTCCAACTGGGTATTGGAACACGTTTGTAAAGTTTCGTGTTAATCGGTAAAGGTGCGTTTTTCTATCCAAGATGGCCGCCAAACCATGTGACGTGTGATGTCATAATTTTTACCATGCGTGCATACACGATGGTAGATGATAATTACAAATTTTCGATTCGTTTGGTTCAGCGGTTCAGGAGAAAACATTATTTAATATTTTTCTTAAATCCAAGATGGCGGCCAAACCGTCTAACGTATCAATTCGAAATTAACAAACTTATATCGCCTACGTGTCCCGAATATAGTTCTGAAATCTCCCCTTCATCCGACCAGCGCTTCTGGAGAAGAAGATGTTTGAAGGTTTTAGGGTTTTTTCAAGATGGCCGCCGAACCATGTGACCGATCAAGAACAAATTAACAAACTTGAGAAAGGACCTCATGGGGAATATATGTGTGAAGTTTCGTCTTCATCTGTCTTGCCCTTCTGGAGAAGAAGATTTTTAAAATTTATTCATTTTCAATCCAAGATGGCTGCCGAACCTTGTGACCTATGATATCATAAATTTAAATTCTGCTTTCCATCGTCGACCCGAACAAGTGTGTGAAGTTTCGTGTAAATCGGATAAAGTCTATTTTTCTATCCAAGATGGCCGCCAAACCATGTGACTTCTGAGGTAAAATTTTTTTACCATGTATGCAGACTTGAGGGAGGAAGGCACTTGCAAATTTTCGCTTTGATGGCTTATGAAATACCAGAGAAAACATTATTTAATATTTTTCTTAAATCCAACATGGCGGCCAAACCATGTGACCTATCACTTTGAAATTAACAAACTTGCATCGCATACATGTCCCGAATATAGTTGTGAAATCTCGCCTTCATGGGACCAGCGCTTCTGGAGAAGAAGATGTTTGAAGGTTTTAGGGTTTTTTCAAGATGGCCGCCAAACCATGTGACGTATCAACAACAAATTAACAAACTTGAAAGAGGACATCAGGGGGAATGTACTTGTAAAGTTTCGCCTTAATCTGTCCAGCCCTTCTGGAGAAGAAGATTTTTTAAAAAAAACACTAAAAAACAAGATGGCGGCCGAATTACGTCATCGATGACGTCAAGAAAAACATTTTCCGCAGCAATTTTAGGCGTAGATGATGCTCAGAATTTTTCAGATTTTTCCTATATGGCGTTCTACTTGACGAATTTTCACTGGAATATCGCTTCACCTATGACGTCACGAAAAATCACACGTGTTCCCCATAGGGAGCTTAGTAAAATGTATCAAGCGAAAAAATTTTCCATTGCACGGTTTCCGAGATACAGATGTCCAAAGTTTATCGCTTTTTTCAAGATGGCGACCGTACCACGTGACCAATGACGTCATAATTATAACGTGATTGTGCTATCAAAAAAGATACATACTGTGGTGAAAATTTTGTGTCGATCGGACTTAGTATCCCAGAGAAAATGGTTTTTAAAGCGAAAAAGGGTGCAAAATGCCGGCGGAAAAAGAAAAATAATAATAATAATAATAACTAGAACTGCCACTTTATAACTGCTGGCAGTGATGACCGGGTACCCAGTCCATCCGCCATTGACACAACTGATACAACATGAGACTTAAATCATAGTCGCAAAGTTTCGCATTTATCGGATAAGCGGTGCCAGAGAAAACATTATTTAATGGTGATACAACCACAGGCCTGCTTCGAGACGGCGCGGAACAGACGAGTTACGAACCGGGCAGCACAAAGCGTTCAATTTCCTTATTACTGGCGAACAGATTCAAATAATTAAATAATTCTGGCTGCCAAACCGCATGACCGATCAGGTTGAAATTTTAAACGTTTGTTTCGCATGTCGGCTAAATTACAAATGTGAAGTTTCGTATATATAGAAGCAGTGGTTCCAGAGTAAACATTAATTAATATTTATCCTTCAATCCAAGATGGCGGCCAAACCATGTGACTTATGACGTCATAATTTTCAACACATGTGCAAACACGAATGTAGACGATAAGCGCAAATTTTCGCTTCGCTAGGTTAAGCAGTTCCAGAGAAAACATTATTTAATATTTTTCTTAAAACCAACATGGCTGCCAAACCCTGGGCCCGATCGCGTTGAAATTTCAAACCCTCATTCCGCATGAGCGTTCCACCATAAACTTGATGTTTCACATTTATTGATGCAGTAGTTCCAGAGTAAACATTAATTAATATTTTTCCTTCAATCCACGATGGCTGCCAAACGTTGCGTCGTACCTCAAAAGGGGGTGAGAACTTTTTATTCGTCATGGAGAGGCGGTCATAGTGGTGGAGTTTCGCCTGGATCTGTTCAGTCCTTTCAGAGAAAAATACGTTTAAAGATATTATTTTTTAATCCAAGATGGCTGACGAACCATGTGACCTATGACATTACAAATTTAAATTCTGCTTCCAACTGGGTATTGGAACACGTTTCTGAAGTTTCGTGTTAATCGGTAAAGGTGCGTTTTTCTATCCAAGATGGCCGCCAAACCATGTGACGTGTGACATCATAATTTTTACCACGCATGCACAGACAAAGGTAGATGATAATTACAAATTTTCGATTCGTTTGGTTAAGCGGTTCCAGAGAAAACATTATTTAATATTTTTCTTAAATCCAAGATGGCGGCCAAACCATGCGACTTATCAATTCTAAATTAACAAACCTATATCGCCTTCCTGTCCTGAATATAGTTCTGAAATCTCCCCTTCATTGGGCCAACGCTTCTGGAGAAGAAGATGTTTGAAGGTTTTCGGGTTTTTTCAAGATGGCCGCCAAACCATGTGACCGATCAAGAACAAATTAACAAACTTGAGAAAGGACCTCATGGGGAATATATGTGTGAAGTTTCGTCTTAATCTGTCTTGCCCTTCTGGAGAAGAAGATTTTTAAAATTTATTCATTTTCAATCCAAGATGGCTGCCGAACCTTGTGACCAATGATATCATAAATTTAAATTCTGCTTTCCATCGTCGACCCGAACAAGTGTGTGAAGTTTCTTGAAAATCGGATAAGGTCTATTTTTCTATCCAAGATGGCCGCCAAACCATGTGACTTCTGAGGTAAAAATTTTTACCATGTATGCAGACTTGAGGGAGGAAGGCAATTGCAAATTTTCGCTTCGATGGCTTATGAAATACCAGAGAAAACATTATTTAATATTTTTCTTAAATCCAACATGGCGGCCAAACCATGTGACGTATCACTTCGAAATTAACAAACTTGCATCGCATACATGTCACGAATATAGTTGTGAAATCTCGCCTTCATGGGACCAGCGCTTCTGGAGAAGAAGATGTTTGAAGGTTTTAGTGTTTTTTCAAGATGGCCGCCAAACCATGTGACGTATCAACAACAAATTAACAAACTTGAAAGAGAACATCAGGGGGAATGTAGGTGTAAAGTTTCGCCTTAATCTGTCCAGCCCTTCTGGAGAAGAAGATTTATTTAATAAACACTAAAAAACAAGATGGCGGCCGAATTACGTCATCGATGACGTCAAGAAAAACATTTTCGTCAGTGATTTTAGGCGTAGATGATGCTCAGAATTTTTCAGATTTTTCCTATACGGCGTTCTACTTGACGAATTTTCACCGGTATATCGCTTCACCTATGACGTCATGAAAAATCACACGTGTTCCCCATAGGGAGCTTAGTAAAATGTATCAAGAGAAAAATTTTTCCATTGCACGGTTTCCGAGATACAGATGTCCAAAGTTTATCGTTTTTTTCAAGATGGCGCCCGCACCACATGACCAATGACGTCATAATTATAACGTGATTGTGCTATCAAAAAAGATACATACTGTGGTGAAAATTTTGTGTCGATCGGACTTAGTATCCCAGAGAAAATGATTTTTAAAGCGAAAAAGGGTGCAAAATGCCGGCGGAAAAAGAAAAATAATAATAAACAGAAGAAAAACAATAGGGTACCCTGTACTGACAGGGTACCCTAATAAACAGAAGAAAAACAATAGGGTACCCTGTACTGACAGGGTACCCTAATAACTAGAACTGCCACTTTATAACTGCTGGCAGTGATGACCGGGTACCCAGTCCGTCCGCCTTTGACACAACTGACACAACGTGAGACTTAAATCATAGTCGCAAAGTTTCGCATTTATCGGATAAGCGGTGCCAGAGAAAACATTATTTAATGGTGATACAAACACAGGCCTGCTTCGAGACGGCGCGGAACAGACGAGTTACGAACCGGGCAGCACAAAGCGTTCAATTTCCTTATGACTGGCGACCAGATTCAAATAATTAAATAATTCTGGCTGCTAAACCACACGGCCGATCAGGTTGAAATTTTAAACTTTTGTTTCACATGTAGCCTAAATTATAAATATGAAGTTTCGCATATATAGAAGTAGTGGTTCCAGAGTAAATATGAATTAATATTTATCCTTCAATCTAAGATGGCGGCCAAACCATGTGACTTGTGACCTCATAATTTTTACCATGTATGCAGATATCATTGAGGATGACAGACGCAAATTTTCGCTTCGATAGGTTAAGCAGTTCCAGAGAAAACATTATTTAATATTTTTCTTAAATTCAATATGGCTGCCAAACCATGTGACCTATCAATTAGAAATTAACAAACTTGTATTCCCTACTCATGTGCAATAGGGGTGTGAAGTTTCCCCTTGATCAGATCAGGTGTTCTGGAGAAGAAGATGTTTGAAGGTTTTCAGGTAAATTCAAGATGGCCGCGAAACCATGTGACCAATCAAGAACAAATTAACAAACTTGAGAAAGGACCTCATGGGGAATATATGTGTGAAGTTTCGGCTTAATCTCTCTTGCCTTTCTGGAGAAGAAGATTTTTAAAATTTATTCATTTTCAATCCAAGATGGCTGACGAAGCATGTGACCTATGACATCAGAAATTTATATTCTGCTTCCAACTGGGTATTGGAACAGGTTTGTAAAGTTTCGTGTTAATCGGTAAAGGTGCGTTTTTCTATCCAAGATGGCCGCTAAACCATGTGACGTGTGATGTCATAATTTTTACCATGCGTGCATACACGATGGTAGATGATAATTACAAATTTTCGATTTGTTTGGTTCAGCGGTTCCAGAGAAAACATTATTTAATATTTTACTTAAATCCAAGATGGCGGCCAAACCGTCTAACGTATCAATTCGAAATTAACAAACTTATATCGCCTACGTGTCCCGAATATAGTTCTGAAATCTCCCCTTCATCCGACCAGCGCTTCTGGAGAAGATGTTTGAAGGTTTTAGGGTTTTTTCAAGATGGCCGCCGAACCATGTGACCGATCAAGAACAAATTAACAAACTTGAGAAAGGACCTCATGGGGAATATATGTGTGAAGTTTCGTCTTCATCTGTCTTGCCCTTCTGGAGAAGAAGATTTTTAAAATTTATTCATTTTCAATCCAAGATGGCTGCCGAACCTTGTGACCTATGATATCATAAATTTAAATTCTGCTTTCCATCGTCGACCCGAACAAGTGTGTGAAGTTTCGTGTAAATCGGATAAAGTCTATTTTTCTATCCAAGATGGCCGCCAAACCATGTGACTTCTGAGGTAAAAAATTTTTACCATGTATGCAGACATGAGGGAGGAAGGCACTTGCAAATTTTCGCTTCGATGGCTTATGAAATACCAGAGAAAACATTATTTAATATTTTTCTTAAATCCAACATGGCGGCCAAACCATGTGACCTATCACTTCGAAATTAACAAACTTGCATCGCATCCATGTCACAAATATAATTCTGAAATCTCGCCTTCATTGGACCAGCGCTTCTGGAGAAGAAGATGTTTGAAGGTTTTAAGGTTTTTTCAAGATGGCCGCCAAACCATGTGACGTATCAACAACAAATTAACAAACTTGAAAGAGGACCTCAGGGGGAATATACCTGTGAAGTTTCGCCTCAATCTGCACAGCCGTTCTGGAGAAGAAGATTTAAAAAAAAAAATTTTCAAAACAAGATGGCGGCCGAATTACGTCACCGATGACGTCAAAAAAATTTTTTTCTACGATAAATTTTGGTGTAGATGACGCTCAAGAAATTTCAAATTTTTCCCATGTGGCGTTCTACTTGACGAATTTTCACCGGGATACCTCTTCACCGATGACGTCACGAAAAATCACACGTGTTCCCGAGAGGGAGCTTGTTAAAATGTATGAAGCGAAAAAATTTTTACCCTGGAAGATTTCAGAGATACAGAGGTCCAAAGTTTATCGTTTTTTTCAAGATGGCGCCCGCACCACGTGACCAATGACGTCATAATTATAACGTGATTGTGCTATCAAAAAAGATACATACTACGGTGAAAATTTCGTGTCGATCGGACTTTGCGTTCCTGAGAAAATGATTTTTAAAGTGAAAACAGGGCGCAAAATGCCGGCGGAAAAATAATAATAATAATAAATAATAAACATAAGAAAAACAATAGGGTACCCTGTACTCACAGGGTACCCTAATAATGCGTAATAATAAACAGAAGAAAAACAATAGGGTACCCTGTACTCACAGGGTACCCTAATAAGCCGATGTACATAGATGAAGCAAAAACATGCATACAGCTTATGTGCATAATCAGTAATACATTGTGATTATATAGCTGGGATCATTCCAATTGCACTGGGGCATGGACTAACACCGAGGCCTAAGGCCTGAGGCCTGCCGATCTATGCTGCTTCATGGAATGGTGGTGCATGATTTTTATTGGATTGGAGTCAGGCTAGCTGTTCAGCCAATCAGTGTAAAGCAGTATGGTGGAGTCAGGGCAACTGTACACTGACCCATGTATAATCTATCTATATCTATATTAATGTTTCGGCATGCCCCTTTCTTTGTTCCACCATCAGATTTTTGTTACTGCATGAAATGAAACAAGCTTTGACATGTATAGTAATTATATTATTGTCTTCCTGAAGAGGCCCCTCAAAATTCGTTTTGATGATTATGGTAGTTAAACAGTTCATGTTCTCCATTTGCAAAATGGGAGGAATTATTGCACAAAAAAGAAATAAAAATGTTTCCCATTTTTTAGAGGACCACTAAGATGAGTTCGGCTCATAGAATCACGCTCCATTTGGGGAGAAAACAGTTGAGTTCATACCTGACGAATTTGCACTTTCCATGTGGCGTAGTTTCTTCATAAAACCATGACTTTCTGACTAAGTACAAAGTATTTCTTTGCTTTTTTTGCCGTTGGTTGCCGTTTTGAAATTTTCATCGACCGATACCCGCTGCCCAGCCGGACCAACTGCCAGCAAAGTATCGCCCGGTCAGTTATGGTTAAACCCACAATCATGATCATCGTTTTAGTGTGGAGGTGAGTACTGACAGTGTACTTGGGTCTTTTCCGGGTGGGTGCGGGGTTGAGCACGTGCACATAAAAATCTGGCAACCCAACTTGAATTGAACAACAATGGCCGCTTGATCCTTGAAATTTGAACCGACAGAAATAGCCTTCGAGCCTTCAGTGCTTCAGTGAGCCTTGAGTCTACCGCTCCGTAAAAGTACTTCTTCAACCGTCTCACAAGTAAGAGTTCGATCGTGATGGCAGATGCCAATAATAACAAGGAATATGAAGACTCCTCAAGTCACTCCTCTGATGAAAATTCTCTTGCAAGCATCCCCCCAAGTCCAAGCCCTTGCCTTGATCCTAACAATGATATTGAACATCCTCATAAATCAATGGATAGAAATGATATAATATATTGTTTAAAATACATTCATGCTGTCTGTCTTTTACCATATGTTGCCAGTGACGTCCGTCAAAGACGGGCACCTTTACTAGTATGTGATATTTTCTACATCCAAAAAGGGTATAACTGTGAAAAATTGACGAAACGCCCTGAAACTCAAACGTGTTCTGTAACTTATCATAAAGCCATTTACCAAGTTCAGTTGAATATGTTAAAGGGTATTGGAAAAAAAAAAGTCTGAAAAACCACAGACCGGACGGACAGATGGACAGACGGAGAGCAAACCTATCGTCCCCTCTGGTGAATCCGGTAGGGGAATAATAAAGCCATGTACCAAGTTTTAGTTCAATATGTTAAAAGGTATGGGGAATTTTTTTTTTGAAAAATCACAGGTGGGATGGACAGACTGACAGATGGAGAGCAAACCTATAGTCCCCTCTGGTGAAACCGGAAGGGGACTAATAATTCTGGTGAAGAAGAAGAAGAAGAAGAAGAAGAAGAAGAGATATATTGTGGTGCAGAAGGAAAACATTTGTAGCATTTCTGAAGCAGATACAAATGTTGAAATGCATTTTAAAATTTATTTTAAATGCTTTTACAGGAGGAATAAGCATTTATATTTAATTATGTTGGGGGGGGGGATGTGGAGACAGAAGCAGAAGCAAATTCAAATAAGTATCATTATGGCATGGAAAATAAAGCTTTTTTTTGTTTGTTTAGTTTTAATTATTTTGAGCGAGAATAGGAAATAGGATAATGTTGGGGAGGTAGAAACAAGATGCCCGGGAAGAAGGAAACAAAACGAGGAATACGGAGACAAATAATTTTCACACTTTTCATCTGAGGATAGGCTGTGTCAGGACTTGACCAATACAAAACGAATGAAATGAATCGCAGAAGCAATGAACACGTCAACATGAATATTGCACAGGAAACAGCAACACCTAGAACAAGACGCAACATAAAAAACATGATGAATCTGGTTCGGAAAACTCAGCTTTAGTGAGGGAGAAACGGAGAGCTCAGATTTTCACCGCTCATGCAGAAACCCCCGAAACGGAAAAATTGATTTATTTGGAACAAAAATTCATGTCCATTTAATCACAAAGGCACCCATTTTAAAAGCCTGTCTTTCCAGAATGGATTAAGAATAAATGCGATTTGGAGCTTGATGTAGAAGTTCCAACAGTAACATTTTTATGATTCTATGATAGCAGGAACCCTTTAGAAATAAGGCACGATGGACATGGAAGAAGCACACAAAATCATACAGAGTAATACGTCGCAATAGTAAATTTAATGAGAGCAAGGCCGATGGTACACCATCGCAAATCCCCATGCGTCCCACCTAAAGTGAAGTTGAAAGATGGCAAAAAGTTCCACCACAAATTACCCAATACCAAAATTTTGAGTGAAAAAAGAAGTTTGTTTTGACCCCTGTGACCATAAGTTTCCACCCCCTGGGGCATGAACCGAGGATCAAATCCAAAATAAGTTACATGTGTTATGTGTCCCCCAATGTTGACTGTATAACTATACAAAGTTTGATTTTAAAAAGTGCTTGTAGTTGCATTTTTTTTGACCTTTTCATCCCACCACAAGGGATGGAGTCAAATATTATACTGCTCTCACACCTCCTTGCCATGTGGTGAACATAACGACCAAGTTTGGTAAATTTCCGCACAACTGTTAGGAGGAGATAGCATGACGGATGGATGGACAGACAGAGCCAATGACAATATCCCTCCATTTTTTCCAAAATTCATGAGGGTAACTAGAGTGAAGTCAATAATTGATTTGCCATCGCAAATCCCCACGCTTCACGTATCAAGCAAAGTTGAAAGATTGCAAAAGGTTCCACCAAGAAGGACCGAATATCAAATTTTGATTTTGTTTTTTTTTCATCTCCTTTTTGACCCCTGTGACCCTAAATCCCCACCCCCTGGGGCATGAACTGGGGGTTAAATCGCCGGGTCAAACGTGATACTGCTCTCGCACCTTCTTTCCATGTGATCATAACCACCAAGTTTGGTGAATTTCTGCACAAGGGTTTTGGAGGAGATAGCATGATGAACATGCAGATACATGGGCAGACAGACAGACAGACAGACAGACAGACAGATGGAGCTGATTACAATATGCCCCCCCCCCCATTTTTTAAGCTTGGGGATAATAATAGTATACAGGAGCACACAAACATCAACAAGAACCAGACGACAACAACAAAAACTGTTATAAAAGATCCTTTTTATGTGTGTATTCCATTAATTTTGCATCCTCGTTGAGTCTCAGGTGGACATGCAATATGTTTGTGAAGGGCAACATTACATATGTAAGCCCTGTCAACAAAGTGATGGGCAAGCAAAGCTCGTCGTGCATAAAACAAAGCAAAGCAGTCATGCAAGAGAATCTTTCCGCTCCTTGAATCGAGTTGATTGTGTGTTCCGTTCATTGAAAGTGCCTCGAGTACTTGTATAACGAAGAGAAAGTCCATTAAAAGTGCCAATACAGAAGAACTAATGTATGGTAGTGATGACTCCATCGAGTTCATGTGATGCGGTATCCATAAGTATGCAAATGCGATAAATGACTTCATTGTGTGAAGAAAAATAGAAGTTCACTAAAGAGATGCAAAAATGATAAAGCACCACACATGCAGGATATTCCCTCCAATAAGTGCCCCTCCTCTGAGGGGATGACCCCCCCCCCACCCACCTTCTAATAAGCACCCACCTTGGAGTGAGTTGAAAAAATTAATGTGCAGGGCGTTTTTTTTTTTAACAAAATTTTTTAGACAAAAAGTAAAAAAATTAATCAAACAATGGAACAAAGCTGAGGATGTCCACCTCGACCACACAGCAAAAGTACACAATCCAACAAAGCTTATCAAACAAAGCTTATTCCACGCATGTACTTCAGCGTGAAGGCCAAAACATATGTTCAAACAAACACATGCATTCTAACCCACAGGGCATGGTCAAACAATAACTAGAAACCACTCCTCAAATGGAGTGGATACGCATCAAGCATTGAGCTGATCAGTTATAAAATACGACAAAAATCCATTCGTGCTTCTTCAGTGCAATGGTGACCGTGAACCATTATGCCACACCAGTATTTACTACAAAGTATATGTATATATATATATATATATATATATATATATATATATATATATATATATATATATATATATATATATATATATATATATATATACATATACATATATAAACACAAAATATGTGGAGCATCATGAGCACTCCCCTGATCACCAATGGTCATAAAGTCCCACCGATACCAAATCGTCACCTCCAATCTGGAGAGACGGCTCTGTCAAACAGACTCTATATTATATTATATTTTATATATATATATATTATATTTTATATATGTGTGTATATATATATATATACATATATATATATATATATATATATATATATATATATATATATTGTTGTGGCTGGGGGTCGGGTGAGAAGACCATGAGGGGTGGGGGGGGGGCATGAGGGGAGAAACTATCTCGGGCTCCCACCAGACTCTCCAGAATCGCAGGCCGTCACACACAATGATAACTATATGTATGTATATGTATTTGTAAATATTGTCCTGTCTGTTTGTACGTCATGTTATAACTCAAGAACAGATTAACGGATTTCAATAAATCAAACTACGGTGGATTCAGGGAACTTCCAGGTAGGTTTCTGATGATTTTTTTTTTCATGGGTATTTGGGCACACATGGCAAAACAGCAAACACCAACTTGTGAGGCTGGTTATCCCTGCACTCGGAATCCTTTTTCTTCTTGCCCGATTGATTAGCCATCACAGCAAAGATACGGGTTTTATTATATATATATATATATATATATATATATATATATATATATATATATATATATATATATATATGTGTGTGTGCGTGTATGGTGTGTGTGCAGAGAGAGTGTGGAGCCCAGGAGTTGACTGGGAAACATTCCACAGCTCTTACTCTCTTACAACTTCAACAATAAAAATAGCGAAACACTTTATCTTACATATCTATCGTGATTAAAATGCCGAGCTTCACTTAATTTCAGCATTTTCCTTGATGTGGAGATGCAAATGACGTTCGAGAAACCAACTTTACATTTCATATGGGAAATTGCTTCTCCCTTTATCATTCTGTGCTTCACTCAAAAGCTGCAGCCATCTGCAATCTAAAACGTTTTTACTGTGTATTTTCATTCAATTTTCTTTTCCTTCATTGCCAATCTAAGAGCCTTCATTGTCATATGATATTTCTGTAATGATTATGTCTGCACACTTGTTTGTTTCTTTGCATAACAATCTTTGTAAATAATCTTGGTCCTTCCCGAAAGGCAACATTGGACCCTTACAAACAAAAAGTGTGAAATGGCGTTGCTCAGTGTAACGACCGTGCAGATCTTGTTGCTTAACTTAAATGAAAACATTGCCCGATCAATACAACTGCATGTTCTGTGCAAAGATAAATGCAGCACAGAAGATGCTTCGTAAGGACAGAATAAAATTGGCATTCCTAAAAACTTCCGCTTTTAGGAGACGAACAAAGAACCTGTCCTTATGGACGAGTTAATTCCCCCAGAATTTCGGATGAGTTGCGTTAATTCATCCAGAATTGACGGTTTAGTACGATTTGCAATGCCCCCTCCCACTGGGAGCAGCACTATACCACACACATTTACATGGAGAGAATTCATGTCCTCCTCCCCCCTTCCTGAACCCCCAGAATTACCAATTTTTCTTATTATCTAAAACATCCCAGTGCACACCTCAAGTACAACCACCAGTTTTAAACTCATTCCATCCAGCGATCCAAGAGTGCATAGAAGTCAAACAAACAAACACTTTTCAAATTATTATGTAATTTCTAAAAGACAATCATCTTGACACAACTTCCTGAAATCTCACCAAAAATTGTGGGGTTTGAGAAGGTGAGGGCCAGGTGTGTAATTTAGTCATCATTTATGTCTAACCGTCGTGTCGCCCTTTGTCTCAACGTGTCATTTTCAAACTTGTGCATCAAACCAGTGTTATGATGTATGAAGAAGTTTCAAAAAGTTATTTAAACGAGATACTCGTGACAATAATCCATTGCACATCAAAAACGTATAATGACACCACATAGTAAAAAAAAACAAGCAACACATTTATATATGTTCTAATTATATATACTTAAATATTGAAAGACATAAAACGTTGGCAAGTCTTGTACTATTGTCTCGTTCATGTAATATTTTGAACCTCTCCGATATTGTTTTGGAGCAAAGAGATCAAAGTATAGATGTGAATGTATCTCACTGTGAATGTGAATGTACCTCTATTCCGTACATGGGAAAGAGGGAAGAGGTTGCAGGGTGGGGAGATTGAGAAAGGGACGGTTGAGTAGAGGGGGTAAATAGAATCAGATGGAAGTGAGAAGAAGATGGTAGAAAAGGGAACGGAGATGGGAGTGTGGTTCAGGGTGCAATATCAAATAGTCTGAATATACTTTTTGTTTTTTTTCTTTAATGGAAAAGAGGGAAGAGGTTGCAGGGTGGGGAGGGGGGAGATTGAGATTGAGAAGGGGATGGTTGAGTAGAGGGGGTAAATAGAATCAGATGGAAGTGAGAAGAAGATGGTAGAAAAGGGAACGGAGATGGGAGTGTGGTTCAGGGTGCTATATCAAATAGTCTGAATATACTTTTTGTTTTTTTTCTTTAGGAGACATATACTTATTACATACGCAAATACGGCAGAATTGTGGAACTCCCCACCCCACCCTCCCCATCTCCCCCAGCCTATATGCACCATGTATATTGCATATTTGGGGTATCAGGCCCCCCTCATGCTCCCTATATACTTAATAAATATTTGGGCCCTCATGCAACATACAAAAATGGATACTTTCAATGTTGATGTCATTCTATATATATATATATATATCTATATATATATATATATATATATATATATGTATACATAACTAAATGTAATCCATGCACACACAAACACATCGGCAGAACCAATGCACTGAAAAGAGTGTGTGTGTGTGTGTGTGTGTGTGTGTGTGTGTGTGTGTGTGTGTGTGTGTGTGTGTGTGTGTGTGTGTGTGTGTGTGTGTGTGTGTGTGTGTGTGTGTGTGTGTGTGTGTGTGTCCTGTAACCGATGACAGAACAAAGGAAGGAAAGAGGGGAACAAAACAAAAAACAAATAGGAGCACATACATTAATCACACCTGGCATGATGAGATGGTCCTGCAGGGCTCCTGCCATCCAACTTGAGTTGGCCTTGATCACCGAGGCTTCAACGAAACCACCATCTCCCATCACGAGTATTGCTTCTATCTTGGGCAGCCAGTCCCAGCTTCATTGGCTTGACCAGGCCAAGCAGCAAACAGCCAACAATAACACCAGTCCACAGCCTACGGCTCCACGAGGCCCAGTATGTGGCGAAGCAATGGCCATTGATAAGTACAGTTTTGGCCATGTTCCCTTGGCCTTGCACATCTCAGGCCTGAATAAAGTGCAACCTTCTTCCAGTGCTCTGAAATCAAACCCTATTTATCCTTTTACAAGTGTTCCATTGAAAAAAGCCTTTGCAGTGGAACACGCTACTCATTCATTTCGCAAAAGCGTGTTTCCAAGGAAAAAAAAAAAGAAAAAGGAATAATTTTCACAACCGTAAATAAATAAGATGTTAAAAGACAGAAAAAAAATTAAAATAATAAAGCAGCCATAAAGCGCTCCAATTCGATCTCATGCGTGCGGTTACAAGTGCAGCTGAAAGCTTCCTGAGACAAAGCCTTTAAAGTTCTTGGATTGAGTGTAGAAAGAAATAATGGGATAGTTTTGGTGATTTATATTAATTTAGCAGTTAACACAGCACAAGCCCATGTCAGGCTATGCCATCACCGAGTTGTAGGTATCCAGCTACAACGCAAGGCTTGATACACCATTGCGATTGGAAAAATTCTTCATCGTTTTAAGTCTAACTTTATCCAGGGAAACCCTTCTAGATGCTGGTTCAGTAACCCAACAGCAAGGCTTCATTTACAATACATGGCCAGGCTGCTCACACCTCGTGATAGCCGCCTTGGCAGCAGGGTCAACAAGGCTGAGTGAACGAGGCTTTAAGAAAAGAAACCTGAGAATATTTTCAGAGCCGTCACCAAACCCACCACGGCATGGAGTGGGGACAACCTTGGGAGAAGAGAGATACCATATGTGTGTGGGGGGGGGGGGGAACCCCTTGTTGTTCAGATTCACCTGGAAATGTTTCCAGCTGCTCTTTATGTAGATTCCGTTAAGACCTGCCATTTGTCTCGTTTTAACATACATTGAATTCCACGACGGCACAAAACACCACTAGTGATTTGAGCACGGCAGGAGAATCAAAACAGCGGACAAGCAATCCCTTTTAAACAATCAATCAGTTAAGTCGGCAATAGTTTAAGATCAATGGTTTTCTCGGTTTTCAATCCTGAAGTTTATATATAAAATATATATATATATATATATATATATATATATATATATATATATATATATATATATATATATATATATATATATATATATATATATATATCCTGAGAAGAAGAGGAAGCAAAACATCTAGTCGTAATTTCCAAAAAAGGACATATCATCTTGATATTCCAGTTTGCTGACTGTGGATGTGCTGTTGCTTTTCTTGAGTTCGTTTTGAGGAACGTAAGCACAGGTACTGACGTGCGAGTACTGTCCCTGTTCCTCCCCTTCAGCCTCACGGTGGTAGAAATAATTAAAGTTTGATACAATGACCGGTACCGGCAGTGCAATGGTCAACACACCGGCGATTGCACACAGTGAGCCTACGATCTTACCCCCGATAGTCACGGGGTACATATCTCCATAGCCAACCGTGGTCATGGTAACCAGGGACCACCAGAAGGCTGTAGGGATACTGGTAAAATGGGTCATTTTCTCATCTGCCTCGGCGAAAAAGATCGCACTCGAGAAAAGGATGACCCCGATGAGGAGGAAGAAGATAAGGAGACCCAGCTCACGCATGCTAGCTCGCAGCGTCTGACCCAAAATCTGCAGACCCTTGGAGTGCCTGGAGAGCTTGAAGATACGAAAGACCCGGACAAGTCGAATTACTCTGAGGATGGCTAGGGACATGGTATGTTGACCCTTCCCTTGTTGGTGGCCTAGCTCCATGCCAAGGGTGATGAAATATGGCAATATGGATACCATGTCAATAATGTTCATGACGTTTTTGAAGAATCTGGTTTTACTTGGACACGACACAAAACGGACCAAGAGTTCGACTGAGAACCATACGATACAGATGGTCTCGATGATGAAAAATGGGTCGGCGTGAAAAGCGCTGCGAATGAATGTAATCGTGCCATTGGGGAATGTGGACACTGCTTGGTAATCCTTCTCCTCCCGAAACTCTGGCAGAGTCTCGAGGCAGAAAATGATGATGGAGATGAGAATGACCAGCACGGACACGATGGCGATGCCCCGAGCCGCGCTCGAACTCTCGGGGTACTCGAACAGGAGCCAGACCTGCCTCTGGAACTCATTTTCAGGTAAATGTCTCTCCGGCTCCTTCACGTAGCCCTCATCCTCACGAAACCTGAGTATCGTTTCTTCTCCCAACTCGTAGAATCTGATCTCCTCCGTAAAGATATCAAAGGGCACGTTTATGGGCCGCCGTAGCCGCCCCCCGGACTGGTAGTAGTACAGGATGGCGTCGAAACTCGGTCGATTGCGGTCAAAAAAGTACTCGTTGCGCAGCGGGTCAAAGTAGCGCATCCTCTTCTGGGGGTCTCCCAACAAGGTCTCAGGAAACTGCGCCAAAGTCTTGAGCTGAGTCTCAAACTTAAGACCTGAAACGTTGATGACCACTCGCTCGCAGCCTTCGTAAGGGTCTCTGTCACAGCTGTGACGGCTCTGAACGCCGCTCTCATCGACCGCCTCTTCACCCGCGGTCATCTCTGCAGACAAGCAGTCCGTCCGTCGTCCGCGACCACGCGAGCCGCGAACACCCCCAGAGTCCACGCTGTCGCTCTAGCCCTGGCAGCGACTCATAGCTCACCGATAGGTTTTGTGTGTATCCTGCAGGTACTGACCTCTCTCCTGCTCGCCCGTACGTTCTGAACGTTCCTCTATGGCTGGGGCACGAACATTGCATGGGGCTTTCCCTGGTAAAAGCGCGCCCCCGCAGCCCCGCCGACGAAACTTCATCGGCTTTACATATTTAGAACGGATCAAACGCACTTTCCAGCCGCGTCTGAAGCGTTCGGTTCAAGTCCACGTGAACCTGCTGCTCGAAACAGAAGTTCGTGCCGTTGTGTCCCGCTTGCACATCGACCTGACTGCATTGGACTTGGAGACAGGTGTCCAACAAAACGACGATTTAAACACCCTTTCGGCAAATCACCTCCTCTCTTCCAATGTGACGACAAACACCCCTCAGCTTGGGGTGTTTCCAAGTGCATTCACTGGTCGTTCCACCTGCAGCCTTCCCCCCTCCCAGCACACCTTCACACCGTCTGACGCTCCAAGGAAATGTTTGTGTAATTAATGTGTCATCTCGTTTAAATAAACCTCCAACGATCATTATGATCTCCGTTTCCACCTGTCTCCCTATACTGTACCTCCTTCCCAGTCTTACTCAACAGGTGTTCTCTCGAGATCATATAGCCAGTGAGCCTCCATCTGAGAAGACAACCCAGGTGGTCTCCCCCCCCCCCCCCCGGGTCTTTCTGAGCAAATAGTTTTGCTGAACTGCGAGCAGCGCCAACCTGCGGTTTGTTGATGCCTCGACATAACGTTGAGCTATTAATAATCGCAGCGTTCGTGGTTACCGTTGTCGCTGAACGTCGTTGTGCAATTGGGGGCGAGGTGAGACGTGTGCCTGACACCGGGTGGAAATCCCCATCACAAGACGGGAATAACAAGCGCGAAAGTTATCTCTCACGCGCTCCTTTGATATACAGTACACGAGTTTGTACCATTCCAGGGCAGGAGGGGGCCTCATCGCAATTATCCTGTGTATACCTGATGTGCGTCTCACAGGATAGTACCGACACAGGTAACAAATGCACCTTTCAACTGTCGAGTCAGAGGTTGATTCCTGACCCAAATATACATTCACACACAATATATATATATATATATATATATATATATATATATATATATATATATATATATATATATATATATATATATATATATATATACTGTCAGATTGGTACTTCATAGCGAGGGCATTGCATCACATAGCGTATCATCCCTCGGATGGATGTTATAAACTGCGTGTCCTGTCTCTTGACATCAGCTCCTGGAAGTTAAAGATGCCCCGGTTCTGTCTCTTGACATCAGCCCCTGGAAGTTAAAGATGCTCCGATGTGTCTTCCACACAAAAATAAGGCAAATTATCAACAGCATCCTGAACAAAATACAAAATCCTGCCCAGATTACCCAATGGAAGCCAATTCCGAACCACCCAGTAATGAGCATATTGAACCTGCCCTCAGCCAGAGCACGTCAGAGTGGCCTGATATGCATATTCGTCTGTTGGTGAACACCTGGCGAGACTTCGATTTGCCAGATAGGTAAGTGAAAAAGTAATGTCCCATGAGGAGTTTGAGAGGGTTCGGCCCAATTTTACTCACAGAATACTCCGAGAAATCCCCCCAAAAAATGTTTTCAACATGTGAATAATTAAATGTACAGCAAACTACTTTTTCCTCCTAAATATATTCAACTAGCAAATACCACCAATCACTTCGCTGATGGGAACACTGGAATGAGGGGTGGAGGGAGGGGGATAGAGAGAGAGGGAAAGAGAGCGAGGAGGAGGGGGATAGAGAGAGAGAGAGAGAGAGAGAGAGAGAGAGAGAGAGAGAGAGAGAGAGAGAGAGAGAGAGAGAGAGAGAGAGAGAGAGAGAGAGAGAGAGAGAGAGAGAGGGGGAGAAAGAGAGAGGGGTGAGAGTAAGGGGGAGGGAAAGAAGGGCAGAGAAAGAGAGAGAAAGGGGTGGGGTGGGGGGTGGGAGAGAGAGGGGAGAGAGAGAGAGAGAGAGAGAGAGGAGGGGAGATATGGAGAGATAGACAGAGAGAGGGGGGAGAGAGACAGGGGTGGGAGAGAGAGAGGGGTGGGGGGAAAGAGATAGGGAGAGAGAGAGAGAGGAGGGGAGAGATAGAGAGAGAGGGGGGAGGGGAGTGACACAGAGAGAGAGAGAGAGAGAGAGAGAGAGAGAGAGAGAGAGAGAGAGAGAGAGAGAGAGAGAGAGAGAGAGAGAGAGAGAGAGAGAGAGAGAGATAGATAGATAGATAGGGAGAGAGGGTGGAGAGATTGAGATAGAAAGAGAGAGAGGGCAGAGGGATAGAGAGAGGAAGGTACAGAGAGAGGGGGAGAGAGAGTGAGGGGAGAGAGAGGGATGGGGGGAGAGAGAAAGGGAGGGAGAGAGGGATAGAGGGGGGCAGAGGAGGGGAGAGAGAGAGAGGAGGGGGAGATAGAGAGAGCGGAGAGAGAGAGGAGGGGGAGATAGAGAGAGGGGAGAGAGAGGGGGTGGAGAGAGAGAGAGAGAGAGAGAGAGAGAGAGAGAGAGAGAGAGAGAGAGAGAGAGAGAGAGAGAGAGAGAGAGAGAGAGAGAGAGAAGAGATACAGAGAGAGAGGCACACAGAGACAGACACAGAGACAGACACAGAGACAGACACAGAGGGGTGAGAGAGGGGAACCACCATGTTCTGTATAAAACATTTAAAATCAAAACTAATGCTATTTGGTAAAGTCCTGCCAGCATACAGTCCCCCCCCTCCACACACACACACACACACACACACACACACACACACACATATACACATACACATACACATACACATACACATACACATACACACACACACACATTCCTCCAGCCTCCTTGAGTTTTATACTAAACGTGCACACACACGCACAGACGATTGACTCAACCTTTCACTCCCACACATGCGCGTATTTCCTCACACCTGCACTGTATGGTGACATGTCCTGCGTGGCTTCTCGGCTTCAGTGCTGCAGAAGTGCAGAAATTGTGTGCCCACGAAACCCGTGCACCACACACACATAACCAAGAACAGGCACGCACACACATAACCAAGAACAAGCACGCACACATATAACCAATAACAGGCACGCACACACATAACCAAGAACAGGCACACACATAACCAAGAACAGGCACACACACATAACCAAGATCAGGCATGCACACACGTAACCAAGAACAGGCACGCACACACATAACGAAGAACAAGCACGCACACATATAACCAAGAACTGGTACGCACACACATAACCAAGAACAGGCACACACATAACCAAGAACAGGCACACACACATAACCAAGATCAGGCATGCACACACGTAACCAAGAACAGGCACGCACACATATAACCAAGAACAAGCACGCACACACATATCCAAGAACAGGCACACACACAAAACCAAGAACAGGCACACACACACATAACGAAGAACTAGCACACACACATATAACCAAGAAGAGGCACGCACACACATAACGAAGAACAAGTACGCACACACATAACCAAGAACAGGCACGCACACACATAACCAAGAACAGGCACGCACACACATAACCAAGATCAGGCACGCACACACACAACCAAGAACAGGCACGCACACACATAACCAAGATCAGGCATGCACACACATAACCAAGAACAGGCACGCACACACATAACCAAGAACAGGCATGCACTCACATAACCAAGAACAGGCACGCACACACATAACCAAGATCAGGCACGTACACACATAACCAAGAACAGGCACGCACACACCTCATAGAGAGTCATTTGTTTCCATTTCTACCACGTCCATCTGTGCTGTCTACATCTCTTCGCTTGCAAAAACTACTGACTATTCATATATTGCAGTAGCTATTAGTATATTTATATTAATATATTGCAGTAGCTATTAGTATATTTATATTAATATATTGCAGTAGCTATTAGTATATTTATATTAATATATTGCAGTAGCTATTAGTATATTTATATTAATATGTTGCAGTAGCTATTAGTATATTTATATTCATATATTGCAGTAGCTATTAGTATATTTATATTAATATATTGCAGTAGCTATTAGTAAGTTTATATTAATATTTTGCCATGAAAGCACACAATAAACGGTGTAAAGCAAAAAACATAAATAGAAAAACCCTCTTTGCTTGCAGCAACAATTTCTTTTTTCACTTTGCTTGCAGAAACTACCGACTATTAATATATTGGTGGATCTAAAATTGTGATGTATAGCTGTTTCCTCTGTGCATGTGTGGACAGGTGTGGTGTGTGATTGTCGGATTTAAAGATTTTTGGACAATGGTGGCGTTCTGGTAACCCGTGTTTCTCTTTGCCTCTTGACATGCGTTTCGGTTCTGGGAGAACATCTGGCGACGAGGATAAACTATTTTACCTTGGAGACTACTGCCTTCTTCTCTTTTCCTGAAGTCATGGCCACATTTGGGACAATTGGAGAGTTTAAAGACGAAGAGGAAGAGTGGTTGCTTGATTTGGAGCGTATGCAGCACTACTTCACAGCTAACGACATTATGAGTGTGGAGAAACAACGGTCCATAATGCTGAGTGTTTGCAGGGCGCCGACATACAAGCTCATGTCAAGTTTGTTCGCACCAAGGAAACTGGGAGACATCCCGTTTTCAGAGCTGATTGTGCAGCATCACAAACTGAACATCCGCAGTCAAGAAGGGGGTGAGTCCATTTAGGATTATGTAGCAGCCTTACCTAAATTGGCTGAACAGTGTGAATATGGAGGTAGTCTCCAGGAAATGCTACGGGATCGGTTAGTCTGTGGAGCAACGAACGATCGCATCCGACGCAGATTGCTGACGGCAACAACGTTGGATTTCGACAAGGCCCTGAATATAACTTCGTCAATAGAATTGGCGGAAAAGAACACATTACATTGGATCTCCATGAACATACCGGAGTAGTGCAGGATCAAGGAGCAGGAAACAGGATGACGAGGTTGAATAGCCGCCAGACCCCCGCACTTTATCTTTTGAAGAGGGGTCTGCAGTAAAATGTGATTGCTGTGGACAGACGACTCATAATCAAGCGAGCGAGTGTTCAACTAGAAATATAGACTGCAATATATGTGGAAAAAAAGGGTCACTTTGCAAGAGTCTGTCATTCAAAACCCAAAACCCAAAGCATTACTCGGAGCAAGAACAGCTCTCCACAGGGAAGGATAAAAAGGTCTCAATGCAAGACATATCAGTTAGAGGAGGAAAATGAAGAAGACACATGCAGTCTTTTTCATAAATCGAGCAATCAAGCAAAATCCAAACCGCTGGTTGTGAGGTTGGAGGTACAAGGCAGAGAAGTGCAGATGCACAGGGCCTTCGGTATCACTGATTAGTGAGGATATGTTCCAGGAGAAGTGGAGGGCAGACAACCCAAACAGACCCACAATCTGCCCCAGTCAGACCACACTCTGCAGATATACTGGTGAACCTGTGGATATTGTGGGAGAATGCAAAGTCGCTGTGAGGTATGTCACACAGAAGGCAGAGTTGACCTTAATGGTGGTGAGAGGTTCAGGACCCTGTCTGCTGGGGTGGGACTGGCTCCGAGCAATACGGTTGAATTGGCTGGCGATGAACAATCTCAATGCCAGTGATCAATTGAGGAAACTCCTGAAGGACTATGGAGACCTTTTCAAATTGGAGCTGGGAAAACTGAAAGGAATGAAGGTTAAGCTAGATATTGACTCGAATGCAATTCCGAAGTTTGTGAAAGCCTGCCCAGTACCATTTTCGCTGAGAGCGAAGGTAGATCAGGAGTTGGATCGGTTGCTAAAGGCTGGGATCATAGAACCTGTACAATTTTCTCGTTGGGCAGCTCTGATCGTCCCAGTTATGAAATGAGATGGCTCGGTTCGGATATGCAGAGACGACAAGGTTACAATCAATCCGGTAGCCCGCTCAGACACTTACCCCATTTCACGCATTGATGAGTTGTTCACAAAACTTTCTGGGGGGAACTCTTCACAAAGCTAGACTTGAGCCACGCCTACCAGCAGTTGGTTTTGTCGAAAACTTCACGTGAATTTGTCACAATAAACACATCGGGGCTTGTTAAGATACACATGCTTACCATTTGGCTTGTCAACGGCGCCATCTGTGTTACAATGCACAATGCAAAATTTGCTGATGGAGATTGCAGGAGTTGTGGTCTACCTTGATGATTTGTTAGTAACAGGAAATTCCGTTCGCGACCATCTTTGCAACCTTAAGCGTGTCTTTAAGAAGTTGCGAGATGCAGGATTGCGATTACAATGACAGAAATGTGTTTTTCTCGCTGCTGAAGTCACATACCACGGACACAAGTTAACCGTGAATGGGATACAGATGAGAAGGTCAGGGCAATCACCGAGGCACCTGCACCAAAGAATGTAAAAGAACCGAAGTCCTCCTTCGGGCTACTGAACGACTTCAGCAAGTTTTTGCCTGATTTAGCATCTTCACTTGAGCCTCTATATCATCTACTATGGATGGAGGTGCAGTGGCAATGGAAGAAGGATCAACAAGGAGCATTCCACAAAGCAAAGTGCTTGCTGAAATCCACACACGTCCTGACTCGTTACGATGATCACAAGAAACTAGTGGTGTCATGTGACACCAATCCATATGGTGTCGGAGCAGTGCTGGTGCATATAATGCCAGGTGGGACAGAGAGACCAATCGGGTATGCTTCGCGCACGTTGAATCAGGCAGAGCACAGATACTCGCAGGTCGATAAGGAAGGCCTCGCAGTCACTTTTGGAGTGAAGAAATTCCACATCGATCTGTATGGCCGTGCCTTTCAAATATATACAGAAGTAGGGTGAGTATACTGATTCTGGCTCACTTTTCCCCATGTAAATGAATGGGGGATTTTCAGCGATTCATATTTTTTTCCCGAAAAAATAAACCCCCTTTTTATCCCAAAGTATATTTATTTGTCTCCCCTTTTAACCTAGGGGCACTCTATTCAAATAACCAATGCAACAAGATTAAGATTTGTTCAAGTAGCAAAGTAGTAATGTGATTTGTTAAAGGTGATTCTAAAGAAATATCTGAAACATGTAAGCTGAGGGATACTCTTTTTCAAATAACCAATGCATATTGTTTAGCTCACTCATTGAACCTATAAAGATTTGTTCATTCTCAAATTCCTTCAATAGTTTAATTTTCTTTGCACAATAATCCCCATCTAAATATTTAAAAATAAAACATTTGAATCTTTATATTTTTCAAGATACCCCTTTTGTGTCATTATGAAATGATAAACTTCTCTCATTGATCTCATCTGACCACACCCTGAGTTGCATATCATTTTGAGATTGTAGTAAATTATTTTTCCATTGTTCAATTGATAACCATCAAAGTTTTCAGTCCATCCAAGGATATTTATTATTTTCTTTACATCCTCTAATTTATTGGTTTTTAAATTGATTCGCTTATTTGTTTTATTTACCTTTGTTTTAGTTATTTTTTCAATTAGACTTATTTGATATTTTTCACATTCATTATGTTTTCCATTTATATACCAAGACTGAGATTTTCTCCACTCTTTGGTTTGATTAATACTTGGTTCGACCATTTATATATTGTGAAAAACGCGGCGGTAGCCCTTAAAAACCCGAACCCATCTTCCCATCGTTAAAACTTGTGTCCATATGGAACACAATCTATTCTATTCACTCTATCATACAATATCCATATGGAACACAATCTCTTCTATATACTCGATGATTAAATATTCACTCTATCATACAATATCCATATGGAACACAATCTATTCCATTATCTAAAATAAATCTCTCATCACCAAAGGCTCCTAATGCCTTTTTATTTACTTCTTCACTATATATCTTATGTTTATAACTTCTTATTGTATTCATTTTCCTATATTCTTCTTTCTTATTCATCAAACAATTATAATGATTTCTTTATTACATATTTCTTTATTCCCTTTAACCTTTTATCAATCTGATCACCAAACTTAGAAGCATATGCCTTTGCTCTCAATCCAATAAACTCACTCATTACTTTTCCACCCAATTCATCCTTAAACTTGCCAATAACCTTTTCATTCTTTTTTGAAAAAAGCTCGCTCTTCTGACTAAAATTACTTGTCATATACTCCAATATTTTTCTTCATATCTTTACAAACATCATCAGTTTTTTATATCGATAATAAAACTATCAGTGTCCATATACAACAATGAAACATTTTCACCATACTCTTTCTTTAAGCCATTATTCAAATAATCATACATCAATATCTTTGATAAATCAAGAACTGCTGTTCCAATATAAATTGGTTTATCCATTACAATACTTTCCTTTTCCATATGAATAGCAGAAAAGTTCTCTGAAAAAACCTCTTCTCTCTCAAAACTTGGTTTATTTATCAATCCAGAAGCTTCTTTCCAAGATGTTGCAAATCTAATGTTTTATCTGTTTCTAACATTTTCCATAGTCTTTCCAAATGCAGCATAATTCATTAATTTATAAAAGTCCCCTTCAAATTTTACTTTTGTATTTGCTCTCATATCTGAATTGAATTGAATATACTTTTCCATCCAAGGACTTTGTTTAAATTTTAAAACTCTATGAATGTTAGCAACTCTGAACCCAGCAGATAAATATTGTCTCAAGTTCCTTTGATGCAAAACATATCCCTCTTTATCATAGAATGTTGTTACTAACTTTTCTGTTGATTTACCTTTAATATTAAAACTTTTATGATAATCACATAACCATTCTTTCTTTGGGGTTTCTTTCTCACATGCAAAAGGAAGGTCTTTATGCTGATTATGAAGATCACTCGGGTACCTCAAATCAACTTCAAAATAATAACCTTCTTCTTCCTCATTCAATTCCTCTTGAGAAGAAACAACAATATTCATCAAAGCCTTTTCATAATCCTTTTCTTCCACCCACTCGAATTTACCATAAGGCAGAGATTGAGACATTGCCCATCCATTCAAATCATTAGCATCAAAATACATCAAATAATTACAATCTTTTTCACTCTCATAATTTGGAAGATATTTATTATTTGCTTTAGCATATCTTTTTGAACATACTTGTGATATTCCACCTCTCTTCGACTTCTCAATCATCAAAAGCATATCTACATCACTGATTAAATCTATATCTTGTTTTGTCATTTTCAACATTGCACTCCAAGCTAAACCAGGAGCTGTGAAATAGTGGGCAGGATCTAATCCATAACAATTTTTATTATGACAGAGTGATCTAAAAGCTTCAAACTAATCAGCGAACAATAAAACATCTGTTTTTAGATACAAATCATGATATTCTCCAAGGTTCTTCATCTTAAATATTTTCAAAATTTCTTGTGGGTGTTTATATTCCTTATCACTTATCTCTTCTTCAAAAAGGTTATTATAGAAACTTTCTTTTGAAGGAAGTTGTGTTTCTTTAAATCTCATAAATGAATCCATATAATCATAAGGATAAATTCCCTTACTTGTAAGAATTTTCTCTTTACTTTGAATTTCATTCCTTGTTTGAATTTCCTCTCTAGTTAGAATTCCCTCTTTAATCAGAATTTCATCTATAATCAGAATTTCCTCTTTAGTTAGAATTTCATTCATTGTTCGAATTTTCTTTATAATTACAATTTCATCTTCAGTTAGAATTTCTTCATTAATTTCCTCATTAATTATAATTTCCTCTTTACTTTGAATTCTCTCTTTAATCTGAATTTCCTCTTTAGTTATAATTTCCTCTTTTGGAAAGAATGAATTAAGATTTGGAAAAGAGCCGTGGAGCTTAGATTTGATGCTAGGTTGGCTAGTGGTGTTCCCATGAACTTGTAAGAATCTAGAAACCTAATACGAGTTAAAGATTTTGTGAATATCATTTTTGTAAATGAAATATACTTTTGACTTGTGTTTGTTATGGCAGAAATATTCCCTGGTGTTTTTGAAAGTTCATTTATAAATAGATGTGTATCATAGTTGGCGCTGTTGGGAAGAAAGACTGGAATAAAAGAAGGTAATTTATAATTAAGATTACAACAGGAATGAGCGGGACCTCTATATTTACCAGTAAGATGACAATGATCCTTAACTTTAGACTCTTCAAGTTCCTCCTCACAAATATGACAGATATTGTTCTTTCTGAATTCTAATTTTTCTTCTTCAGTTAATTTCATCGGTTCATTTGTTTCTTTCATTAATTTAGTTAGTCTCACACAATCCTTTTCTAATCGTTTTACAAACTCTTGAGAAGCTTTTTTTCCACTATAATGTTCAAGTTTATTATACTTTTCTCCAACAGATGATTTGATAAAATAATAGAAACCACAAGGAATATGTTTTTGATATTTATTTGTATGTGATTCTTTTGGATTAGGAGAAGCAGTATTTATCTTTTTTAGGATACATTCAAAATCAGCGTATATCACAAATGGGTGCATGATCGATTTATTATAATCTTCAAAAGAAATCTTTTCACCAGGTTTAGGCATTGTAATTACAGCTGATTTATGATTACTACAATATTATGAATGTTGTTCTAATCGTTCTTTTGTATGAAATGAATTAAGACATCGCTTACAAGGATATATTTTGTTTGCTGTTCTGAATACCTGAGAAGAGATTAATCTTGATAAATTATTGATGTATGTGTAATGTGAATTCTTTCCAACACTAAAATATAAAACATCAATGTGTGTTTCTTCATTTTTATAGTTGTTTGAAATTTTTAATATTTGAACTTTGTTCGTATCCGTTAATCCATACACGTTAATAGAAAGATTATTCTTTTTCTCAAATTTAGGAATATCTGTTTGTGTCATTGGGAATTTAAAATCTTTAATGTCCAAGGTATTCTCATATTTCGTATATTGTTTTACTCTTTTTGAATTACATTTTGGTGGATGTAAGTGAGCAAGAACAGACCAGAGAAAACATTTATTATCATTGTTCTTAATATTAACAACTGCCTTCTTTAGTTTTATTTATTTTGGTAATTCAATATAAGAAGAAGCTTAAAGAGGGTTTGAATTTAGAATTTGTATGTCAAAAGAAGATTATTTTTTTAAATATTAAATCCACTTCCTACCACTGTAGTATCAACATCCTCCTCTTGTCTTGATAGTTCTTCATAAACCACACTCTTCAAAAAATCTTGAAATGAAGTTATAAAATGAAGATCTGTTCTCATACAAGGAGTTTGTTCTTAATCTTGTCTTTTCATATTCATTTTCACTCCCATATAAAACTTAAAAGTTTTCATTTCTTTTAATGTCTTTTTAATAACATTTTCAACATCAGGTTTCACTAATTCAATTGATTCAGCTATTGATGATGGACCGGATTCTCCAAATTGAAAAATATTATTTTTATATGCCCTTTAAATGCCCCATCAGTGTTTTCAATATAATCGTCTCCCTTTACTTTAAACTCATTTTTCATGTGTTTTTGTGATTGAAGGTGATTCTTATAACTACCCTTCAAAACATCCTTTGAGCAGATATCACAATGTTTTCTTTCCAACTCAAGAAGAGATTTTTTTTTTTTTTGTATACCTTTGTCGAGGCTCGTATGAGAGCTAACACACAACTCACAGCAAGGAGGCATGAGACAAGAGGGGCGGGAGTGGAAGGGACAAAACAGTGGGGAACAGACACATTAGGTGAACTGTGGAAGGGAGAGTGATGGGGATGGGATGGGGAACATGGCGAAGAGAAGATGGACATTTCAGGGACTTTCAGGAAGGAAAGCAGGAGAAATGAAGGAAGTGGGCTTGGGTGGATTATTGGGGGGAGAAAAGATCGAGGATTTGGATGGGGGAAGATAAGAGGTGGTGGTGAACAGCTGTTTTGAAAGCCTGGAGGGAAGAATGGGAAAGAATAGAGTGAGGAAGTTTATTCCAAAGGCGGGAAAAAAGAGGAATGAAAGAGTGAAGATGAGCAGTGATTCGTGATTTTGGTAGTTTTACCAGAAGGGGGTTGTTGGCAGACCTTGAGCGCCCTGTGGAAATGTGGTGGGGACAAATCGCAGAGAGAGCAGGGGGGGCAAGGCTGGAGAGGAGTCGGTAGAAGACAGAAAGACCACCGACCAACCTGCGGTGATTGAGTGAGAGGCCCAAAGACTCAGCTTCATTACGGGAGATGCCGATGATCTTAAATGCCCTGGTTTCGACAGCGTGAAGCCGAGAAAGGTCGGAGGCAGGAGCACCAGCCCAGAGGGGAGAGCAGTACTCCATCAGGCTACGGACAAAAGCTTTGTAAGTGGTCAGGAGCTCAAGAGGGCCGAGGAAGGACTTAGCACGACGGAGGATTCCCAGTCGGCGACTGGCTTTTGAGGCGAGGTTGGAAATGTGACTTTCCCAGGAAAGGTCATGGCAGATAGTGAGACCTAGAAGCTTGAAAGAAAAGACTTCTTCCAGAGGATTGTTGAGAAAGTGGATGGGGGGAGTTTTGTAAACGGTCCTTTCGAAGAGACATATTGAGAGTGTGAGATTTGTCTGGATTGAAAGACATGTTCCACGTGTTGGACCAGTTTGTGATTTTATCCAGATCTGCAGTGAGTGAAGAAGCTGCTGCTTGCCGGTCTGAGGGATGACAGATGGTACGGCAGAGGGTGGAGTCGTCGGCAAAGAGAAATAGAGGATTTTCCAGAGAGTCCGAGAGATCATTGATGAAAACCAGAAAAAGAACAGGGCCCAGAACGCTACCTTGAGGAACTCCAGCCTGCACAGGGAGAGGGGATGAAAGAACTCCATTTAGGGCCACACGTTGACTGCGACAGGAGATGAAGTCTGCGAGCCATGAGTGGAGATGGCCTTGAATACCATGGGAAGAGAGTTTGGTGAGTAGGGCAGGGTGCCAGACTGTGTCAAAAGCACGTGATATGTCCAGGGATACGGCTCGGATTTCCTGTCTGGCATTGAGGACCTCCATCCATTGATGTGAGAGCAGAAGCAGCATATCCAGGGTAGAGTGACCTGGTCTGAAACCAAATTGATGATTGGAAATCAAGCCATTGGAGAAGAGGAAGGATTTCATATCTGAGGAGATGATGGATTCCATCACCTTGCTGATGATTGGGAGAAGGCTGATTGGTCTGTAGTTATAGGGATCTGTTTTTGCACCTTTTTTATGCAGGGCAGTGATGTTAGCAGATTTCCAAGCAGATGGCAGATGACCTTGGGCAAATGAGAGGGTGAATAGAACAGAGAGAGGGTGAGCAAGAGCAGAAGAGCAGGCTTTGAGGACACGTGGGCTGATGCCGTCTGGACCGGTTGCAGAACCTGACTCGAGGTTTGAAAGCAAGCTCTCCACCTTGTCAGGAGAAAAGGATACAGAGTCCAGGGACAGTTGGGTGCGACTGGGTAAAGTGGCTAGAGATAGAGATGGGTTTAGGACACAAGATTTAGCTGCAAACACCGAGTTTAGACATTCAGCTTTATCACGTGTGGAATCAGCAGTGCGGCCATTTGAGGTAAGGGAGGGGATGGAGGGGGAACATACACCAGAAACAGATTTGATTAAACGCCACCAGGATTTTGAGGAGGAAGAGAGGTTTGAGAGTTCAGACTTGAGATGAGAAAGATGTTGTTTTCTGGCTCTCCTGAGGGTAGATACACACTTGTTCCGAGCTTTGTGGAAAGAACTGAGATTGCCCTCAGTTGGGTTTGCTTTCCATGAGGCAAAGGCAAGTAGTTTCAGGACAACTGCCTCGCCACAAGCTTCAGTAAACCAAGGGCGGGAGGAAGGGTAAGACAACTGAACACGAGAGGGGATAAATCTGTGCATGAGGGAGAGCAAGTTTCTTTGAAAGAATTCCCAGGATGAGTTGATGTTTGAGAAAGTAGTGATAGGAGACCAGTCTGTAAGTTTGATGGCTGCTCGGAGAACCTGCCAGTCGGCTTGAGTGAAATGCCAGACTCGACGGCGGTGAGGTGGTTCTCTGATAACAGCCAGAGAGATGTCCACTTTGACAAGGACGTGGTCAGAAGAACCAATTGGAGCGAAGGAAGAGCAGCAGATATTGTCAGGGAAATTTGTCAAAATCAGATCCAGAAGAGATGGAGTACCATTGGTTGAGATCCGGGTTGGGAAGTTGACCGATTGAGTCAGTCCCAATGAGTCGCAGAAAGCTTTTGCTGAGGTGCCATGGCAGGTGAGAGAGGTACCCACACCTAGACAACTGGCGTGATGACAATTGAAGTCACCACATAAGAGGAAGAGAGAGTTTGGATGAGAAGATAGAAGATGGTCCATGTTTTCGGATAGTGAGGTGTAGATGGAGTCATCACTGTTCGGTGGACGGTACAGTACACATATAAACATGAGGTGGGAGTGGAGGGGAAGCCGAAGCCAGAGGTATTCCTGGGGGTGTAGGGGAGTGAGAGCAGTGCATGGAGAGTGAGGAATTGAGTCTTTGATGAAGAGAGCAACACCTCCACCAGGACGAGGCTCAGGTCTGTCATACCGTAAGAGGGATATTTGTTTGATAAGATTGAATGTGTGTTTGTTGGTTTGAAGGTGTTTTTATAATATTTAAATTCGTGATTACAAACATCGCAGTACGTTGTATTCACCATATTTATATAATAAAACTTTGCTTAAACTAAAATTTTCTTGATGAAAATTTCGTTTAATTTATAGGTGAATCTGTGCTTAAAACCATTTTATCCTCCAACTTTTTTCACTTAATAAATACAATGTTTCAAGAGAAAAAGACAAGTTTCAAACAATCTCTTCATTTGTAAAAGATACTGAGAAATATGTCAAGGATGTAAAATTGAACAAAGATAAATATAACAACTATTGGATAAAAACAATTATGGTGGATAAGATGAGTTCTTCAATTTCCTTCAGTGCAAGGGCTTTTAGTATACCTGGAAGAACATCAATTCAGGTATCTCTAACAAAAGTTTCTTCTCTCTTTCTGGTAATATATTCAAAACGAGAAAAAGCAATGAAACAAGAAAAAAGTATCAAAAAATAAAAACCTTATGGATGAAACTTTCGAAAGAAAAGATAAGACCATCTGTAATATGCAAGGAGAAATTTGTATTTTTTTCAACAACGCTAAAGATATAAATCCTGATGAAATAAAGGATGTTAATATATCAGGTGAAATGACATTTGGTTCAATTGTAGTTAAGGATCATTTGAAAATTACCTTTAATATAAAAAAATTAGCAGTTGAATCTGTTAATGAAAAAAAGTATATAGATATCGATGGTATTGTTTTTTTTCTACTAATTAAATATGAGTCAATATTCAACTGAAGATTTTGAAGATTATGAGAGTGATTACGAAACCGAGAGTTTGCATTCAAACGAAAGTTATGATACCGAGAGTTTGTGTTCAAACGATAGTTATGAAAGTATAGATGATTCTGAAAGTATCGAAGATGATATCGAAGATGAATTTCAGTTTTAGTAAAGTTTTACTTTAGAAATATGAATAGCTTACTCGATTTTGAGCCTCTTGAATTCCCTGATTCTCCATATGACAAATTTGAGAATTGTCCTGCGTGTTAAAGACGGGGATTAAACACAGAGTCAAAATCCGATAAACAATGTATATTTTGTGATTATCTTCTAATTAATGATAAAAAAAATATAGAAAGGAAAACAATTCTTTTAGATTTACACCAAAAATGAATTACTTTACAAGATTGATTGGAGAAATGAATGTAAAGTATGAGGGTGATAACACACCTTTCCTTACAAGGGAATAAACTGAACGTATTAGAGAAGTGTTCAAAGGATTGTTGTTATATATTATTCATGGATGTGATTTTCAGGGAAATATCAACACAAGATATTGTATGAATAAAATAATGGATTATCTTGATATTCAATCTGAACTTAGGATAAAATATAGTTTCTAACAAAGCCAACAATAAATTAAATAACCTGTTTTCCAAATATATAAATGAATGATTTTTTCCCATTTGGGAAAATAAGATAAAATTTAACATTCATAAAAATCTTCCAAATTCATGAAGATGTCTCATAGTTGGTTCAAGCAGATGTGGAAAAACCTGCTTACTTTTGAAGATGCTCCTGACTCCAAACTTTTTAGATTATGATAATTTAATAATTTTCACAAAGTCGAGTTTTCAACCAGAGTATCAACTACTCTCACAAGGTTTTAATGCTGGTCTTCAAAAAGAAGATATAATCGGTTTATTTAAACTTCAAAAAAACCTAAATAATTATAACATTGAAGATATAATTCAACTATTTTGTGATACACAGAGATGTAAAAAGAAAGAACAGAGATGTAAAAAGATTAATGTTTCTTCTCACAAAAGATGGAAGACAAGATTCAACTGTGAGGGATGAATCAAAGTATATTGACAAACCATTGAATATGAAAAATAATGATGATAAAGTATATATTGATCTGCTGAACTCTGTTGATTAGAGTGCTATTCTTTCTGGTAAAAGTAGGAAGAATGAGAAGGAGAAACACATTATTCAGGCTTTAAGTATCCTTGGTTCAGGTGTTAGTTTTCTTCCAAATGACCCATCACAATTAGTTAATAGACTGTTATTGTTGTTAGGCAGTAAGAAGGCTGGAAATAACAATTGTTTTTATGAAGCATCAGCCATTTTAGACCAGTTGATGAACATGAAAATAATTAATAAATCTCAATATAAAGACATTTTATCTCATATTAAATAAGATGAGAAGCACAATCCTTTTTTTCAATTTCAGAACAAGCAACCACACATCTTCATTCCCATACCCACTACAACTTTGCACAATAAAAGAATATGAGGCATCATTATTGTCCATGGAAACTTATATCTTATTTAATATAACCAAGAAAAATGACAAGTTCAGTTATAATCCGGAAAGTGGATACAAAACGATAACAGTTTCACCCGTGGCAATATGATATTTCTCAAATATCTTCTGAAATTGCTCGTCTTATGAAAGAACGGGGTGATGAACCAAAAAATATTGTTATAGATATTCAAAAACATACTTCAAAATCAACGATTAAACTCAAAAATAAATACAAGGTTCATTTCACAATTGAGAATTCATTTGGGGAGTTATTAGGTTTCTCCTCAAAAAAGATTGAAACTAATGGGACGTTTTACAGTGATAATGTCATTCAAATATCCTCAGGAATAAATTCGGTATTAAGTCACTGTGATTTGATTGATGGTGCTCATTATGATGGAATAAAAACAAATACAATAATTTCATTCAGCGCATACTCAACCCCAATTGGTTATAAATTCAATATGGAACCCAAAAATTTGGTTTATCTCCCTGTCAGGAAAAACCATACACAGAGTAAATTTTAGGATAACCGACCAAGATAATCGTATGATTTCTTTTAATGGAGAAGTTATATCCAACAGAATTCACCTACGTGAAGTTTTCCAACAAATAAATACGATGGTTATTGTGATGAAACACGAGTTGGGAAAATATAAAATAATTACAGGGGATGGGATGTTCCTTTCACCATACTACAAGGGTGAAGGTATGTATCTTGGTAGAGGATACTATAAACCTACGAGACAAAGGGATGTCGGACATCAATTTAGAGGAGATGGGATAATTGATACTCTAATGGGTATCGGTTCAACTATTCTTAAACATAAAGACCTAATTGGTTCAACTGCTTCTGCTGTGGGAAATGTAGCAGGTGCTATAAAGAGTATAAAAGATGCCCAAAAGGAATCTCATAAATTACAAGCAATAAAAGAAATTAAGAAAGGCACAACCCAGTTGTCTCCCCAAGAACGACAGAAAATAATTCGAATACTTGGATCAGAGTTTCAAAAGTTTTAACATGTTTTTTCCTAAATAAATACAAGTATGGAAGCAATTGATAGTATCTATGATTTGGATGACACTATTATTATCTCAAACTCCACTAAAAAAGATTACTTCAAGGTAAATGCAATAACTGCAACAGACTGGAATGCAAATGGTACAAAAAGTTATGAAATAAATAATCAACAAACCTATTTGAATCTACCCGAAAGTTTCTTGTTGTGTAAATTTACATGCACTAAGGCTGGGAATAACACAAACGCCACACTCGTAAATGATTTCTTCTGGAAAATGTTTGATAGTGTTCGTTTGTACATTGGAACACAAGAAGTTGAAGCGGTTGATTATGTCTCTGCTGTATCTGAAATGATGAAATTTACACTATATTCATTCGGTGATAGAATGGGAAAGGGTGCTGTCGAAGGTTTTATTCCTGATATGTCAATGGGAACAAACACAGACCCTGGATATAATCAAAGGAAAGGAATGTATAATGATGATACAAAAGCAGGTAATAGTTTTACTGTGGCAGTTCCTCTTAAAGGTATATTTGGATTTTGTGATCATGATAAAGTTCTGTATGGTCTTAAAATTAGATTTCAACTACAAAGGAATGATAATGAAAATAGATTACTTTTTGGTGTTGGTAGTGCTTTTGTTGATCAGAATTAATTTGTAATTGATGAAATGAGTTGCTATACTAGTGAATATACTCCTAATCTTAAAACAGAAGAGATGTTGAATAGAAGTCTTAACTCAAAGAAACCACGTGGTGTATCATACCTCAAACGAAGATGTCAACACATTAAACTCAAGCAAACCACTTACACGTGGAATTTGGGTGTTCTGGAAGGAAAGCCACGATATCTGTGGATCATTTTTAAAAAGCCAGATGGTGATACTGCGACTGATAAGAATAATGCATTGAGTGATAATGCTAAGGTGAAACAACTTCGTGTTTCTCGAGATGGAACATTTTACCCACGAGATAGATTGGAAATTAATTGGGAAAAAAATGATTTTTCTGAAGCATACAAGTCTTGCCAAAAGGTGAGCGAAAGTAATGGAAATAAAGAACCTATTTTGGATATGACAGCATTTAAAAATTTGTATACAATCCATGCGTTTGACCTGACTGCTCAAAAGGAAACTATAAAGTCTAATCGAGTGGATACTTCCCTGTACATTGAAAGAGGAGAGAGTGAAGAAGTTGATACATATTGTTTGCTTTTGGAAGAAACAGTATTGCAGGTTAATACAGATAATGGTGTTATGATTAGTCTCACATCATTTTTTGTAAAATAAATGAGTGGCAAAGTACCAACTGGGGTATATGTTAATCAAATCATTCTTCATCAACTATCATCTTGTGTTCAAAATCAAAAGCCTTGTACAATTAACGTTAATACAATTCAGAGAAAAGGAGCAGTAAGAATTGATGTTTTGCTCACAAGAGAACAGGTTAAAATCTTGAATGATACTGGCTCACTTAAAATTACAATGACAAAACCATTGTTGAAAAAATATTCAATAAGAGAGACGGGTGGAGGATTTCTCCCATTTCTAATTCCTTTATTTGCTGGTTTAAGTGCGGTTGGAGCATTGATGGGTGGTATTTCAACAGCGGTGAAAACTGCCAACGAAAGGAAGTCTAAACTCCGGGCTCAAAAAGAATTGGAAAGACATAACAAAGAGTTGGAGAAACAAATTAGTGGAAGTGGTGTAATTGTAGATTTTGCTGAAAAACTTGAAGGTCTGCCTGATAAAGCGAGATTGTTAGTTGGAGATATGCTTTCTTCTATCGCACAAGCAGGTGTAAAATTAACCCTAAGGGGTAATGGATTATATCTTTCTAATAAATAAATGAGCATTGATGAGTGGTTTAAAGAATTTGGAAAGAATACAACATCAAATTTACAACTTGTCAAATATTTTAAGAAATTAAAAATTCATAATGTGGTTATTTGTATGAGAGATGAATTAATAAACATGCCTAAACATACAAAGAATATTATTATGAACTTAGAAGATAATAATGGGAACGGTTCTCATTGGGTTTGTATTTTTAATAATCAAGACAAATATTATTTTGATAGTTTTGTTCTTCCACCACCTGTTGAAGTCATAAAATTATTACACAATGGTGTTTATCAAACATTTCAATCCAAGAATTAAATTCCAAGTGTTGTGGTCAATTATGTCTATATGTGTTATTTCAACTCAACAAAAATAATTTTTTATGACATTATTTTTAATCTAATATAAAGGACATGTTAGGAAAGATGGTTCTATCTTTGGTGTATCCCAAGAACTGGATATTGATTTATCAAATTATTACACAAAGGCACAGGCTGAACGACATAAATATAATATAACAAAAAATATTAAAATGAAAAATGCTCATATATTAAAAAATTGTCCAAGCCCGACTGACACGAATGGCTTGGTGAGATTAAGCGATTTATCACAATATATATCCTTAAATAAAACGGCCGTGTATTCCAAAGATACAGAAGTGTTGATTTTATCTCCAGGTCATACAGAATTCACAGTTCGAATTAAAATAAATTTTTATAAAGAAGGGCGTATCGTTTGCATGAGAATAGAACAATGGGGGTATGATATGAATGATTTAGGGTATAATTGGTCATTTAAAATTGACCTTGAAGACCTGGAACAATTAAATCAGTCTTGTAAGGAAGAATATTATCCACTTGGTATAGAGAATGACTTTTGGGGAGCCACGATTCGTAAACAACAAATAAAAGAATTTAATTAGGGTAAATATAATAATGGTTTTGCCCTAGTTTATATCATGAAAACAGAAAAAACAGGATTATATATAATAAGTAAGGAAATACAAAAGGATTTAACTATGGGAAGATGGGGAGGTGTTTCGTGTCATAATATTATTCTAACATATATTTCTAATACATAAATGATGGCAAGAAGGCTTCAAGAAAATTATCATTTCTGTGTCCAAGCATACCTTCAAGAAAAGGGTATTCGGTATTTTAATAAATATGTTCTACAACATAAGAATGAGGTATTTTCAATAAAAGATTGGCATTATGCTGATGTTGATAAACCAACAACTTTAGATTTAATTTGAATGTTAAATAATGAAAAAATTATAAAGTTAAGAAAACGTAAGGCTCTTTTAGAAATTCAAAAGAAATTTTATTGGTTTCCTGTTGTAAATAACATTATTTTGGATACAGGAATAACAAGAAATCCTGATGAATATATGTATGATATTCTATGGGGTGTAAGCGATTCAAGGATAGTAAGGGATGAGGAAGTTGAAGAGAGAGAAGAGGAGGAAAAGGAGAAGAGAGAGGAGGAGAGGGAGAAGAAAGAGAAAGGGGAAAGGGAGAAGAAAGAGAAGGAGGAGAGAGAGAAGAGAGAGTAGAGAGAGAAGGAGGAGAGAGAGAGTAGAGAGAGAAGAGAGAGAGAAGGAGGAGAGGGAGGAAAGAGCGAGACTGAATAAATGTGAAAATATGGAAACCAGTGAGATTAGAAAAAGATTGGTGGTATTACAGAAAATAACTCAACCCACCGAGGAGGAAAACAAAGAATTGACAAGTCTATTAGCAGTATTTTCGACAAGACTGTTGACATCGTTTTCATGGAGAGGATATTGATGTTAATTAAAGTTTTTTTTTTTTTTTCATCAATAAATGGAGGAGAGAGTGAAGGCATTTCTAATGATTCTTTATGTTTTAAAAATTAAGATTCAAATGTGCATGTTGGAAACTAAAAAGGTTTTTGCACTCTGTCAGAATTTTTCTCATAAATAAATGAGTTATTGTCTCAAATGTAAAAAAAAACTAATACTAAAAATATCTCATCTTTTAAAAGTAAAAATAACAGGGTTATGCAAAAAGGTAGATGTTCGGCGTGTGGTTCAAAAAAAATCAATTTATCTCCAAACACAAACTCGGAGGAGATATACAAAAGTTTTTATCAGGAAGTAAATTTACAACTACTGGAATACCAGGGGAATTACATCTACCAGGGTATTCTTTCTGTGGTCCAGGCACAAACTTGGATAAAAGATAAGATGAGGCAGACAATCCTGAATCCTGGAGTGAGCCCATCAATAGAGTTGATGAAGTGTGCATGAGACACAATATTGATTATGGGAATACCACAACTTTGGAAGAAAAGCATGAAGCCGATAGAGAAATGTTGTATAATTTGTCTCTGATACAAAATCCAACCTTGAGAGAAAAAGTTGATAGGTTCATCGTGAAGAAGATGATCAGTGCTAAATTGAAACTTGGAAATTCAAAAAAGTTATAGGCTCTCATGATGTCATTAAGATTGAAGAGCAATTAGCTGATGAATTACATAAACCAATATTCACAAAGTTTCAGAGAAGGAAAGTTTATTCCAAGGAAGTAGATTATATCTGGTCCGCTGATTTGATTGAACTCAGTAATGACAAGGAGTGCAAGTATGCTTTCACCGTTATTGATTTGAGGAGTAGATACGCATGGGTTGTACCATTAAAAAACAAAACAGGTTATACTCTTATGTTCGCCTTTCATCAGATATTTAATGAAAGTAAGAGAAAACCTCAAAAATTGTGGACTGATGAGGATAGAGAGTTTTATAACAAGACAATTATGAATTTTCTAAAAAAATTAGAGTATTACATTATACAGTACCTTTAATGAAGGGAAGGCCGTTGTTGTTGAACGTTTTAATCGTACCTTAAAAGAGAGACTATATAAAAAATTCACACAACTCGGTTCACAACAATGGTCATCTTTTATTCAGGATATTGTGGATAAGTGTAAAAACACGATTCACACGTCAACAAATATGAAACCATCAGAAACATTTACAAAATTAAAATATGAAAAGAGATTAATGTCAGAAAACCTAAGTTCAAAGTTCGTGATATCGTAAGAATATGTAGGTGGAAATCTCATTTCGAAAAAGGTTATATTAAACGATGGACGAACGAATTTTTTAAATTGTTTATGTAATAGATACGGTTCCTTGGAACATACAAGATATATGATTTGGAAGGGGAAGAGATTTTAGGTTCATTTTATTCACAGGTATTACAAAAGACAAAGATAAATTGAAATTTTTTGACTCCGCCCCTTTTTGACTCTGCTCACACAAACCCCACCCACATAAACCCCACCCCACACAAGCTCCACACAAACCCCACCCCACACAAGCTCCACCCACATCAACCCTGCCCACACAAACCCCACCCCAAACAAGCTCCACACAAACCCCACACAAACCCCACCCACACAAACCCCCCACAAGCTCCACACAAAAACCCCACCCCACACAAGCTCCACACACACAAACCCCACACAAGCTCCACACACACAAACCCCACACAAGCTCCACCCACATTCATCATATTCACATAATTAATGATTCATTAATTAGTTAATTAGTTCCCCACACACAACATGTTTATTTAATTAAAAAATTCTCCACCCATCCACACAAGCTCCACCCATCCACCCATCCACCCATCTCTCCACCCATCCATTTATCCACACAAACCTCATCCACATAAGCCTCATCCACATTAACCCCTCCCACACAAACCCCACCCACATAATTCCTGCTCTCACAAACCACACCGAATCCCCCACCCACTTAAACCTCTCCCACACAAGCCCCACCCACATAAACCCTGCCCACACAAACCCCACCGAAGCCCCCACCCACATAAACCCCACCCACACAAGCCCCTCCCACACAAGCCCCTCCCATACAAGCCTCATCCCCCTGTGCACCCCCACCTTTGACCCACCACCTCCCTCATCCCACCCCCACCCTTCCCCACACACACACACACACACACGGGGAGGGGAGTGGGTGGGATGAGGGGGTGATGGGTCGTTGGGGGAGCGCACCTCCCCCCCCTCCCTCCCTCTCCTCTTCATGTCTTGATTCTTTTTTTGTAATTCAAAATCAAGTAATTATAAACAAAACAAATATAATTAATCAAAATTGAAAATATTAAATATTCATTTGCGAGAATGTATAATCTTTCCCAGCAATCTTCTTCAGATGTCTTGTGATTTCGAAACTCAGACACCATATTCTGTTTTGAAACAAAAAGTGGATAATAATTAGGTTTTATAAAGATAATTACATGGTAATATTAATAAGTCTGGTGTTGGTTCTAAGTTCAAGCCTCGTTGACCACTGAATTAACACACCTTAGGCCGACTCAGCCTGTCATCCTTCTGAGGCCAATAAAATGAATTCCAGTGTAGTGGCATAACCGCGTCCAAACTAATGATGCAACCAACATAAGGCTACATTCCAAAGAGAGAGTGATATTAATAAAAGAATAAATAAACAAATAACTAAATAATAATTCAGAAACATTTACCTTCAGAAAATCATGTGTTGTACCAGATTGCTTCAACAGCTTATGTTGTGTGATGGAGCTGAAAAAAAATAAAATAATGAGTCAAGGGTATAGATGGAGAGACAGACAGAGAGAGGTAGGTAGAAAGACAGACAGAGAGAAAAAAAAAAACCGTTTTTACAGCCATTTTTCCCTGCTGTGCAAGGGTTTGGCTTTTTCTTGAGGCAATGTTTTATGGCCGGATGCCCTTCCTGACGCCAACCCTGGTCACCTCTTACGACACATGGATATGGTATACCTATTCTAACCGGGGCATACACCGGGACCAGTACACTGGTACTCACTTCGCCGACCTCAGATGGATGACTGAGAGACAAACAGAGAGAGAGAGATACAAAGAGACAGACAGGGACACACACACACACACACACACACACACACACACACACACACACACACACACACACACACACACACACACACACACACACACACACACACACACACACACACACACACACACACACATACACATACACATACACACACTCACCGTTGGTTTAATTCACTCGAGATCAGAGGCCGTGATAAGACTTCGTACCAGTCATTAAAAATGTTTTTCAATTCTCTTCTAAGATCATTGACGTCTTCAATAAGAGCATTAATTTCATGCACCTCATCGTGATATGTAAACTCCACTTCTTCCAAAGGACCTGCCAGGAAAAAAATACATATCAGGATAATCACGATTTAATTTATAATCAATTGCTTCATCGTTCAAAGAGGAACCCATACACAAGCTTTCCAACTTTGTGGTGAGCTGTTTTCTTCGTCGGAAGAAGAATAGTCCATATCTCAGTTGTAAACCATTAGTACAAGATGGCAAAAAGATCAGAGGCCATGATAAGACTTCGTGCCAGTCATTAAAAATGTTTTTCAATTATCTTCTAAGATGATTGACCTCTTCAATAAGAGCATTAATTTCATGCACCTTGTCGTGATATGTAAACTGCTCTTCTTCCAAGGACCTGCCAGGAAAAAAATATTGTTACGGCTGTGGAAATTTGCAAACCACCATTCAGGTCCCGTAGGTGAGATAACTCTAAGTACATGTGTAGTTAGCCCCAAATCCGTTGCTTAGAGGGAATTTATGTGATTCATTCAGGCTGCGATGCTTTAAGTTAGGCGTTTTTCTGTTCTATCTTTATTTTGAATCAACCGCCATAACCATCAAACCACCACCAAAAACCCTCCACCACCCTCACCTCTCTCCTTCTACAGCCATTCCCACATCACTTGTGAACACTGAGCGTCGGGCTGTCTTGGGCTCGTTCAAGCGATACGCACCGAGCCGCGAGTGCAAATAGCGGCCTTTCCGAGGGAAAATTTGAATCAAGAATGCTACACGCCCACTTCTGATCCGTCCAATCAGCAAGCGCGGAGCGGCTTGGCCCCACCTCCAGGCGGGTCCGTGTGAAATCGAAATATGCAAATTCTAGGATCAGGGGAGGTTCACACCCACTTTTCCTCCTTCCAATGGGTGAGCGTGGCTCCGCCCCTGAGCTCATCCTGATCCGGAAATTTGCATATGGGTTCTCCTGCCGGCCTATAAAACACCGAGCGCAAGGCAGAGTTTTGGCAGAGTCAGTTTGGAAGAGCAGAGTGTGGCAGCAGCAGAAGTAGAGTCGGGTGGCGAAGGCACTGAGTTGGGTTCTGCAGTCAGCTGAGGAGAGTTGGGGGAAGAGGCCAAGGAGCTCGGGTCCGAGGCGAGGACGGCGGTCGGCGACGAGGCCAGCCAGCCATTCTCCCGCTTACCAACTTTGTGGTGAGCTGTTTTGTTCATCGGAAGAAAGATCTCTCATGTCTCAGTTGTAAAAACTAAATTCCCGTCTGGCAGAAACTTTGTCTGGCGAATCACTTATAAAGCAACGATGAGGAAATTGCCTAATCATCGGGTGAGGCCACAGGAAATGACGCTTTGGGCGAGACAGCTTGGAAAATAATTGGGCGATATATTCTCAAATTGTATGAATCATTTTCAAAACATACTTAAAATGTCCTAAAATGATTTTGATTAAACTTATGTTTAAAAGCCTGTTAGTGTTCTGATTTAAAATATAAACACGAGGCCTTGTCTCTCACAGAATAGTTCCCATTTTTTTCACAGCATGACTGTCCAAAAACACTTCCTCATTTTCACGGCACGAACTGAAAACATTTGAAACAAAACTTTTTTATGGCGTGGTTTATGCACAAAAATGATATGCACCTCAGGAGGTGGTCAGATGAGATCAATGAGAGAAGTATATCATTTCATAATGACACAAAAAGGGTATCTTGAAAAATATAAAGATTCAAATGTTTTATTTTTAAATATTTTAGATGGGGATTATTGTGCAAAGAAAATTAAACTATTGAAGGAATTGAGAATGAACAAATCTTTATAGGTTCAATGAGTGAGCTAAACAATATGCATTGGTTATTTGAAAAAGAGTGTCCCTCGGCTTACATGTTTCAGATATTTCTTTAGAATCACCTTTAACAAATCACATTACTACTTTGCGACTTGAACAAATCTTAATCTTGTTGCATTGGTTATTTGGATTGAGTGCCCCGAGGTTAAAAGGGGAGACAAATAAATATACCTTGGGCTAAAAAGGTGGTTTATTTTTTGGGAAAAAAATATGAATCACTGAAAATCCCCCATTCATTTACATGGGGAAAAGTGAGCCAGAATCAGTATACTCACCCTACTTACAGACCACAAGCCCTTGCTTGGGTTATTTAATGAAAAACGGGCTATTCCAACAATGGCATCACCTTGAGTTCAGCATTGGGCATTAACGCTTGCAGCCAACGATTATCATATCGTATACAAACCTGGCATGGCCAATGCCAATGCCGACACGCAAAGCTGTCTTCCACGTGCACCGACTGGGCCGGATGTACCAATTCCAGGAGAAGTGACTTTTGATGGACACGATCGAGAGTTCACCGATCACCCCTACGCTTGTACGGCTAATGACAGGCAGGGACCCTGTGCTTTCATGCGATCATGAGTACATAATCGGGGGTTGGCCAGGTACATTGCCACAGGAAGAGTTCAAACCATTCGCTAGTCGTAAGCAGGAACTTAGTGTTCATGTAGGTTGTGTGCTTTGGGAGCATGGGGGGGGGGGGTACTGCCACCCCAATGCCGACCTCAGATGGTTGACATGTTGCAAGAGGGCTACCCAGGTATTATAAGTATAAAGGCTTTGGCATGAAGCAACATGTGGTGGCCACGAATGGATATTGACTTGGAGCAAAGAGTTAAAGGATGTCATGAATGTCAGGCGTTCCAGAAACTTCCTTCCAAAGCGCCACTGCATCCTTGGGAGTACCATAGTCAACCATAGTCATGCATACATGTGGACTATGCGGGTCCAGTCGAAGGGAAGATGCTATTCATTCTGGTCAATGCATACTCAAAGTGGATTGAAGTTGATGTCACTTAGAAAATGATGAGTGAAGTCACGATTGACAAATAGCGAGAAGCGTTTGGTGTACACAGTATACCTCAAGCTCTTGTGTCGGACAATGGGCCGTGCTTCATGAGCGAAGAATTTGCAAAGTTCATGAAAATGAACGGAGTTCGACACGTCATTTTTCAGCAGAAGTGGAGGAAGCTCCTGAACATCAGGGAAGTGACAGACAGGTACCTGAGGAGAGCAATGTTGCAGTGGATGATATTGAAGGCCCCAAGGTCGACATTGTTCCGGAGCCCATCAGGAGGCGTTACCCAAAAAGAGATTGAAAACCAAAACAACCAGATTGCTGTGGCTGTAAAAATAATTAAAGGCCAAGCACACAATGTACAAAGACTGAAGTATTCATTGCTCTCATTGACATGTTGTGGACTCCATGAGTATGTCAGCCATGGGCATTTCTGGAGAAGTTAGGATTACAATTGTTCTTGGGGGAGGGTTTTAAAGGGTGTTAATTGTCTGAGGAGGAGGATGTGTGAAGTATTGCTGTGTTGCGTCTGCGCATGCATGGACAGGCCTGGTGTGCGATGGTCGGATTAAAAGTTTGTTGGACAATGGCGGCGTTCCGGTAACCCGTGTTTCTCTTTGCTTCTTGACACACGTTTCGATTCTGGGAGAATTGAACAAAAATAGTATGTTTGTATTAATATTTTGTAATGTCAATAAATCACCCAAAACGTAAACAGCAAACTGCGTATGTAATTGCCAAAAAAAAAAAGGACCCCTATGGACTGTGCGCCTCATGGATTGCATAAGCAGGTTATGCAGCATAGTGTTTCACTCAATTAATTTACACTTTCTGCATGTTCCTTAATCTTTTCTTCACTCAATATAATCGTCCGAACATTACAAAAAGTTAAGTTTCATGCTTTGCTTCCACTAAGTTATAAAATTGCAAATTTATGAAAATTTTCACATTTCACTCCAGATTTCCACTTATTTTGTTCACCAGATCAGATTCTAAAATCCGACATATTTCGATTATATACTTTAATTAGTCCGTGAGAGTAGATTGTGTTACCAAATCAAGGCATCTTTGAAGAGGCCGAGCAAAATGGCAACTTAGGACCTCCATCAGAGTGTCTCCAGACATGTCCGCGGTTTGGCGGTTCATCCACGGATTCAAAGGATGAAGGATATAATTAAATAAGGCCGTTAATTATCTTCAAAAGGGATGTTTTAATTAACCCAAACACCCGAATTTCACTCTTACAATTCCTTGGAGTTTTCTTCGTGTGCATACGAAGTTTCAGGCTGCTAGGTTTTATGGTTTTGCAGTTATGAAGGAGACACACACACTGCCTTTTATTAGTATCGACTAGCAATACCATCCGCTGCGTCGCTGACGGGAGCACTTAGATCAGATGAAGGGAAAAAAGAGGGGGATAGAGGGGAAAAGAGAGAGGAGATGGAGGGGAAATAGAGGAGAGGTGGGGAGAGAGAGAGAGAGAGAGAGAGAGAGAGAGAGAGAGAGAGAGTGAGAGTGAGAGAGAGAGAGAGAGAGAGAGAGAGAGAGAAGGGAGGGGGAAAAGAGAGGAGGAGGGGGGAGCAAGGAGGAAGGGAGAGTGAGGTAGGAGACAGTGAGAGGTGAGAGGAAGGGAAGGCAGACGTGTGGTGGAGCATCAATGATGATTCTTACTGTCTCATCAAAATGATTATGCAGAGAATAACAGTGAAGATGGAAGCAAATAATGTCTGAAATCCATTTTCTACCGATCATTCGAGAAATACCATCCAGAGACAAACACCGCCCAGACATGTCCGGAGATAAACACAGTCCAAAGACAAACACCACCCGGACACGTCCAGAGCCAAGCTATCCAGCAGCAAACACCGCTCGGACCCGTTCGGAGTCAAACTTCCCTCCAGATATAAACGCCAACGGACACGTCTGGAGACAAACTCCCATCTGGAGACAAACCCCACCCGGACATAACCACTGTCCACACACATATGGAGATACCCGTCTGGAGACAAACTCCCATCCAGACATAAACACCGCCTGGATATGTTCGGAGACAAACACCGCCCAGACATAAATACTACCAGGATGCGTCCAGAGCCAAACTGTCCAGAGACAAACATCGCCCGGATGCGTCTGGAGATAAAGTCCCATTCGGACATAAACACCACCCGGATACATCCGGAGACAAACTGCCATCGGGACATAAACACCACCCAGAAACGTCCGGAGACAAACTCCCGTCAGGACATAAACCCCGCCTGGACACATCCGGAGACAAACTCCCGTCCAGACAAAAACACTGCCCAGACATGTTCGGAGACAAACACCACCCGGACGCATCTGGAGCCAAGCTGTCCAGAGACAAACACTGCCTGGACATGTCTGAAGAAAAACTCCGGTCCGGAAATAAACCCCGCCCAAATATGTTTGGAGACAAACGTCGCCCGGACATAAATACCACCCGGATGCGTCCAGAGCAAAGCTGTCCAGAGATAAACACTGCCCGGATGCGTCTGTAGATAAACTCCCATCCGTACATAATCACCACCAGGACACGTCCGGAGACAAACTCCCGTCCAGACAAAAACACTGCTCGGAAATGTTAGGAGACAAACACCGCCTGGACGCATCTGGAGCCAAGCTGTCCAGAGACAAACACCACCCAGACAGGTCTGGAGATGAACTCCCATCAGGAAATAAACACCATTCGGACCCGTCTGAAAACATACACCACCCGGACGCTTCCAGAGACAAACACTGCTCAAATACGTCCGGAGACAATCTCCCATCCGGACACATTCCAGACATAACCACCGTCCACACACATATCGAGATATCCGTCCGGAGACAAACTCACATCGAGCCATAAACACAGCATGGATACGTTCGGAGACAAACACCGCCCGGACATATATACCACCTGGATGCGTCCAGAGCTAAGCTGTCCAGAGACAAAACCGCCCAGAAGGGTCTGGAGATAAACTCCCATCAGAAATAAACACCGCTTTGACCCATCCAGAGACAAACTCCCGTCCAGACAAAAACAGTGCCCGAACACGTTCGGAGACAAACACTGCCCGGACGTGTCTGGAGCCAAGCTGTCTGGAGACAAACACCACCTGGACACGTCTGGAGACAAACTCCCGTCCAGACATAAACACCGTTCGGATGCATCTGAAAACATACACCACCCGGATGTGTCCGGAGATAAACACCACTAGGAGATGTCTGGAGAAAAACACTGTAGGGATGCATCCGAAGCCAAGCCGGCAGGAGACACACACTGCTCAGACACATCTGGAGACAAACTCACATCCAGATAAATCTGGAGATACCTGTCCGGAGGCAAACTCACCTGCAGACATAAACACCGCAAGGATACGTTCAGAAACAAACATCGCCCAGACATGAATACCACCGGATGCATCTGGAGCTAAGCTGTCCGGAGACAAACACCACCCGGACATGTCGAGATTAACTCCCATCTGGACACGTCTGGAAACACACTCCCGTCAGGACATAAAGACCGCCGGGCACGACCAGAGATAAACTCCCGTTCAGACAAAAACACTGCCGGGACACGTTCGGAGAAAAGCACTACCCGGACGCATCCAGAGTCAAGCTGTCCGGAGACAAACACTGCCCGGATAGATCCGGAGACAAACTCCCATCTGGACAAAAACACCATTCGGACACATCTGAAAACATAAACCACCCGGATGTGTCTGGAGACAAACACCACCGGGACGTGTCCGGAGACAAACACCGCCGGGACGTGTCTAGAGACAAACACCGCCGGGACGTGTCCGGAGACAAACACCGCCAGGACATGTCTGGAGACAAACACTGCTGAAACGCGTCTGAAACCAAGCCAGCTGGAGACACACACCACTCAGACACATCCGGAGAGAAACTCCCGTCCAGATATAACCACCATTTGATTATGTTCAGAGACAGAGAGAGGTGAAAGAGAAAGCGTGAGAGAGGAGGGTATTGCACTGTATCGGGAGGGGGTAGAGCAAGGAGAGAGAGAGACAGAGAGAGACAGACAGACAGACAGACACAAGCCAGTAGGCTACGAGGGATCTGCAAGGATCGAAGCGCTGGATACGATGCTTTTCATTCTGACTGATCCACCGACGAAGATTCATTGCCAAGACGTATTGGTTCACATACAATTGTTCCTCTGCCTGGCAAGATTTTTCCTGGTGCGTATTTTGCCAACTGGCACTCCTCACAGGAATACCATTTGAAAAATAAAACCTAAATCAAAAATCGGCTCTAGTAAAATTTTCTAAATATCTTGAAGTGTTTAATTGCGAAGTCTCGTTTCTCCACATTCAAAACTGTAGGACAAGTATTGAAAATAGTGAACCTTGGTCGAGAAAAAGTATTTTTGGAATTTTGCGTATTTCAGCCCCGACACCCTTGGTGATCGAATCTGGAAAAATGCTGTGGTTCATTTTTGTAGTAGTTATTAAACTCTATCCATACACCGAATTTGAACGTTCCGCCGTCGACGGTTTCCGAAGTCAAGGTCACTTAACATATTCCCTGGTTCACCACCTTTCCATATTCGGAGGGCTGCCATTCGGAAACTATGAGAGATAGTGGAATGTTATGCTGTCACGATAACTAGATGGGGATGCAAGGAATAGGCAGGAGTTGGTCCGGTCACTCTACCTACCATAGAAGCCACGCTACGTCAGTTACCGTTTGGGTTCTTAAAAAGCGGTTTTTCGGCCACTGCATAGCAACAAATCTCAAACGCGCACACTCCCAGCTTATACGGCACCTGTTCGCCAAGTTTCATCGAAATTGGTTTGCTGGTTTGTGCTGTGTTGCCTCACATTGCAGACACACACACACACACACACACACACACACACACACACACACACACACACACACACACACACACGGAAAACCTGACAATAATCGATATCTAGGAGAGAGAGAGAGAGAGAGAGAGAGAGAGAGAGAGAGAGAGAGAGAGAGGAGAGAGAGAGAGAGAGAGAGAGAGAGAGAGAGAGAGAGATAGATAGATAGATAGATAGATAGATAGATAGATAGATAGATAGATAGATAGATAGATAGATAGATAGATATATATATATATATATATATATATATATATATATATATATATATATATATATATATATATATATATATTTGCAGAAAGAATATGTTTTGCTTCAAGAACAACACACACACACACACACACACACACACACACGCTTGGCCGCTATCAGCAGGCTGGAGTCAGTGTGATTACCGATTACAGTACTTATTGTGTCCAACAGAAACCTTGAGTTGCTTTCACCGAAAAATAACGGTGCATTGATATTGATTGAATGACAATACAATATTATCTTCTTCTTCTTCTTCTTCTTCTTCTTCTTCTTCTTCTTCTTCTTCTTCTTCTTCTTCTTCTTCTTCTTCTTCTTCTTCTTCTTCTTCTTCTTCTTCTTCTTCTTCTTCTTCTTCTTCTTCTTCTTCTTCTTCTTCTTCTTCTTCTTCTTCTTCTTCTTCTTCTTCTTCTTCTTCTTCTTCTTCTTCTTCTTTCGGCTGCTCCCGTTCGGGGTCGCCACAGCGGATCATCCGTATGATCCGCATAGTGATTTGGCACATGTTTTACGCCGGATGCCCTTCCTGACGCAACAATACAATATTATAAACGTTTGAATTGTCAACTGCTGATATAATGCCATCATCTTTCAGTTATTAAAATGCCTGGATGTTTGTTGTTTTGTTGTTGTCTAATTTGTGACATAAAAGGAACGTCATTCCTCAGGCAACAATTACTTATTGAAATTAGTATCTGATTGGATGAAACGTTAACTCATTAAACAGTCTTTCATTACCAAATTGAAATAGCAATTCATGATGTGTAATTGCCTTTCTTATGCAACACCTTCTTTGCATCAGAGGCACGAAAATCAGTCTTCAATAACCTGGAACCAACTCATGGCTACCTGACAACACCAATTCTAGCAATGGCAGACACTGTACCCGATATTTCTTTACCACCAGGTGGCAGGCACCACTCGGTGAGGAATCTTCGTTGACTACTATCTCCCGGTAAGCCACTTTGACCAAGTCCTTCACATGTTAGTACATAGAATGGCCATTTGTCTTCTCATGTCTTGTGATCCACTCTACCCCTCCCACTAAATATTCTTCCATCTTCTTTTCCTGTTGTACCATAAGACAACCAGCTTGCATCCTTTATATTTCAAGTGTATGCATTGTATGTATATAAGCCTGGTGTCAGCTTAACGGTTAAGGTGGCTGGCTTAAAATCTTGACAGACCTGGAATAAGGCAGACGGACTTGGAATAATGGGATATATTTCATTCCATAATGTCTTTTGGTGACGGACATGTCAGATGTCAGACTCGTTTCTCGAGGAAAGATCATTTAGTTTCATGAGGGACTTTACAGGTTTAAAGCATGCTGGATTAAAGGGTACTTTTAAGAAAATGGTGAATGAGTGGTCTGTTTGAGCAGGTGAGAATGAATTCAGACAGTCATTTAAATAACTGGATATTTGGTGCATACAAGGCTTATTTAAGATATTGTCACTGTGTGTAAATGGTAGAACAGAACGTCAAGCAAGGAAGCAACACGTACCATTTTAAAAGTCTTTGGTACGACTTGGCCAGGGTTTGAACCACCGACCTCCCAGACTCGGAGCGGGCCTAAAACATTTTAAGAAAATGTTGAATGAGTGGTCTGTTTGAGCAGGTGAGAATGAATTCAGACAGTCATTTAAATAACTGGATATTTGGTGCACACAAGGCTTATCTAAGATATTGTCACTGTGTGTAAATTTGTGTGCGAGCTCACATCATTGCTGCTTTACAACATTCACCAAGTTAGCTCAGGTCTTTGACTGCCTGGTGTACAACCTCCATCAAGTTAGCCCAAGTAGCTGACTGCCTTGTTTACAACCTCCATCAAGTTAGCCCAAGTAGCTGGCTGCCTGGTGTACAACCTCCATCAAGTTAGCCCAAGTAGCTGACTGCCTGGTTTACAACCTCCATAAAGTTAGCCAAAGTAGCTGACTGCCTTGTTTACAACCTCCATCAAGTTAGCCCAAGTAGCTGACTGCCTGGTTTATACCCTTCATCGAGGTAGCCCAAGTTGCTGACTGCCTGGTTTTCAACCTACATCAAGTCATCCCAATTAGCTGACTGCCTGGTTTACAACCTTCATCGAGGTAGCCCAAGTTGCTGACTGCCTGGTTTTCAACCTACATCAAGTTAGTCCAAGTAGCTGACTGCCTGGTTTTCAACCTACCTCAATTTATCCCAATTAGCTGACTGCCTGGTTTACAACCTTCATCGAGGTAGCCCAAGTTGCTGACTGCCTGGTTTTCAACCTCGATCAAGTTAGTCCAAGTAGCTGACTGCCTGGTTTACAACCCACATCAAGTTCGCCCAATTATCTGAATGCCTGGTTTACACCTACATCGAGTTAGCAGAAGTAACTGACTGCCTGGTTTACAACCTACATCGAGTTAGCAGAAGTAACTGACTGCCTGGTTTCAACCTACATCAAGTTAGCCCAAGTCCCTGACTGCCGGATTTAATCACTGCTTCACTAACATGCAGATTTTTGTTCTATTGCAAGATCTAAGGCTTGTACGGAGCTTCCACAAACATATTGCACACACATGGACATACAGATGAATACACGAGACACAACACAGAACTGTCAGACGAGACAAACACAGCCACTGAGCTTGGGGGAAGAGCCGTCACTTCCCGTGGCACTCTGGGTACCAACGACCCCACAATAATGGTGCCACCTTCTCACCGCACTGAGTGGGCCATTTCCTCAGGAGGAATTTTCTCCTCCCCATGGATGCCAACCTATGGAGATTGTCCGTACTCTTAACCTTTTAAATACTGAACGTCAAGCAAGGAAGCAACACGTACCATTTTAAAAGTCTTTGGTACGACTTGGCCAGGGTTTGAACCGCCGACCTCCCAGACTCGGAGCGGGTCTAAAACATTTCACCACCGAATTTAATTCCCATTTAGTCTGTGCTCCATGTAGCCGTCAGCCATCTAGTGACTCGGTGTTTCATTTCACATAAGTATGCAGAGCCGGAACTATGGATCTACATGGCCACAGTGTTGTTATTTACTGTGAAAAAAATCACCCTTCATAACTTGATCTTACAAATACACACAAGGAACCTTGGTGCAGGAATGGGGCATTCAGCCCATCTTGGCATGCCCATGCTGGACCAACCCCAGTATCCAACACCCTCCCGCACACAATTCCTTTTTAAACTTATCCATCCTCCTGCCCACAATTCCAGTTTCCAGAAAGATGACGGCATCATCTGCGAAATCAAGGTCAGATATCTTGACATTCACAAACGATGCACCACAGCTTGATCTCTCTGACATCCTCCCCAGAATCCAGTCCATAAAACTTCTGAAAAGTGAGGGGGCCAGTACATACCCCTGACAAACTCCAGTAACAACTAGAAATAAGTCAGAGATGGTATCACCACATCTCATAGCACTCTCAGTACCAGAGTATAGTTCAGACATCAGCTTGATCAGTTTTGGTGGCACCCCACAAAGACCAAGAATCCTCCAGAGGGCATTCCGGATCTATTTATCCAGGATAGATCTTCCAGAGGATAGATCCAGAGGGATCTATTTATACACTTTAGATCCCTTTTGACCCCTTAGACTCCTGATGGCATTTGCACTCTTTAAATCACATAGACCCCTTGACACTTATACCTTGAGACCCATTATCCTCCTTTTGACCCCAACTGGTATTGGAAAATGCCCTTTAGATATTTAGACCTCTTAAGACCCCTATAGACCCTTTGGACCACTTAGACCCTTTAGACCTTTACACCCGTTGACACTTTACACCATTTAGACCTGTAGACCCGTTGACCCCTTCAGACACACCACACAAACATCTATAGAATCTTCTTGAAATACATAGACGATACTTTTATCAGCAAGTCATGCACAGTGTCACAACACCTGAAGAGAGGGTACTCTGCTAGGTTGAACAGAAATTGCATTCTCGTCACGGAATTGGTTCACCAATCAAAACCTAGAAGCATGTTGAGGTGAAAAGCTCAAAGGGTAAAAGGTCAAGGTGAAAATTTCATCTGATCATTTCATCTGATCTGATTAGAAGAGTGAAAATTTCATCTGATCGAGTTAAAATTTGAATAGGATTTGCATGTTGGGTCAAAGGACCTGGTTCACCAAAAATAAAAACGATCAATTCAGCTTGTTTGACATGTCAAGGGTTTCCATGACAACAATATCACCCATTATAATCAAATGGGCCTTTTGTGAATTTATTACCATGCCTCAGTAATTTTTCAACACATCAAATTGAAACCGACACAGAATATTTTTTACTAGGTATGTCTAGAATATGTGAGGAAAATTTTGTCAAACTTAGTCAAAGGTTAAGGCCATCCAAATGTGTAAAACACCCATTAGGTCACAATTAGAAAATGTATCAACCAAGTTTGTTATGGATAACATTCAATCATGTAAAACACTTGATAAGTTAAATTTTCGAAATTACCAAATTGCTGTTTCCATGGCAACTATTGTTTAGTTGGATCTCGCAAGTTTCATGCTTTGCACGATTATATTGGTTAGTCGATTTTCGTATTCTGTCTGTCTGTCTGTTTGTCACCTACAGGTCGCAATTTTAAACCGATCTTCACGAAACTTCACCACATGGTGGAGTTTGTCATAAGGAAGAAGCCTATTGTATTTGAGGTCAAAAGGGCAACATAGGCCAAAGGCCAACAACTTAGGTGGGATTTCTAAAATCCTCAATTTTCATCAGATTGACTTGAAATTTGAAGATGATTTATATTTCATGTCACTGAATTCAACGAGCCAATTACTTTTGAGCTCAACATGGACCAAAAGATAAACATACAGTAGTCCCAAGGTCAACAACTAAGGTGGTATTTCTAAAATCCTAAATTTTCCTCCAATTGAGTTGAAATTTTAAGAGGATATATATTTCAGGTCATTGAATTCAACCAGATAATTATTTTTTAGGTCAACATAGGCCCAAGGTCTACAACTAAGGAGGTATTTCTCCCGATTTCTAAGATTGTCAATTTTCATCCGATTGACTTCAATTTTGAAGAGAAGTTGCATATTTGGTCATTTAATTCAACCACCAATTATTTTTGAGGTCAAATTTGTTTTATGGATTTTGCAAGTATCGTGCTCTGCATGACGTCTTCTTCTTGTTTGTTGATTTGTCTGTGAGCAGGACAACTAAAAAAGTTATGGACGGATTCGGACACAACTTGGTGGAGAGTTTGGGTGTGTGACAAGTATGAATTTTAGGTCAGATTTAGGTGAGACTTAGGTGAGATTTCTAAAAACAACTTAGGTGAGATTTCTAAAATCCTCAATATTCATCCAATTGACTTAAAATTTGAACAGGATTTGCAAATCACATGACTAATTATTATGGTGAATATCCAGATCCCGATCCGGATAGAAGATTTTTTTAATTTCTGAAGTGATTCTTCATAACTGAGATATAGGGCGAAAAACGAACGTTTTGGACGAATTCAGACGAAACTTGGTGGATGAGTTGGGTAGGTGACTAGAACAAGCCAATTCGATTTTGATTATGGTCTGGATGCAGATCCGACCTATCAGTGAGATACAATACGTACAAGAGTGAAGTCGATTGGGTGCTATCGCAAGTTCCCACGCGTCCCACCTAAAGCAAAATTTAAACATGTCAAAAAGTTCAAACACGAAAGACCTAATATCAAATTTATAGTTAAAAATTATTTTCCCGTTTTGACCTCTGTAATCCCCACCCTCTGTGGCATGAACCTGGAGACCATTTTTTAAAAAAATCGTTAAATATTTCATGTGTCCCCCCAATGTTGATTGCATAAAGAAATTTCCATTTAAAACTTTTTTAAACTGGGCCCATCATTGCATTTTTGTCATTTGACTTTTTGACTCTGCCCGAGGGGGTGAGGCCAAATATGATTCTGCTCTTGTACCTTCTTGCCATGTGCTGATCATAACTACGAATTTCTGCACAACTGCACAAAGTTTGGCGAATTTCTGCACAACCTTTTAGGAGATAGTCGGATGGACAGACAGATGGAACTGTTTACAATATCCATCATTTTTTTTCAAAAAGCATGGGATAAAAATGTTTTGCCTGGCGGAGGTATGCTCTCTCCCACGTGCTGTTCTAGTTTTAAATTAAATTATCATTTGTCAACCTTTGACAATGATGTCAATAACCATCTTGATTACCAACTCTCATTTTAAAGTGCTTACTTCAAACACACACTGTTATCCTGTAAGTAATTAAAGAAAAATGGCATAAATTAATCAAATTGATAGCGATAATGGTACATTAACAGGGATGTGAATTGCATTAAACCGGCCTTTAATGGACATAAACCTGTTTATGATTTATAATATTTTTTGATAAAACTGATTCCTGTTCTTGCTCCATCCTCTTTCTTCTTCCTTATTTATCTATATGTGCTTCTCCTTCCTTATTTCCCTCTTCCTTTCTCCATCCCCACTTCCACTGTCGCTCTTTACAAAGGGGTGCATTACAAATGCATTACAAATGTGCAATAAGGTACATGCTAATGTGGAATGTTTGTTGATGTTGTTTCCAGGATCTAGGCTTGTAGAGGAGCTGCCACTCGCACATCTCACACACATGAACATACAGACGAATAGACGAGATACAACGCAGGACTGTCAGTTGATACAAACATAGCCCCTGGGCTTGGGGGGAAGTGACATCACTTCTCAGAGCACTCTGGGTACCAGCGACGCCATCGTTATGCATTGCTTTTGTCTCCTCACTTTGTGTGGCAATTATAAAGTTAGAATTTCCTCCTCCCCAAGGATTACAACTATTTGGGGTTTATCCACGTTCTATCCTTTAAATGCTGAGTGTTAAGCAAGGAAGCCCAACACACCATTATTTAAGTCCTTCGGATGACTCAGCCAGGATGGTAATTGAACTGTTGACCACCCAGACTCAACAAATGCTCTAACCATTAAGCCACCGATGTTTTCACCTTGCTTACTACTTTTTGATGAAAAATACGAGGTTTTTGTATTGTGAAATTGAGTGTGATTGTTCTTTGTGGGGCTGGAGCTCCTTCATCCTATCTTGACGTGGTTTTTGTAAATGCAGTCGAAAACCTTGGGAATTTCATGATACAAACCTTGGGCACAAGGTATATTGCCCTCTCACCATTGTCAGGTTGGTGGCATCTTGATCTTTTCAATGCTTACTATTGAGTCTTGAATCTTTCTACCTTCTCCAGCACCACTAATTTGAGTGATTGTGTCGACCAACTCATTCCTTTTCTCCCTCATTTGGCCTTTTCATAGTATCCTCAGAAGCTGAGACCTCCATGGATGGAGTGACAGCTATGCGATACTGACCTGGAAGTTCAGGCTTCTTCCAAAGGCGACTCAGAGGAGTAGGGTCGACTCTTGGCCAGGTTGGTGAAGATGTCTTCATCACCTTCCCAATTTTTGTCAATTCCATCTCCTTTTGTGTTGCCATTTTTTTCCGGAAACATCACACACAATAGAAAATACATTCTCTTCACTCAAACTTCGTGAGAGCACGAAGATCACAAGAGATTACAGCACGAGTCAATAAATTAAGAAAAGTGAGTAATTTACAATTGATGTAATTCTGAGAAACAAGCTCGTCTGGATGTTTCACATAACATCATTTTGCTGCTGTCCTAGATGGCCAAATTGGACATTCTGACTTGGTTGGCACATCCTATCAATGGACATTGTAAGTACAACCTGTCTGCTCATTTATTTGCACCCAATTATTCTTGTTTTCGATCATCCATTAAAAAAACACTTCTTCCTGTTTATCCAATTCCACTCTTCTCTCTTATCTTTCATGATATTCTCTTTGCTGAAGCATTACACTTTTGGTCACATTAAAATGTAACCAGATCTAAACTGATGAAACACCTGTCTTCGGGTAGTTTGTTAATTGTTAATGTGACCTGTGTAATGCAAGTGCTTTGCATCGAGCAATGGGTTTTCATGAGCCTTCTATGATTGTGGAGGTGGGCGATCAGTTCAAGTGTCAAACTAATGCGATTTTAAAGACTGGTAACATTATATAAAGGTATATTGTGTATTATATATGTATGATGAGTCTGATCTTGTACATTCATCTGCTGGTGAAGCAACAAAAAAGGGAAAACATACTTTCCTGTCCTGTTTAAAATTTTGTGTTACTTCACGTGCACCAGAACTAACTTACAGCTGTCTTTTCAGGTACGCATGCGTGTTTTCCAATAATATTTTATTAATCTCGTTCCTTCTCATTTATAAATCAAGTTTATGATTGTGATCATTTTTACCCTCACCATCTGCGATAGACGGAGGTAATGTTTTCACCCCCTGTCTGTCTGTTTGTTACTTGCGAAATCGAAGATTCACAAGTGTGTTGGTTGAGCTGGTCTGTGATTATGTGTTTATCTGTTTGTCTGTCTGTCAATCCCCTACAAGTCACAATTTTAAACTGATATTCACAAAACTTCACCAAATAGTGGTGTTTGTCATAAGCAAGAAGCTTATTGATTTTGACGTCAAAAGGTCAACATAGGCCAAAGGTCAACAATTTAGGTGGAATTTCTAAAATCCTCAATTTTCATCTGATTGAATTGAAATTTAAAGATAATTTGCATATCAGGTCATTGATTTCAACCACTAATTATTTTTGAGGTCAGCGTAGGCCAAAGGTCAACAACAGGTGAGGTTTCTAAAATCCTCAATTTTCATCCAATTGACTTAAAATTTGAACAGGATTTGCAAATCACATGACTGATTGACAGGATTTGCAAATCAGGTGAGATCAATCACCAATTATTTTTGAGGTTGAAAGGTCAACATAGGCCAAATTTCTAAAGTCATCAATTTTCATCTGATTGACTTGAAATTTGAAGAGGATTTGCATATTTGGTCACTGAATTCAACCAGCAATTGTTGTTAAAGTGAAATTTGTTTTAGGGATTTCACAAGTATCGTGCTCTGTAAGGCGTCTTTCTTGTTACTTGCAAAATCGAAGATTTTTCAAGTGAATTGGTCAGTCGATTTCGTTATTCTGTCTGTCTGTGTTTGTTTGTTTGTTTGTTTGTCTGTTTGTCAATCGCCTACAGGTCACTATTTTAAAACGATCTTCACGAAACTTCAGCAAGTTATAGAGGTAGTCTCAACCAAGCGGCTATTGATTTTGAGGTCAAAGGTCACCTTGAGGTCGCATTTCTAAAATCGACATTTTTTCATCCGATTGACTTGAAAATCAAACAGCAATTGCAGAGTGCATTTTACTGAATTTGGAAACCAACTATTTTTGAGAACAAAAGATCAAAGGTTAACTCAAGGTCAAATTTCCAAAATCATCAATTTTCATCCGATTTACCTGAAAATTAAGCAGCAATTGCATAGTCCATCACTGAATTTTTAAACAAACTATTTTTGAGGTCAAAAGGTCAAAGGTCAACTCAAGGTCAAATTTCTGAAATCATCAATTTCAATCAGAAAAATAATCAATTTTCATCCGATTAACCTGAGCTTCGATTAAGATTGTCAATTATAATCTCAATGAAATGGACAATTTGATGTATCCATGGCAACCTTTGGAGAGGGGATGGATTTTGCAAGTAATGAGCTCTGCATGGTCTTTTTCTTGTTTGTTTGTTCGCTTGTGTGCAGGATATCTCAAAAAATTATGGACGGATTCAGAAGAAATTTGGTGGGCAGGTTGGGTGTGTGACAAGGACGAATCGATTCGATTTTGGTGAAGATATGGCTACAGATCCAGATACTATAATTTTTTTTAGTGATTCTTCACCATTGAGAGACAGGGCCAACAACGATATATAGCATGATATCTCAAGAAGTTGTGGACGGATTTGGATAAAACTTAGTGGTTGAGTTTGGTCTGCGACAAGAAGAGGCAGATTAGATTTTGGTTCAGGTGTGAATCCAGATCCGGCCTATCAGTGGGATACAAAATGTAAACTGTTCAGACTGGCGGAGGTATGCACAAAACCGAGTACCCATTCTAGTTAGTAATGTTTTATTATGCTCTTTAAATTTTATCAATATCACCATAAAGTTCAATAAATTTGTGATGACATAACCTGCACCCCTTTCCGACCTCCCTCTCCCAATCGTTTTGTCTAACTTCATGGAAGAGCAAGGTGACCAGAAGATAGAAAATAATGCACTTTTTCAAGAAGTTGAAAGACAGGGAAAGAAATTAGAGGAATGTATGGGACTTGTGGCTAAGGGAAGAGAATGGGAAAAGGGGATGGGTGGGAGAGGTATTGGGGGTGTTTGGGTCTTATAGAGGATAGTAGTTGGCCAAATTCTATCACTCTTGTTCACAAAATATGTCTAACCCCTTACAATAGCATCTAAAATGCATATACTGTACCTAAATTCTGTGGGACTATTCAATAGAAGCATGTGTGAAAAAGAGATCACATCTATTACTAAAGTGTGTGTGTGTGTGTGTGTGTGTGTGTGTGTGTGTGTGTGTGTGTGTGTGTGTGTGTGTGTGTGTGTGTGTGTGTGTGTGTGTGTGTGTGTGTGTGTCGCTTCATTCCATAGAGTTCCTGCCGTTGTAGAATAATAACAATGGTACTGTTGGAAAGCTAATGGTGCATTTACTTGGTTTGGAAGCTCATAATGTATTTACTTGGAACAAAAATTAGTGTCCATATAATCATAATGATACCTCTTTTAAAAGCTCTCTTTAAGGCTAGATCCCATTAGCCACTTAGCCTCGATTGAAGAATCGGGAAAGGGAGGTCAATGGAATGGTTCCAAAGGTAAGATTTATTATTCTACGACCGCAGGAACCCTTTAGAGGGACAAGGAAGGAGCACGCAAAATTATATATCGTAATATTTCTCTAATCAATAGAAAAAGATATAAAAGTACAGAGAATGAGCATACAAACCACAACCATGACACCATTTACATGTTATAAAATATCCTTTTCCATGTGTTTTGCTTCATTTTGTATCCTCATTGAGACTCACAGATAGATATGTAATATGTTTGTGAAGTGCAACATGCTGCCTTTTGATTAAATCCATCAGGGAAGTGATGGGTAGGCACGGCTCGTTTCTACAAAACTACAGGGGTGTGTTCCATTAGCAAGCAGCTTGCTATCACTTGCCAAGTCTGCAGTTCCGTATTAACCATTTTGCAAGTAGCTTGCCTAGCCACTAGGCAAGTAGAGCAAGCGATGAAGAGAGGTGCTTCGTTAAGTTAGCAAAAATGGCTGCAGTAGTGTGATTCAAAACGATAATGAGTCTTCAACTCATGAAATGTTCAGAGGCATATCCCTGTTATGTATATTCACTTTTCATAATATAATTTAAATGTGCATTTCATACTTCTATTGTTACTTCTACTTTCCATCCTAATTCTTCAAGAACTACAAACATGCAAACTCCTCCATGCTCCTACCTAAAACCCACAGTGGTAGGTGCATAGATAAGCTTGGTAGGTAGCTCCTCCTTCTGACTCTCCATTTCTTTCTCTTTCTTTCCCTGTTCCTCGTACTCTGTAGCCACTGCCAACACAATAAATTAGTTTGGGGACGTCACAAGAGTATCGAGTAAAACTGAAAACGATGTTGCTGGCATCCATGATTCTCAGCATTTGATAGAGTACCAAGATATCATTGTTTACATGGAGACCGCCATGTTGTGAAGTGGTGCTGAACACTCCGTTCTGTTGGAGTGCTTGCTTGAGTGCTTTGAATCAAGCAAGGCGCTTGACAAACGCGATAAGCAAGCCACCTGGCATCGGAGCACACCCCAGGTATTCTCTCGAAGGGTGAAAATAAATATGAGGAATATTAATGTTCAATGCAGCTAACTAATTCCATGCAAAGGCTGTTGCACACATTACTCAAATCATTGTTCCAAATGACTAAAGTACCAAACAGCATCAACTCTAGCTGGCATGGAACCCAATAAAACTCGAGCATGCTTTGCAGAACCTGGTACCTTGCTTGCTTCATAACAAGGTAATTGTATGCCTCCCCCCCCTCCCTGCAGATGAAGAACTGTAACTCTCAGGGTAGCTAAGACAGTCCACACAAAGTCAAAATATTAGTAATGATCTTTCCGAAGCTAAGCAGTCAGAAAAGCTGAGACATTACAACATGGAGATAGTTTTGCAAAGTAGAGGAGAAGGTAATAGAAGGCAGATGTTATGCAAATCCAGCTGACATTAAATTTCATCAAGGCATATTTTCTTTACTCACTCACTGAGCAAATCTACAGTACCTCAAAGTTGTGGCCAAGGGTGGTGCTAGGCTTAACCACATATGGATGGATAAGAATGCATTTGGTACTTGTTGACAAAGTCTAAAAATGTAGTAAGGAGTACTTCAGAAGTAGTTTGGATACCCTACCTGATCTCACTAGTTATGAAGCACTACAAATGCTAAATCGAGATGAGATCACTTCCTCAAGATGCTTTCCCAAAATACTTGCTGATTTACTTGGCTAGCCTGAGAAAAAAAGTAGATGCAGAAGACAGCGTCATGCTGTAAGGGTGGGGGGGGGGAGGTTCATTGCCAATGTGTTTGCATGTGATACCGTTGGTCAAGAATGGGTGCTGAAGGGGGGAGGTCCCATTGCTGTTTCCCCTACACTCCGACAGGTTGAACTCAAAAATACTGATATGAGGCAGAATATCCAGCAAAGCTAAAATCAGCCAAATAATCTGAGAAACAACATTTTAAGAGGAATTCTTGTGTTAACTCCATTATCAACACTCCTGTCAATTTCTACCCACTATCACATTACTCGACACGTTTATATTGCCTCGTAAACACAAATGAAACTAGCATCCATTGAAGACAAAGTCTTCGATATCCCCCGCCATAGTAAATGAGGACAAGTAGCAAAAGGCACCAGTTCAATTTATTATTGATGTGTGTACCAAATTTCATAAAGAAATAGTTAATAGTTTTGCAACTATGCTCTGGAAACAAAGGTTAACCTCAATTATTTCTTAATACCCAACTTGTTTCCATGGAAAGTGACAGAATTTTTTTGGGGGGAAATCTCTAAATATCAAAAGGCACCAGTTCACCAGTTGCTTGATATGTGTACCAAATTTCGTAAATATATCTTGAGGGGATTTGTAGTTAAGCTGCGGAAACGAAATGTGACAGACGGACGGACGGAACCCATTTCTATATCCCCCGCTAACTTCGTTGGTTGGCGGGGGATAAAAAAAAAACCTTCACCAGATCAGAATATGTTCTATCTGTATGGCTGTACACATATGTAAAACTGTTTCTTTTTAAAATTGCTTCTTATAGGTGCATAGTTCCCACATGATTGGTTACTACAACATAATGAAGTTTTGTGAGAGTGATTGGTAATGTTTTTTTTTTTTTCATATTTTATTACTTTTATGTATTTTGTTGTTAATTCTTGTTTCGAAAAAAAAAACACAAACTATTTCACAAGTTGATTTCTCCATTATGTGTGTTTGTAAAACATGAATGTTTAGAAGTCAAGGAGAAGTTAAAGAGATTTACAGCTTCATTTGTCTTCATCTGTCTTTGCATTTCATCTGTGAACAGCAAGCATTCAAAACATTCAAACCGGCCCAAACCAGTTTTAACAGGAACAAGTTGGCCCAAACCTGCTTGAACTAGAACAAATCGGCCCAACCCCGTTTGAACTGATTTGAGCCGGTGTAGACCAGACCAAACCAATTTGAACTGGTCCAACCTTTACAAACTGGGACAAAAATTGGCCGATCACAACTGTGTCATATCGAAACCTGGTCTCTCAATTTCTGCATTTTCAACGTAGGTATATTCAATTAAATTTCTTTTTAACCATGAACTTAGCATACTAAATCGAGATAAAAATCCCTTTATAATTATTAATTTATGCATACCATTTGGAGATTTTATCTATAGGGTCCATACCCAATGGCCTATTTTTAAAAGATACCCTGTGAGTTTTAACATCCACAGCCTAAATGCAGATGGACAGATGTTCCAAGATGTGTCGTTTTTAGTATTTTGAAACTCGACAGTCGAGTAAATGTAGAGTTAGAAGGTCCAGAGATGAGCACGCTACCAACTGAGCTACCCTGCAATTCCCCAACATGTAACACAGACAGCATTCGATGAACTGAGTTTGTGCTTAGCATTCAAGAATGGAAGGGACCTGGTGCATTAATTCAAGCCAATATGTCATCAACTAAAGCAGGGTCTCCCAAACGATATGACACCTTGTCATGTTCTATACTTAATATCTTATGTGACACACATTAGCTTCTGACAAGAAAGGCTATTTACAGTGTACCTGTACATAGTGTCATATAATGCAATGATGTGCTATGGACTTAAACTTTGATCCCACCTCATGACTTTTAGAGGCTTGTAATTGTATTCAAGGCCCAGGTTATCATTTGTAGTTTTAAGCATTGAGCAATGCACAAAATTTACTGTTTTCTGACTTACAATCTTGCTAACTATCTGACCTTGCAACTCCAGTTCTGACTTGATCACCAAACGACAGACTCACTGATTTTACACTTGTTTAGAAACTGAAATCAACCTGCATGCATCAACCTTGTGAGCTTTATCTTCTTTTAATGCCCTCATTTGACAGGACCACATCAGTATATAATCATTACTGGTATACTCTCCATCATGTTTATTTTCCATTCGTCTTGACTACCTGTAAATAAAAAGGTTCATCAATAATATAATCAAAAGGGTGGCTGATAGTGTAGCTGAGGTAGCCTAGTAGCTAAAGATGCACAATGTGCGGCTCTCATCATTTTGTCTCACAAAAATGATGAAGCCCACAGTTTTCCTAGCAGAATGATTCATTTCCTGCAGGTATTGGTTCACTCATTACTACCAAGTGTCCATTTATAAGACAATAGCAGGATGTTGAAGTTATCCCAGAGAGTTCCATCTAAAGCAGTTGCAGATACCTAAAAGAAAGTTGATGTCGGTTAATATCTGTAGGTTAACCTTCAGATGGATCAAACACCCAGTCACTTGACGATTGAACTTCCTGAGCATGTGAGCTGTTGGCACAAAAGCTTAAGTCAGATGAATAGATAACAACTATTCATCAGCTTTTTGTTGCTTACAAGTCCCAAGACCACCAGAAAGTGAGCAAAGAAAATATCACCCAGGTACAACTCGATGGAAGCTATTAATTCCTTTACTTCCTGGCTATTGGCAAGGATCAAAAACCTAAGTACATGGTAAATTAACCTCAGGGCACCTCACGATATCCTAAAGGAACTAAAGTGTCCCACCACCCTGAGGATAGACACACCAATGCAGTTTCCTTGGTGAAACCCAGCTTTGAATGGTGCACGAGAAAAATGCAATGGAGCCTATGAGGAAGTAAGTCATACACATGTGCAAGAATGTAAGCATCCCAAAATGTTTCCTTGAAGATGTATTCCACTAAAGAATGACCGATAAGTAGTCAACATGTTCATCACCTCTTAGGAGCCGGTGTGTGTGTGTGTGTGTGTGTGTGTGTGTGTGTGTGTGTGTGTGTGTGTGTGTGTGTGTGTGTGTGTGTGTGTGTGTGTGTGTGTGTGTGTGTGTGTGTGTGTGTGTGTCGGTTAGTAGTGTTTAACCTCTTTAAAATAAATAGGACAAAATGAAGGAAGGAAGATTGATAGAGAAGAAGAAGGAGGATATAATAATTGGCTAGAAGAGGGGAGAAAGGAGAATTGAGGTTTGGAAGGAATGGATGAATTGGAGGGAATGAAGGATATACACCCTGGAGAGGGGAAGAACGTACCAAACTTACACAATTATTTGCATATGTAGCATGTTTATGGCTCCTTATCCTATCAGCACTAACCGCCTTCAGGTGTACAGTAGTGCAGGAGCAAAACACCTTTACAGTGAAGTCAAGGTCGACATCGTCATTTTGGTCGTTTGGGGAAGCAGAGATGTGATTTCAAATCAGATACTCTCCAGCAGATCAGCCAATCCACTTTAAAACCAGAATATTAATTGTTTAGAAAAACAATTTGTGGCAGAGGCTTGGGTGATGTTTTCTCATGCAAGCAAATGTACACATGTACATTTTGTGTAAACATATTTGCTTGTTTGTTCAAGGTGGATTAATCCAGACACATCGGGTTCTCACATATTGCAAAATCAGTGCTTTAAAAAATGTACTTCCATCAGGCAGACAATGCACAGGTTTGGTCATTTACAGAAATTGTGTTGGAATGCTAAAATGCCGACAAACTGAAATCAATCTAAGGTTACCCATAATCTGTTCACACACTCACTTCTTAAAACCACACATACCTCTGAACCTGTAATCATTCTGTTTGGCAAATTAAGATCATTCTTTCATCTCATTCTTTCAGGATATGTACGAGCAATTATCTCACCACTCATATCATGTTGCTTCTGGTCTATAAGACCTTGAGGGAACATTACATAAGTCCTGTATCAACCATTTTGTTTTGTTCAACGTGGATTAATCCAGACACATCTGTCTGAGGCTGATTATTTCTCTGAGTTTTTGTAGCTATATGTGATCACTTCTTTAGTTTGGAGAGGGGGTGGAATTCTGTGGTATGAAAATACAACAGATTACCACCTTATAAGTCCTCATGGCACATTTGATAGTATGTAAATCTTTGTGCCCTTCATGTTGGTGTTTTTATTTTTTTTTGCTGAAGCCATATTTAACAATAAATGTCTGTGCAAAAATTTATCTATAATGTGTTAACGTAAACTATTGCAATCTGCATGATGGATGTTAAATATTGCAGTCTCCATTTTGTTGTGTAAGGGACGTGCTCATACCGAAGCAAAATTCAAGTTCCATGTTATAGTGTGGGGTCAACCACCCTTCATATCTTTGCATTATCATGATATATATTGCATCTGTATGTGATAATGAAGAAAATTTGTGATAGAATATGCATGTGCATATATACAGAGCTTGCACATGAATCACACAAGTCATGTATGATTCCCATAAAGTGTGTGTGTGTGTGTGTGTGTGTGTGTGTGTGTGTGTGTGTGTGTGTGTGTGTGTGTGTGTGTGTGTGTGTGTGTGTGTGTGTGTGTGTGTGTGTGTGTGTGTGTGTGTGTGTACATGCAAAGCACAGGTGTTTAAGCAGGGGCTGTTCCCAAGTCTGTCCCACAAATCCAGTTCTCACACATTGCAAAAGCATTGCTTTTAAAAATGTACTTCCATCAGGCAGACAATGTACAGGTTTGTTCATTTACATATATTGTGTTGAAATTAATTACATTATTTTACCAAACCGTTATAAATAGACATAAATTAACTGCATAGATACTATGTTCTCATTGACATGCATTTTTTTTCACATTTGCAAACTGAAGTGGCGCTGTACAAACTATGATCGATTCGCTGTCGGCCATTTTACAAGTTTTCCATGCTCCCTCAATTATTGGGTTCCAACGTAAACTAACAGCATAGAAGGAATGAATACCTGCACTTCGTTCAACTATTAAAGTGCAAGTTCTTTTAAGAATTTTTTTTTTATCTGCAGCTCCTACTTTGAAGAGCTCCTCATGCCAATTGGTCATTGCCTTCTCCATGTGAGGCAAGCAGCAGCCATTCACTGAAGTTGGGTCATGGGATGTTGGGACATGTGGAACAGTTGGTGCTTCAGTAACTGCAATCGAACTTTGGTTCGAAAAGCCTGATAACAGCACCCTGGAAAATGATACAGTGTTACTATTTTTCAGGGTGGTGTAATCTGAGGTGGGACTTTGACTAGGTAAGCCTGAATGTTTGCATGGAATGGTTTCAGGTGTTTTTTTTTACAGCTAAAAAAAAAAAAACGTTCTTGGAGATGTCATGTCAAATGCTGTTTCTATTATGAGTATTAAGAAATAGTTCATGCACTTCCATAGCAACGAAACAAGCCATGCTTCTTGTAACTGTAAAAGGAGTAAAGATTTCCTATTTGTATCTGAAAGCAGAAAATGGTGAAGTCGTCACGTCCATTTGCACATTTAAAGTCTTACGGAACAACATTCTTTTTTCTCTCCATTTCAGCTTGTGCTGGCATTGTGCCCAAGTCTTGCAGCTCTCTGTTTGTTTTTGCCAAGGTGGATATCCTCTTTGGCTGAAGGTGCCTTGATTGTAAGCCCATTCTTTGTAGTCTGCACAGCACTGTAAACCCTGTGGTGGTCCTGGGCACGAGAAGAAAACATGTAAGCACATTTCCATCAGTCCGTGATGTGTCCACAATACTTTATCAAATGTCACATCTCAAAATAAAAAAAGGAATGGGATGGAAAAGTGGGAGGACAAGCAGGAAAGAGGGCAAAGAAAGGTGATTGGCAGAGTAAGGGAAGGCAACAGAGAGGGAATGTATGGACATAAAAGGATTGGGGAGGTCAAAATGGTCATTTTTGGACATGTAAAAACTAGAATGGCCCTTTCACTTGCATTTGTGCTGATGGATCAGCATTGTGCCAGTACATTCTTACATCTGCTATTTCTTCACTCTTCAGATATAATTATCTGGTCTGAAAGCATCATAATGATCAACTGAATGTCCTCCAGGAAATGAGAAACATATTTTTATGCCAATGCACCATTTCTGCTATCCCATCTCTCAAAGCTTCAGTCTAGCCAATCTCAGTAATTGCTGACTGAGCTGAAGACTTGCCCTCAACAGTGCGGTAAAGTGTATGTGTAATCAAGAATTTACAAAGGGAGATTCACCCGAGGCCTTCCTAACAGATGGACATTTTGTGCTGAGGTCCACAACAACATGTGGAATTATGAAACAGCACTGACTTCTTCGAGAAGCACTTCGAAGCCCTGACTTTTGACAAGTCCTCAGAAGCCCTCATGGTAATCAGTTGATAACTTGAGCACAAACAGCTTGCATGATGCATTAGATTGTGTAGGGATCTTGCAACATTTTTCATCCCCAATGTCAATCTTTCTTTCAAATCTTGTTTGAAAAATAAACGTGAAATCTTTAGCATTTACTGAGAATGAGAGCGAAAGGAAGGCAAACTTCATAATGCAACACATTGCCTTTTCCCCACCAGGGAGGAAGTTTATAGTCAGATCCCATTTTTCCTGGAATGAATATCAGGAGTGATCAACTCAAAGGTACTACCAAGGAGCGATCCCACCACTGACATTTTGTGACATATATATATATATATATATATATATATATATATATATATATATATATATATATATATGTATCCCACCACTAACAATAAGGGTCACCTATTTTGGTGACAATATATATATATATATATATATATATATATATATATATATATATATATATATATATATATATATATATATATATATATATATATATATATATATATATATATATATCAAAACATGTGGAGTTTGATGAGCACTCCCTCAGTCTCCATTGGGCATAATCCTACGCCAAAGGGTCACCTCCAATCCGGAGGCCTCGTCCGACTGTCAAACAGACAAAGATTACAAGGTCAACATCAGTTAAACATCAAACGGAGTCACCTATCTGGATTTCGGGCTTGTTTGCCCTCAAGAGGATAGCATACAGATAAATATCTAATCAATGATTACCACATTCATCGTTTATACATCAGACACACCTCCTGCCTGTTATGGTGGGCATTGCCACGGATTATATCTCACACGGTAAAACTGCATAATCCGCAAAAAACTACCAACCCCCTGCCAGCTAGAGGATTGTTCACGCGAATGCAAACCATTCAACCAGAAAGCATGTGATACAATCAGCAGGTATATCGAAACATGTCAAGTATGACAAGCACTCCCCTGATCTTCATTGGACAAAGTCCTGCTCCAAAGCATCACCTCCAATCCAGAGGCCTTGGCCCGGCGACTCTGTCAGACAGACATTGATTACGGGATCAACATCAGCTAAACATCAAACAGAGCCACCTATCCAGATTGTAGGCTTGTTTGTTCTCATCAGAGCAGAATAGAGAAGAGACAAGGGAAAAGAGGGAAGAAAGAGAAAAAAGAAGACAATGAAAAGAAGAATGGGGAGAAGGGAGAAGGGAGAAGGGAAAAGAGGGAAGAAAGAGAAAAAAGAAGACAATGAAAAGAAGAATGGGGAGAAGGGAGAAGGGAGAAGGGAGAAGGGAAAAGAGGGAAGAAAGAGAAAAAAGAAGACAATGAAAAGAAGAATGGGGAGAAGGGAGAAGGGAGAAGGGAGAAGGGAAAAGAGGGAAGAAAGAGAAAAAAGAAGACAATGAAAAGAAGAATGGGGAGAAGGGAGAAGGGAGAAGGGAGAAGGGAGAAGGGAAAAGAGGGAAGAAAGAGAAAAAAGAAGACAATGAAAAGAAGAATGGGGAGAAGGGAGAAGGGAGAAGGGAGAAGGGAAAAGAGGGAAGAGAGAGAAAAAAGAAGACAATGAAAAAAAGAATGGGGAGAAGGGAGAAGGGAGAAGGGAGAAGGGAGAAGGGAAAAGAGGGAAGAAAGAGAAAAAAGAAGACAATGAAAAGAAGAATGGGGAGAAGGGAGAAGGGAGAAGGGAGAAGGGAGAAGGGAAAAGAGGGAAGAAAGAGAAAAAGAAGACAATGAAAAGAAGAATGGGGAGAAGGGAGAAGGGAGAAGGGAGAAGGGAGAAGGGAGAAGGGAGAAGGGAGAAGGGAGAAGGGAGAAGGGAGAAGGGAAAAGAGGGAAGAAAGAGAAAAAGAAGACAATGAAAAGGAGAATGGGGAGAAGGGAGAAGGGAAAAGGGAGAATGGAGAAGGGAGAAGGGAAAAGAGGGCACAAAGAGAAAAAGAAGACAATGAAAAGAAGAATGGGGAGAAGGGAGAAGGGAGAAGGGAGAAGGGAGAAGGGAAAAGAGGGAAGAAGGGAGAAAAAGAAGACAATGAAAAGAAGAATGGGGAGAAGGGAGAAGGGAGAAGGGAGAGGGAAGAAGGAAGAAGCGAGAAGGGAGAAGGGAGAGGGAAGAAGGGAGAAGGGAAAAGAGGGAAGAAGGGATATGGGAGAAGGGAAAAGAGGGAAGAAGGGAGAAGGGAAAAGAGGGAAGAAGGGAGAAGGGAGAAGGGAAAAGGGAGAAGGGAAAAGAGGGAAGAAGGGAGAAGGGAAAAGAGGGAAGAAGGGAGAAGGGAAAAGAGGGGAGAAGGGAGAAGGGAAAAGAGGGAAGAAGGGAGAAGGGAGAAGGGAAAAGAGGGGAGAAGGGAGAAGGGAAAAGAGGGAAGAAGGGGGAAGTGAAAAGAGGGAGAAGGGAGAAGGGAGAAGGGAGAAGGAAAAGAGGGGAGAAGGGAGAAGGAAAAGAGGGAAGAAGGGAGAAGGGAAAAGAGGGGAGAAGGGAGAAGGGAAAAGAGGGAAGAAGGGAGAAGGGAGAAGGGAGAAGGGAAAAGAGGGAAGAAGGGAGAAGGGAGAAGGGAGAAGGGAAAAGAGGGAAGAAGGGAGAAGGGAGAAGGGAAAAGAGGGAAGAAGGGAGAAGGGAGAAGGGAGCAGGGAAAAGAGGGAAGAAGGGAGAAGCGGAAAGGGAAAAGAGGGAACAAGGGAGAAGTGAGAAGGGAGACGGGAAAAGCGGGAAGAAGGGAGAAGGGAGAAGGGAGAAGGGAAAAGAGGGAAGAAGGGAGAAGGGAAAAGAGGGAAGAAGGGAGAAGGGAGAAGGGAGAAGGGAAAAGAGGGAAGAAGGGAGAAGGGAAAAGAGGGAAGAAGGGAGAAAAAAGAAGACAATGAAAAGAAGAATGGGGAGAAGGGAGAAGGGAGAAGGGAGAAGGGAGAAGGGAGAAGGGAGAAGGGAGAAGGGAGAAGGGAGAAGGGAAAAGAGGGAAGAAGGGAGAAAAAAGAAGACAATGAAAAGAAGAATGGGGAGAAGGGAGAAGGGAGAAGGGAGAAGGGAGAAGGGAGAAGGGAGAAGGGAGAAGGGAGAAGGGAAAAGAGGGAAGAAGGGAGAAAAAGAAGACAATGAAAAGAAGAATGGGGAGAAGGGAGAAGGGAGAAGGGAGAAGGGAAAAGAGGGAAGAAGGGAGAAAAAGAAGACAATGAAAAGAAGAATGGGGAGGAGGGAAAAGGAGGGAAAAGGAGGGAAAAGGAGGGAAAAGGAGGGAAAAGGAGGGAAAAGGAGGAAAAGGAGGGAAAAGGAGGGAAAAGGAGGGAAAAGGAGGAAAAGGAGGGAAAAGGAGGGAAAAGGAGGGAAAAGGAGGGAAAAGGAGGGAAAAGGAGGGAAAAGGAGGGAAAAGGAGGCAAAAGGAGGGAAAAGGAGGGAAAAGGAGGGAAAAGAAGGGAAAAGGAGGGAAAAGGAGGGAAAAGGAGGGAAAAGGAGGGAAAAGGAGGGAAAAGGAGGGAAAAGGAGGGAAAAGGAGGGAAAAGGAGGGAAAAGGAGGGAAAAGGAGGGAAAAGGAGGGAAAAGGAGGGAAAAGGAGGGAAAAGGAGGGAAAAGGAGGAGGGAAAAGGAGGGAAAAGGAGGGAAAAGGAGGGAAAAGGAGGGAAAAGGAGGGAAAAGGAGGGAAAAGGAGGGAAAAGGAGGGAAAAGGAGGGAAAAGGAGGGAAAAGGAGGGAAAAGGAGGGAAAAGGAGGGAAAAGGAGGGAAAAGGAGGGAAAAGGAGGGAAAAGGAGGGAAAAGGAGGGAAAAGGAGGGAAAAGGAGGGAAAAGGAGGGAAAAAAAAGAAGGGGGGGGGGCTAACTAACCAATGATGACCACATTCATTGTTTAAACATTAGATGCGCCTCCTGACTGTTATGGTGAGCATCGCCGCGGACTATGTCTCGCACAGTAAAACCACTTAATCTGCAAAGATCAACCGTCCGTCTGCCACCCAGATGATTGTTCCTGCAAATGCAAACCATTCAACCAGAAGGTGCATGATGCGATTGGCGGGTATATCGAAACATGTGGAGTGTAACAAGCACTACCTGTGGAGTGTGAAGAGTGGTGACAGGTTTTGCCATGTGAGACATAATCCGTGGCAATGCTCACCATAACAGTAAGGAGGTGGAGCTGATGATTAAACGACAGATGTGCTCTTTATTGGTATGCCATCTTGATGAGAGAAAACAAGCCCAAATTCAGGACGGCATGCTGTTGAAGTCATGGGGACTCATTCCGATGGAGGAGTCCAATCGTACGTCCATGCATTCTAGTACTTCAGTGTGTGTGTGTGGGTGTGTTTGACGGTGTGTTTGATCATGTGCTTCATCATGTGCTTCAGTCTTTGGGCTGAGGAGCATGTGTATGCATGTTCCAATCTCTTTAAATGTTATATATACATGTATACAGACAGACAGAAATAGATATATACTGTATACATATTGAAATATATATATATATATATATATATATATATATATATATATATATATATATATATATATATATATATATATATATATATATATATATATATATATATATATATATATATATATATACACACAGGGTGTCCCAAAAGTCACCAAAGGATTTATAAATTAAATAACATTTCTGTTTTTTAATAATTTATTTTTCTTTTCTTTTCAGAATTTAGATTAACATTTGGAAATTACGCATGGAAAAATTCACAACTGAACCAAAAAACAAAATCGTAGAATTTTATTTTAAATTTCATTGATCAATTATTCTCACCCAAATAGCATGCTACCGACACTTCAATGCCAGAAAACCACATTCAGATTTCATGATTCGTCGGTTGATTCAACGTTTTCAGCAATATGGGTCAGTACGTGACTTGCCACGATCTGGAAGACCACGTTCAGTCCTTTCGCAGATTAATCGTGAACGTGCACTGGACAGTGTTCAAGAATAACCAGGAACATCGATCTGCAGACCTTCTGATCAGTTGGGGATGTCTGGGATGTCACACTATCGCAAACTAAGAAACGATTTACACCTGTACCCAGACAAAGTACAATAGGTGTAAAAGTTGAAACCGACAGATCATCGACAACGCTTAAATTACCCAGTCCAAATTCAGAGGTTGTTCAATGAAGAAAACGAATTTGTTCAAAAACTGATTATGAGTGATGAAGCTCATTTCCATTTGAACGGTTTTGTGAATAAGCAGAACTGTAGGTTCTGGGGATTAGAGAATCTTAGGACTATTCATCAACGTGAGTTGCATCCTCTCAAATGCACTGTCTGGTGTGGTGTAACGTCAGAAAGGATCATCGGCCATTATTTTTTTGAAAATGAGGAAGGCAGTGCAACGACGGTTACAAGTGAGCGGTATCGAGCCATGCTCGAGAATTTTGTGCATCTTGCAGTGAAGGATAAACCTGAGATGTGGTTTCAACAAGATGGAGCCACTGCCCAAATGGCACAAGCCACGGTGGAGCTTCCATGGCAAATTTTTGGACACCGAAAAATTTCGCGAAATTCAGAAATTTATTGACCATCACGTTCTCCTGATTTGATGCCTCCCGATTATTTTCTTTGTGGTTACCTAAAGGAGCGTGTATGCATCAATAAGCCCGATACAATTCAGCAGCTCAAGGCCAACATCTGTGCAGAAATTTGAGGGCTGCAGCCAGTTATTGTCCGCTGTTCTGGAAAATGTTCTCGAAAGAGCCCGTCTCTGCGAAGCCGAAAATGGAGGACATCGAAGCTCCATCATTTTTCACAAATAAAACAAATTTATCTCTATTTTGTAAATTTTCTTTTGGTTTAAAAATAATCATAAATTATTAAAAAAACAGAAATGTTATTTTATTTCTAAATTCCGAGGGACTTTTGGGTCACCCTGTGTGTGTATATATATATATGTATATATAGTCGTCTGGTCGTCTGGCCATAACAATTTCACCCTTGTCAAAGTAGCTCAGGTCTTTACCCCTGCCCATTTCTCCTACATCCAACACATCAACTTCAAGAATTGAGTGTTCACTTGCTGCCGAATATATCCCACCCTTTGACAGGTGCCATTGGAACAAGATAATCAATGTTATTCACTTCACCTGTCAATGGTCCTAATAATTTGCCTCATCAGTGCATATATATATATATTGTTGTGGTTACCAAATTCGCAAACCACCATTCAGGTCCCTTAGGTGAGGTATCTCGGTAAGTATATGTGTAGTTAGGCCCAAACCCGTTGTCTAGTGGGAATAAATGTCATTCATGCGTGCTGCGACTCTTCAGGATAGCCGTTTTTCTTTTACTATCTTTATTTTGGACCAACCGCCATTGTTACCACCACCAACCACAACATCAACCACCCACCGCGGCGCCGCTTCACGTCACACCTCGCAACCGTCGCATCGCCACCGTTCTTGCGCCACTTGTGGGTACCGGTGTTGGACTCGTGCAGGGCGCGCGCCGAACAGCGTGTACAAAACCACGGATTTTCCACTTCAAAAACGGATCAAAAACGACACACGCCCACTTTTGTTCCGTCCAATCGGTGAGCGAGGGGCGATTTGGCCCTGCCTCCAGGGCGTTGGAGGGTGATCGCTATATGCAAATTTATGGATCAAAAAGCATTCACGCCCACTTTTTCTCGGGCCAATGGGGAGCGAGGTGAAAGGTCGAAGGGAGGGGGTCAAAGATGAGAGAGCGAAGCCACGGGGCTTATATAAGCGACCGCGTTCGTCAAGTCAAGAATAGAGAGTTAAGACTTCGCGGGCGGTGGAGTTGGGAAGAAGAAGCAAGAAGGAGTTGGTCGTCGTTGTGTGCGTTGGAGTCGGAGCAAAAGGGGACGGAGCTGTGGAGAGGCGGCGAGGGCAGACGAGGGGGTGCTCGCGTCGTGCAGGGAGCTGCACACCAGGGAGGCCGACGGCGCGACCTGGCCGAGGTGGAGACGCTCGTCGCGGGACTCGAGGCAGAGTGGAAATCCTCTATACCCCGAGCATCAGCAACCCCCTCCTGTTTCCCCCCGCGCTGAGATAGTGCGACCAAGGGGGCCTCTTTCCCACCCCCTACCAGACACTGCCCGAGAGGCCCGCGGAGTTGAGGCACCATCGCCGCTCCGCGTCTCATCACCAGACGGGTAGGCCCGACCCGGTCTCAGCCTCAGGCCCGCCTCATCTTTGAGGGTGTTCTTTTCCTTGGTTTTGGGTATGTGTTGGCGGCGCCGTCTGTGAAGTAAAATTGCATAAGTGTTGCCGTGTGCTCGCGTAATCGGTATTAGATCTGCATTGTCGCATTTGCTTTTTGTGTAAAAATTGCATTGTGTTTCTCTTCTTTTCTATGTGCTTTTGGTGGAATTTTATATGTGCGCTTTCCGTTCATCGCGAATAAATGTGCTTTGTGTTGAACTGTTTCCTGCTTCGCTTCGTCATTTCTTTCATTGAATCCTCATCTTGCTTCACGTAAAGGGTTGGTAGTGGGCTGAATACGCCCGATAATTAATCGAACCGTCGAGGTCGACGAATAACACCGCTCGGTTATCCCGATAGTATGGAACGGGTCGCTTAAGTGGCCCGTGTCCGAAGTCGACCTGCGGCGAGGTGCGATCGCCCGGTCTACCCTCCGTGTGGGTACTTAGGTAGGTCGAATTTGGCGAGCAACCCTATCCCACGCGGGGGCTGATTGGCTCGATCGCGGTGAGACCGAAAGGTCCACCCGTGACTGGTTCCCAGCATTAGTCCGAGAGGGTCACGACTGGATTGTCCGTCCGGTGGGCGACGTGCCGCGATTCGAGTTACGTGGCCGTCGCACGCCGGCGGGCGCGAATCCGTAACAATATATATATATATATATATATATATATATATATATATATATATATATATATATATATATATATATATATATATATATATATATATATATATATATATATATATATACAGTAGACTAGGCGTAAGTCGGCAGCGTGTATCTCGTCACTTCGCCAAAGTCGGCAGCGGCAAAAAGTCCCGAATTTATCTAATGTTAAATCCCTTTGAATAAAGGGTCATCCCTCTGTAAGTCATCATCTCTCAGTCGTCACTTCGTCTAAGTCGTCAGATGTTGTCCGTTCCCGCGTAATGGAAACTCAAGTAAATTACCACGCCTAACTCGTCACACGGAACTGCTTCCTCGTGAGAAGTCAGATTTCATGGAATCGTGATGCTCGCTCATTGGTTTACACTGCCAGTGAAAGGCTATTTATAACTGCGCTGCGTTCAGCTCAGTCAGCACGCCGTCCCACATGCATCTGAAGAGGTAGGCAGGCTGCGCAATGCAGTCTCTGGTGAAGGAATAAAGGATCGATCAAGCTTCGTGTTGAAGTCCGATCATGGTTTTATATTGGCTTGTTTTGTACATCACCGCACTCACACATGTTATATATTATTTCGGAGTTTGTGGTTTCGTGTCACGCTATCTTCGCCTTTGTTTTGCGCTCGAGTAACGTGATATTCGGCTTACATTATTTCAAAGACCATATGAGGTGCATGGTAAAAAAAAGTAAATAAAATAATAGAATAAAATAATAAAAAAATAAATAAAATAAAATAATAATAAAATCTTCTTCTTCTTCAGTTCCTTTCTCAAACACACCCACCCCAACATGTCGCGCAGGGCGCGGCTTAGGCTAGTAGGTATTGAGTTGTAGTCATCACGATGACTGTGTGTCATGTAATTTGTCGATGGTATTTGAGTTTTCATTCCAGATGAAAACTCATTCTACATTCAGTCCAATGAATGAATTCCAACAGCAATTCATTCCACATTTGTCGATGGTGATATACCATCACCGATGGTATATGAGTTTTCATTCCATATGAAAACTCATTCTACATTCATTCCAATGAATGAATTCCAACAGCAATTCATTCCACATTTGTCGATGGTGATATTCCATCACCGATGGTATATGAGTTGTCATACAGTTGTTCATTATCTTTACTTTTGATAAACTGATTCATGAATTCCATCTTTGCTTGATCACTTTCCAACTAACCAATGAACCCCCACCAATGCCCCGAGGATTGTGTTTCCATTTTGGTACAATAGCCGGCTTAGAGATTGTTGCGCCCTCTCACACGTACGTATCCAGGCCACGCGCGACTTCATCCTTCACCCCACAGTCAAGAATGTTCGCATACGCGTAAGTCGTCACATTTCTAAGTCGTCACTTTTTTCTTGATCCCGATGGTGACGACTTACGCCTTGTCTACTATATATATATATATATATATATATATATATATATATATATATATATATATATATATATATATATATATATATATATATATATATATATATATATATATATATATATATATATATATATATATATATATATATATATATATATATATATATATATATATATATATATATATATATATATATATATATATATATATATATATATATATATATATATATATATATATATATATATATATATATATATATATATATATATATATATATATATATATATATATATATATATATATATATATATATATATATATATATATATATATATATATATATACAGGATGAGTCA